>NC_044255.1:4189008-4548026 GCF_003957555.1 Calypte anna | reverse complement strand
GGAAGCTGGGAATGAGTTGTAAGCTGGGGGTGGTTGGCAGGAATGTTTCTGAGGTCAGGTGTCTGTGGGAGCTTTGCAGAGCAGCACCACGTGGGGGAGGCAGAGCTTTTTGAGGCAGGCAGAGCTCATCCTGAGTCTGCAGGTGATGGAAAACAGGATTGGCTTCAGTGGAACCAAGCATCCCTGGGCACGTGGCAGCTTCAGTGTTAAAATCAGACAGGAGTTTAGCTGCCAGGATTGTGTTTTCTCTTGTCTGGACTAGCAGGAGCATCCAGTAAGTGGAAAGGGCCAGTTTTTGAGATCCCTAAAACTTTCCCAATGAAGGAGTGGATTCCTGGATAACAACCTGATGCTGTGGGAGGAAGACCCAGGCTCTGAGTTCTGACACAGACCCAGAGAGCTGGTTGCCTTTTCTCTTTCTAGATGTCACGATGGCAAAATCAGCAAAACTCATCCAACAGCAGCTGGAGAAGGAGCTGTAAGTATGAAATAGGATCTGAAATCCTTTGAACATCTCTCTCTCCCCCTTTCTGTCTGTGACCTCAGTGGGTTCCCCTGAGCCACATCTCAGTTCAGTGAAGAAATAGAGCAGAAAAAGAGGTTTGTCTGGCTGGGTGTAACCAGGAGGAGAGAAGATTGCTCCTGGCAAGCTGCAGGTTGGGAGAAACCCCAACCCTCTCCTCAGACCTGGCAGCCCCAGGCTGAGCAATAGCTCCAGGGCTCCATCCTCTCCTGGATACAGACAGAGACAGGGGTGGGGGGCTTCCAAATGTCAGAATTCCTGTGCTGGGAAGAGCTTGGTGGCTCTGCTGGGTTGGACTGGCCCAGGGTTGTTTCTGAGGTGCTGCTCTAATGCCAGAGTGTTTGGTGTGCAAAGCCTGAGGGCTGGGGAGGCTCCATCCTGCTTGTCCTGGGCTGCTGACAGCCACAGGGAAGGACACTCAGCTGGGAAGACAAAGGGTCTATGATCTGCTGCTAGTTTTTGTTTTAAGTTGTAAGAGGATGTGGAAGAAGGCAAAAGTGGGTTGTAGGCTGTGCTGCCTTGTCTGCTGGGTGCCCTGCAGTGTCAGCAGCTGGGAAGGGCCAAGCAGGAGATGATTTTTTGGATCTACATGTAGTTTGTGCATGCAGATTCTGCCTGGGAGAGCAATGACAGTTGGGTTAATCCCCTCTGGGAGGCATCTGCAGCTCCTGCACTCTGCTGGACTTCTCCAGCACGTCCTTGCCCACCCCCTGAAGGGGATGTTTTCCCTTCCTGCTGGCTGGGCTGTAGTTGGCAGCCTCACAAAGGGGCTTTTGGGGCAGGAAGAGGAGTTCAGCTGTTTTGGTCTCCAGGCACAGACATCTCCCTGGGATGTGGCAGTGTTGGGTTTAGGGTTGGCTTTGATGAGTCTTCATCCAACCTCAGTGGTTCTGTGGTTCTGGAACCAGTGTGGCCAGCAGGCTGCACCAGGGTTCTGTGTGGTGCTGCCTCTCCTCAGCTGAGCTCCTGACCTTCCTCTTGGGCAGGGAGGAACCAGTTGCCTGCAAGCTCTCCAGGAAAACAGCCTTTCCCTGGATGTGCTGCTGGTGTCCTGTGTGCAGCAGGGATATTCCTGCAGGTGGCAGATTGCTGCCCTCCTCTCTGCATAGGTGGAGAAGCCCAGGAGGTGTCTGCTCTGGGATTCCTCAGGCTGGGAGGAGGGAATGGCTGGGAGCAGGAACTGCTCTGTCACTGAGTCACAGAGCTGGCATGGCTGGAAAATCCTCCTGAGATCCACACACACCCCCCCAGCCATCCACATACCCCCCAGAAGAAAAATTAAAAAAAACCCAAAACCATCACCATGCCACTAGAGCATGTCTTGAAGTGCAACATCTGTATGGTTTTTAAATCCCTCCAGGGATTGATGGTGACTCCACCACCCCCCTGGGCAGTTTGTTCAATGCCTGACTACTCTGTCAGTGAAGAAGTTCTTCCACATCTCTGCTCTAAACCTTCCCTGATGCAACTTCAGGCCATTTTCTCTGGTCCTGTTGTTACTTACTTGAGAGAGGAGGCCAGCACCCCCCTCCCTGTGACCAGCAATGAGCTCTGGAAGATGCAGCAGTCAGGAGACACAGGGAGGGATTTCTGTTTGCATCTGGTCCTGGTGCAGCCCCTTGGCTCACCCCCATCTCACTTTTGGGGACCTGAGAGGCAGTCAGACCCCAGCAGCTCTGTGCATGTTGGGGTGTTCCATCTCCTGTGCTGCCTCTGCCCTGGAGGCCTGGGGAGTGTGGACAAGGAGATCCAATCCCTCTCCTCCATCCCTCTCCTCCATCCCTCTCCTCCACCCCTCCCCTCCACCCCTCCCCTCCATCCCTCCCCTCCATCCCTCCCCTCCATCCCTCCCCTCCATCCCTCCCCTCCATCCCTCCCCTCCGTCCCTCCCCTCCGTCCTTCCCCTCCGTCCTTCCCCTCCGTCCCTCCCCTCCGTCCCTCCCCTCCATCCTTCCCCTCCGTCCCTCCCCTCCGTCCCTCCCCTCCGTCCCTCCCCTCCGTCCCCCCCCTCCGTCCCTCCCCTCCGTCCCTCCCCTCCGTCCCTCCCCTCCGTCCCTCCCCTCCGTCCCTCCCCTCCGTCCCTCCCCTCCGTCCCTCCCCTCCGTCCTCCCCTCCGTCCCTCCCCTCCCTCTCCTCCATCCCTCCCCTCTATCCCTCCCCTCTATCCCTCTCCTCCATCCAGCCATCCCAGCAGCTCTGCTGTAGGAAACATTCCCCTGGGGCAGTTCCTGACTCTTTTTTTCCCTTTCTCTGCCCACAGCAACACCTTACGAGTGACCCGTTCTGCAGCCCCCACCAGTCTGGATGGGGCAGGCACTGGAGGCCCTGCCCAGCTGGGGAAGAAGGGCAAGGACTTTGACTTCTCCCAACTTCCCATGAAGGTGGAATTTGTGGAGTGCAGTGCACGGGGCAGCAAGGGAGAGGAGGGAGATGCTGACTTTGAGGGCCTGGAGAAATGGTTGGCCAGGATTGCCTGAGGGGAGGAGGACAGGGCTGGAGGGAGAGGCTTGGGAAGCCAGGGGCAGAACACTTCAGGACTAAAAGGACAGAAAAAAAAAAAAAAAAAAAAAAAAAAAAGGTCTGAAGCACTCAAATTGCTGTAGAAAGAAGAAATCTAAGCTGAAAAGCAGTGTTGTGTCTTCCTCTGCTGCCCGTGCACCAGGGAGCAACATCACCCCACTGCTGGTACCATTTCCTCCGACTGCCTCTCTCACACTGCAGCATTTCTTTTCCCATCTCCTCTCTTCCTTTTATCTCCCTTTGGGATAGTTGCTGCTTTTCCTTTTTCTTTAGGCTTTTCACTTGGTAGCTGCCAGGCAGATTAGGAAAGATTTTGACAGATTGCAGTCTGGGTGAAATCTTCTGCTTCCCTTTAGCACTGTGACCCCGGCATCTCTCAGAGCTGCAGTCACCTCCTCCTGACTCCAGGTTCTTCCCCAGCAGTGCCTGCCAGCACCCTGCACACCATTTTGCTGTCACAGCCACGTGCCTCTGTGTTGGGCAGTTGGTGAGGAGATCAGAAGCTGCTCTTCACCTTTGTCTCCCTGCTTCCCATTCTTCCATACTGGTGCAGTCCCATTCCTGTGCAGCTGGAGTGATCTGTTTAGTGCCCAAACCAGCACTGCCTGTGTCCCCTGTGCCACTCCTGGGCACTTCCTGAGAGTTTTTTTTCCAGGTGAAGGCTGTGTTCTGAAAGCTTTTCCACCTCTGCTTCTCCTTCCCATACCCCAGACTCTTTCCCCCCCCCAGACAAACTCTCCAAGCAGCAGTTATTGAAGCTCTGGGCTGGGCAGGTTGGGAGAGTCCTGAATGCCTGGGGAGGCATCAGCCCCCTGCCCATCCCCTCCTCCAGGAAGAACTTGGTGTGGGGAATGGGGTGGCAGCTGTGGCACAGTCAGGGGGAAAGTTGAGTCCCCAGAGGGAGCTGTGGTGTTTGGCAGGTGGGAGAGGAGCCCCTGGGTGTTCAGTTTCCCCTTCCTGAGCAGCTCTGGAGCAAACACAGTTGCCCTGTGCCCTGATGGGTGCCACTGCTATGCAGCATCTCCAGGCTGCATGCTGGGAGGCCCTGCAGCCCTGAAAGCTCTTCTGGTGATGTGGTTGTTGCTTCAGTAGCTGCCAGACCTTTTCTCTCCTCTCCTTTGATGCTTCCTTTGTCATTTAACTGATTTGTTGTGGTCTTTCCCTTCCCACCTGAGGCATCATCTTCCTCCCAAGTGTCAGAGGTGCTGGGCAGAGCAAGAGTCCTCAGCCAAGACCTCTGCTTTGCATTTCCAGTCCTGGGACCCAGCAGCTCTCCTGCTGCCCATGCAGGAGGTGGGGAGGGTTCTGTTTATGAACTATCTTCTATTCTTACCTCTCCTGCTGCTGGAACGTGGTGGTTGTGCTCTGAGCCCCTTTAGCTGCCTGCTTTGACCCCCAGTGTTGCAGTGAGAATATTGGTGCATTTTTTGGTGGTTCCTCTGCTTGCACAGACCCAGCTCTTGAACAGCAGAGCCCAAGCACCTCTGCTGGCATAAGGAGGGGGAAGGTAGCTTGAGGCTGTGCTTGGTTTGAAGCCCTTCTTACTGAAAGTATTCCTCAAATTAAAAAAATCTTGGCTTCAATTGTTTTGTCTCAAGTCTTCAGTCTGTGTTTGCCCTGACTCTTCTCGGTGGCATCAGATCTGCACGGGCAGAATTAAGGGGAAGGGGAAGAGAGGGGGGCACTTGAGCCTTAGGATCCTACCCAAAGGTGTCCCAATGCCCACTGGCTGCTCCCAGGGGTTAGGGGGGTCCCTGCTGTGGTATTTTCCCTGACATCTTTTCCCCTGTTGGCTGTTTTTGCACTGTTTTACACTGGGCTGCATTATATGGTATTTATATTCCAATCCCATACTGGGCAGGGAGAGTCCAGGGGGAATAGGGGAGGCCCTGAGAACTCAAATCCTGTGGCAGGCTGATGGCTGTGGAATTAACCTTAGTTATTCTTATGGGAATTATGAATTTCCTTGAGCTGATCTCCACTGAAATGAAATTCTGATTTGTGAAACAATTCCCCATGCTTGGGTGAAGGGCTGAGGAAGGCTCTGCTGGAAGTAAATAATGGGATGGTGCTTCTGTGTCCAGGCCTTTTGCAAGCATCACAGGGAACAACCCCAAGGAACACAGAGCCTTGGGAATGGGAATTGGGTGAAAGCAGCTGGACCTGCTGCCCAACAGGATGTCAGAGGAGGGCTGGACAAAAGGACATAGGAGACTTCCCAGGAGCCCACCCAGGACTCCCCCCACAAAGGGGACACTCAGTGCCAGGCACTCTGCTGGCCATTGGACTGGGTTCTGTACACATGGACCCAGCAGGACAGTGTCAGGAGCTGCCTCCTGTACTTCCAGCACTGCCAGGAAAGGTTCCCTGCCTCCTGGAACTGGAGAGCACAATGCTAAAGGGTTCTTTCAGCAACTGAATTTTGCAGCAGTGGAATTCCAGCAGGGATTTTCTGATGGAGCAATTGGGAGTGCCCAGCCCTAAAAGACATCAGTGTGTCAGGTGCAGCTTTGGAACAGAACAAGGAATCTGCATCACAGACAGGTATCACCACCCCCTGATTATTCTTCTCTTGTCTTTCCCTTTCCCTTTCCTTCTCCCTTTCTCTTCCCTTTTTCCTTTTCCTTCCCTTTCCCTTTCCTTTTCCTTTCCCTTTTCCTTTCCTTTTTGGGGGTGGGGTATCAGCTGTGCCATGCAGACCCTCACTCTCTCTGTGAGCTCCCAGCCCCCAGGTACAACTGCTGCACACACACACACTGGGACTGGGAAAAGGGAAACCCTAAGGCAGTGAGAACAGAGAAGAGCTACAATGATAGGAGGGGAAAAAAAATAAACCCACTCTTTTTATTATTGCTAAAAATATTGTCTGTAATAACTATTACTGAAGCTATTTATTAATGAGAAGGAAGAGCTGCAGCACATTAATACAAAGAGCAACAACAGAGAGAGGGAGACAGGGAGAAGAGACAGAAAGCAGAAACATGGGAGCAAAAAGAGCAGAGAAGGCAGAGAAAAAATCAGCAAAGAGCAGAAAGTGAGGGACAAAAAGGCAGAGAGAAAGGGGTAGAAAAAAGGCAGAGGGGGAAAGATGGAGAGGCATCTCTCCCTTCCCTTCCCTTCCCTTCCCTTCCCTTCCCTTCCCTTCCCTTCCCTTCCCTTCCCTTCCCTTCCCTTCCCTTCCCTTCCCTTCCCTTCCCTTCCCTTCCCTTCCCTTCCCTTCCCTTCCCTTCCCTTCCCTTCCCTTCCCTTCCCTTCCCCTCCCTTCCCTTCCTTCCCTTCCCTTCCCTTCCCTTCCCTTCCCTTCCCTTCCCTTCCCTCCCTTTTCCCTTCCCTTCCCTTTTTCCCTTCCCTTCCCTTTTTTCCCTTCCCTTCCCTTTTTCCCTTCCCTTCCCTTTTTCCCTTCCCTTCCCTTTTTCCCTTCCCTTCCCTTTTTCCCTTCCCTTCCCTTTTTCCCTTCCCTTCCCTTTTTCCCTTCCCTTCCCTTTTTCCCTTCCCTTCCCTTCCCTTTTTCCCTTCCCTTCCCTTTTTCCCTTCTCTTCCCCTTCCCCTTTCTCCTTTCCTTTCCTTTCCTTTCCTTTCCTTTCTTTTCCTTTCCTTTCCTTTCCTTTCCTTTCCTTTCCTTTCCTTTCCTTTTCCCCTTTCCTTTTCTGGCACTTGTCCTTATTAAACCTCAGGCTGGTGATTTCCCTCTCCAACCTGCTGAGTGAGGTCTCTCTGCAGGGTCTGCCTGCCCTCCAGGTAGTCAACCACTCCTCCCAATTTTTGTCATCCACAAACTTGCTTAAAATTCCTTCCATTTCTATGTCCAAATCATTGATAAAGATGCTGAAGAGGTCCGGGCCAAGGATGGAGCCCTGTGGGACCCCACTAGTGACTGGTCACCAGCCTGATGTGACCCCATTCCCTGTCACTCAGTGCTCAACCTGCTCACCTATCACACAGCAAACCCAACATCAGCCCAGAAAGCCAATTGTGTCCTGGGCTGCAACAAAAGCAAGGTGACCAGAAGTCCCCTCTGCTTCTCTGACATCCCACCTGGAGTACTGCAGCCTCTTCTGGGACCCCCAACATAAAGAAGGACATGGAGCTCCTGGGGTGAGTCCAGAGGAGAGCCACAGAGATGATCAGAGGGCTGGAGCAGCTCTGCTATGGGAGCAGGCTGAGAGTTGGGGTTGTTCAGCCTGGAGAAGGATCTGAGGAGACCTTGGAGCACCTTCCAGTGTCTGAAGGGGCTACAGGAAAGCTGGGGAGGGAATTTTTACTAGGGTGTGTAGTGATAAGACAAGAGGTAGGTAATAGTTCTAATCTGAAAGATTGGATTTAGGTAGATTTAGGTCTAGGTTGGATGTAAGAAGGAAACTCTTCATTGTGAGGGTGCCCAGGTTGCCCCCAGAAGCTGTGGCTGCCCCATCCCTGGCAATGCTGAAGGCTGGATGGGGCTTGGAGCACCCTGGGCTGGTGGGAGGTGTCCCTGCCCATGGGGCTTTAACTCAGGTGACCTCTCAGATCCCTTCCAACCCAAGCCAGTCTATGATTTTATGATACCAAGCAGCAGCTGGTGGGTAGTGGGCTGCATTGTGGACACACTGGTGTCTGCTTGCAGCTCAGAGCACCCCTGTGGCCTCAGCACAGGACAGTCCCCACAGGAGCTTCTGTGTTACCTTGCACTGTGGTAGCTGAGCCTCCCCAGGCCACCAATTCAGAGCAGGGTGGAAAGTCTTGCACTGGAAAACCTGGCTCTGCTTGTTGATGAGAGCTAGCCACGGGTGCTGGGAATAACTTTGAAGGTTGCTGTCAAGAAAGGGAATGGGCAGGCTGGACACTGTTGAGTTGTGCCTTGCACATGTGGTATTGAAGTCAAGAGACAAGCCAGCCAGACAGGAGGTTTGCAAACAGCAGAGAGAAAGAGGTATATAGAGAAAGATCCAACCCTCAGAGGGCTTGCAGCAAAATCCCACCCTGGCCACAGCTGCAAAGCTCTGGCCCTGGAGCAGGCTCACCTCTTGGCTTAACCTGAGACATGTGGTGCCTGTCCTGGCCCAGACCAGGTCCCTGTGTTTTGTACTACTGCCCCATCAATATTGCAGAGCGTTGTGCTGCCCAGTGCCAGCCCAGTGCCCGCCCAGTGCCAGCCCAGTGCCAGCTGCCCTGTCAGTGCAGGGTTATGTCCGCTCATCCTCCTCCCACGGGAGCTGATCCTGATCTGTGCTGGGTGCCAGCCTCTGCAGGAGCCAGGGAGGAGTGGAAGGGCTGGATCTGTAATGGATACTCACCAGGCGATTGGTATTTAAAGGCTTTGATCTGCTGCTTCTTGATTCTGTTCCAGCCCCTCGATGGAATTTCTCACGTGTAACAGAGCCCTGCTAATCCATCCTGGCCATATATAATGGATGGTGCTGGAGGGAAGGGACACAGACTTGGCTGAATATTGGTAACAGATGCCAGGGTAGCAGTGCTGCTGGTCCCTCTGCTGAAGATGCCCCACTGCTGTTATCTGTCCTCTGTGCCAGTCGGTGCAAAATGCTTCCTCTTTGGAACAGGTCCAAAGGAGGCAACTGGGCTGGTGAAGGGACTTGAGCACAGATCCTGTGAGGAGAGGCTGAGGGAGCTGGGGGTGTTGAGGCTGGAGGAGGCTCAGGGGAGACCTCATCACTCTCTCCAACTCCCTGAAAGGAGGTTGGAGCCAGGGGGGGGGTTGGGCTCTTTTCCCAGGCAACTCTCAGCAAGACAAGAGGGCAGGGTCTCAAGTTGTGCCAGGGGAGGTTTAGGTTGGAGATGAGAAAGAATTTCTTTCTGGAGAGGGTGATCAGCCATTGGAATGGGCTGCCCAGGGAAGGAGTGGATTCTCCGTGTCTGGAGATCTTTCCAAAGAGCCTGGATGTGGCACTGAGTGCCATGGGCTGGGAACCACGGGGGGAGTGGATCAAGGGTTGGACTTGATGATCTCTGAGGTCCCTTCCAACCCAGCCAGTTTCTATGATTCTATGATTCTCTGGCTCCAAAACCTGGCCTGGCTGTGTGTGGGGCAGGTGCCATGGCCATCCTCAGCAGAGAACAGGGACATTCTCTGTTGGACAGAGGAATGGGACAAACACCAAGCCACTGTTTCCAGGCTTGGCACTAGTGCCAGCCACTGAGCCCTGGTGCTGCCACTCGATGCCCCTATAAAATATTAATGGGATGCTCACTGTGTTCTCTGCCTGGCCCCAGCACTGCTGCTGCAGCCCCTGCCCTCCTCAGGATCCCGACTCCCTGGCCTTCCCTCCTGCTCCGTAGTGCTCCTTGTGCTTCCTGTGGGGGGGCTTTGGGGTAGCAGCTGCACCCACCTTTTTCCTGGGCAGGGCAGGACCCATCCTCCGACACTCAGTGGGGAGGCTCCCTCCTGAGCGCAGCAGCCCAGCCCTCCACTGCAGGTAAGGCTCTGCTGGAGTCAAGGCTCCTAGGAGCATCCCCATCTGCTGGGGAAAGAGGGGTGGGTGGGTCAGGGACGTGGGATGCCCGAAGAAGGGCTGGGAGCAGTGGGGGTGGCCCCAAGCTCAGTCCTCTGCTGCCGAGGGCCTTGTGGTGTCCCCGGTGGGGAGGGGGGGGCAGCGGGGACCATACAGTTCTGTCTCATTCCGAAGGAAGCATCCACCCATGGGTGTTCCCTGGAGAGGGTTCTCTGCAAGGATGTGGGGGTGATGTACCATACATCCTCACGGGGCACCCCTCAGCCCGTCACGCCTGGGGGGCCTCGGGGGTGTCGGGGGTCCATCATCTCCCCTTGCCTGCCTGGGGGGCCTCGGGGGCATCGGGGGTCCATCATCTCCCCTTGCCTGCCTGGGGGCCCTCGGGGGTGTCGGGGGTCCATCATCTCCCCTTGCCTGTCCTCCTCCAGGACGAGGCCTGCGCCTCTATCCCCGGCAACCACGCGGCCCGGCGGGGGATGGAGCCCGGCAGGTCCGTGCAGGTGGAGCTGAAGCTCCGCAAACCCCCTCAGCGGGCCAGGATCCCGGCGCCTTTCTTCACCCATGCGGTAGGTCGCTGGCTACGCCCGCGGCCCTCGGCTCGTCCCCTTGGCTGCCGACCCCTCCCGTAGCCCCCCCCGTGACTCTGCTGCGCAGGATGGGGCTCCGGAGCCGACGGAACCCCCCGGGCCGTACCCCCTGGACGAAGACGTCGACTCCCTGGTGCCCACGCACGACGAGCGGGGACGCCTCATCCCCGAGTGGAAGCGGCAGGTGATGGTGCGACGGCTGCGGGCGCATCCGGCTGACGAGTCCCCGGCGGGCGGCCAGGTACGGGGCGGCCAGGGGACGGGGAGTGGGGAGCAGGCTGCCGGCCCGGGGGGGACAGTCACGGCGCCTTTATCGCAGGACGCGGGGTCCTGGCACTTTTCACCCTCTCGGCAAGCCGTGCTGGGCCCCTTCGGGGAGCTGCTGACCGAAGCGGACCTGCAGCAGCTGGAGCGGGCGGTAGAGAGCCTGAGGCTGCGGCGGCGGGGCGAGGCGTACCAGGGCGAGCTGCGGCGCCTGGCGCGGGAGCTGCGGGCCCTCCTGCCCGCCCCGCTGCTCAACATCACCGTACGCAGCCCCCCGCCTGCCCCCGGGCAGCCCCTGCCCCACTGGTGTGGCCGTCTGGCGGGGGCCGTCAGCAGCCTGGCCGCGCTGCTGGCCCACGCCGAGGGGCCGCGGGTCGCCTCCCCCGCCGCCGCCACTACCCCCGTCGTCGCCGCCGCCGTCTGGCAGCCCCGGGAGCCGGGGGGCAGCCTGGCGCAGCGGGAGATCCGGCAGTGCGGGGTCTGCGTCCGCAGCCTCCGCGACGCCTTCGAGCCGCCGTGGGGGGCGACGGAGGGGAAGGGGGCCGGGGGTAGCGGGACGGAGGCTGCCAGCGACTCGGGCATCAGCTGCGAGGAGGCGTTTTCCGAAGGCGGCGGCTCCCCGGGGCCGGGGCCGAGGCCGGGGTTGGGACCGGAGTGGGGCAGCCTGAGGAAGGAGCGGATCGTGATGCTCTTTCTGAGCCACTGGAAACGATCCGCCTACGGGCCCTCTCCGCCGGCCGCCGGGGACCCCCGCAAGGCAACGGGGGCCGGGGCGGGGGTGGCTGCCCGGCTGGTGCGGCAGAGAGCGGCCATCCAGCGGCTTCTGGGCGGCTGGAGGGACGCGGCGTCCCGCCGACCCCCGCCGCCGCCCGCTGCCCGCTGCGCCCCGCTCTCCCCGGAGCAGTTCGTGGCCAAGCCCAACGGGGAGCCGGCCGACTACGAGAGCCTGTCGCTGGAGCTCTTCATGCTGGGGTATTTCCGCATCCTGGAGCAGGAGCTGCCCCCCGAGGAGCGCCGCGGACGCCACCTCCTCTGCTTCGAGGTCTTCGAGCAGCTGGGCCGGCACGGGTGGCCGGCGGTCCGCTCCTTCCACCGAGCCGTCACCGACGAAATCGCCTCCGGCCGGCGAAGCTGGCTGGACGGATTCGACGACATCAAGGCGAGGTATTTCGGATCCCCACAAAGCTTGGCTCGCCAGCACGAGGAGGCTTGGGGAGACGGGGAGGAGATCTGCCGCTACATCGACCGCAGCTTCGCCTTCTGGAAAGAGAAGGAAGCCGAGATCTTCAGCTTGGAGGAGTGATGCCCGCTGGCGGGGAGGGCGGAGGGCTGATTGAAAGCCGCGGGCTGCAATAAAATCCTTTTCGCTTCTTTCTGAGCTGAGCGATGCTTCCCGGGGAGAGAGAGGGAGGGAGGGAGCGAAAGCTTTTGGGTGAAGAGCAATCGCCTGGCCACGCCGGCACCCCACCGGCACCCCTGGGATCGGTGCCTCGGCCCCCGACTCCCCGCGGCGAGGCGGCTGCTGCCGGTTGTGTATGTCCGCCGGGGAGTGAGATAATATCCTATATTTAACACTCGGCAGCGCAGCCGGGGGTGGCAGAGGAGGGACATCGCGGGGATCCCCGGTGACCGATGGGGTGAAGGGAGCGGATCGTGGGTGGGAGCCTTTCCCCAAGGCTTGCGGTGCCCGGCTGGCCCCGGAGAGAGGCTTTCGGAAAGAGCAGAGCCTCAAGGCAATGGGGATGGGCGGCTCTGTCCGCGCGTTGCCTTTAAGAGCAGGGAGCTGTGTCCCGGTGCTGCCTAAAAATAGCGTGTTGTCCCCTCCTGTCCCGCCTGGATCCCGTGTCGCGCAGGAGTGTCCCTGCCCAGCGCAGGGACCGCGGCTACTTCCCTCCCGGGGGGCTGGCCGAGGGCTGCAGAGCACAGGTGAGAGTGGAGGTCGGGGGGGGAGCGAGCCGGAGTGAGGCTCAGCCCGGTCCCCAAACCATCCCCAGCCCTGAAAAATCGGTGGCAGGTCCCGCTCTGGGGCAGGGAGGAGAAATCCAGGCCACCTGTGGAATCCGGGAGGCAGGGGGGTCTCCAGGGAGCACCTCTGCTGTAAAGGAGGTGCTGGGAAGGGGCGGTTGTTCTGGGGAGCGGTGAGGGAGAGGGATCCGGCATTGCCTTTTCCTGGCAGGGACATCCTTGCCACGCTCTGCTCAGGCTTTGTCTGACGGCGGGGCACCACGGCCATCCCCAGCACCATGGTGAGGAATGTGGATGACTTTGACTTCTGCTTACCTTCACACGCCCAGGGCGTGCTGGAGGGTCTGCAGCGGCTGCGTGCTAACCCCAAGCTGGCGGATGTCACGCTGGTGGCAGGCGGGCAGGAATTCCCCTGCCACCGCGGCATCCTGGCCCTCTGCAGCCACTACTTCCATGCCATGTTCTCCGGTGACTTTGCCGAGAGCATCGCAGCACGGGTGGAGCTGAAGGAGGTCGACCCCAGCGCGCTGGAGGTGCTGCTGGACTTTGCCTACACGGGGAAGGTGACCATCAACCAGGGCAACGTGGAGGGGCTGATGCGAACCTCCAGCCAGCTCCACTTCCCCACCATCCAGAAGGTCTGCAGCCGATACCTCCGGCAGCAGATGGATGCCTCCAACTGCCTGGGTATCTGTGAGTTTGGCGAGAGCCACGGCTGCCCCGAGGTCTCCTCCAAGGCCTGGTCTTTCCTGAAGGAGAACTTTGAAGCTGTCTCCCGGGAGGAGGAGTTCCTCCAGCTCTCTAAGGAGAGGTTGGCTCTTTACCTCTCCAATGACCAGCTGCAGGTGCAGGAGGAACAGAGCCTGGCCGAGGCTGTGCTGCGCTGGGTCCGCCACGACCCGGGGCCCCGAGCCCAGTTCCTGCCTGAGCTGCTGGAGCTGGCCCACCTCGTCTCACTGCCCGACCAGTACCTGCAGAACCTGTTAGCCACTGAGCCCCTCGTCCGCGACTCGGATGCCAGCAAGGCCCTTGTCACTCGATCCTTTGCCATGGTGGGTCCTTATTTCCCCCCGAGCTGGGAAGTTGAAGCTCAGCTTCGAGCCTGAGGGTCCCACCTCTCCACCAGAGTCGGAGCAGTGCTGGATCCTGGAAGAACCCAGGGACCCCACCACCAAAGCTGGAGGAGGTGCTGGTGGTGGTTGGCGGTCGAGTGCTGGAGGAGAATGAGGATGAGGATGGGGGGATAGGGATGCCAGCTGCTCCCAGGAACTTCGCCTTCTACAACCCCAAAAGCAGTAAGTGCCCGCAGCAGGGAGGGGGCAAGCACATCCACCCCCTCCCCCACCCCCCACATGTTAATTAACCCTCCATCTACCCCAAAACTGCTTCTTGCCAAATGATCTGGTGTCAGGAGGGGCACGAGGGAGAGGGGAGCAGAGCTGGTTAAAAGCATCCTTGCTGTCTGGGGGGAGACTGTCACTGATTGGCCCTGCTGGGTTTCAGGAAGATGGATGGCTCTGCCCGATTTCCCTGATTACAACAAATGGGGCTTTTCCCTGGTGGCTTTGAACAACAATGTGTATGTCACAGGTAGGTGCTGCGGCTGCTGGTGCAAGGTGGGGTGTCCCCAAGGAGTGGGGATGGAGAATCTGGAACAAAGATGTGGGTATGGGATGCTGGAACAGGGCCAGGGGCTGCCCTCCTCTCTGAGCAAAGCCCTCCCCTGGGTGGGTTCAGCCACTGGCAAGGGCTGCCCAAGGATGGCTGCACTCCGGAGCTGTCCCCCTGAACCCTCCCTCTCCAGGTGGCTCCCGTGGTTCTCAGAATGACACGTGGTCAACGACACAGGCCTGGTGCTTCTGCCCCAAGGAGGGTGCCTGGAAGGGCATCGCTTCCATGTTGAGAGCCCGGACAAACCACACCAGCACCGTCCTCAACGGCGAGATCTACGTCATCGGGGGTAAGACCCCCCAAGACCCCCTGGGTACTGCCAGGGCGTGGGCCCACGGGTGTCCCAGAGCAGTGGGGTGGCTGCAGCATCCCCTTGTCCTGCAGGGACAACAGTGGATGCAGTGGAGGTGGAGCGTTACGACCCCTACAACAAGAGCTGGTGTGCCATCAGCCCGGCCCCCAAGTACGTCAGCAATTTCGCGGCTGCCGGCTGCTCAGGGAAGCTCTACCTGGTGGGCTCCTGTGCCATCAAGTACAACGCCCTCACCCTCCAGTGCTACAATCCCGTCCAAGGTGAGAGCTGACCCCACTCCCACACCCCAGCAACACCTTCCCGGGGAGCAGGACTGAGGGGACCCCAAGGCAGGTGATGTCCTGTGCCCCCTGTGCTCCCAGGGGATGTCACTAGGTGCTGGTGATGGCTGTGGCACAGCCAGGAGCACGGCTGCTGGCAGCACAGCCCAGAAGATGCCTGGGGCAGAGGGATGGGGGAGGCTGCTTGCCTGGGAGAAACAAAACCCCGTGACAATTCCACCTCCTCGGGCAGCCTCTGCAACCTGTGGTGGTCTCCCCCATTCCACATCACTGCTACAAACAGTAACTCCTCCCATTTATTTATTATTATTTTTTTAATGCAAGAGTCTTGTGTGGGATGGAGACCACAGATGCCACCCTGCCTGGCCTCTCTGTCCCCTCCTTTTCAAACCCCCCCTTACACAGCCACATGCATGGCAATGCTTTTTTTGGTCGCTGGCAGCTGCTTCGAGAGCCAAGGGTGGAATGTGCTGCTAATGGCTGCTCCTTGCAGATCTGTGGAGTGTGATCACATCCCCCTTCATCCCCAAGTACCTCTCAGCACCTCGCTGTGCCACACTGCATGGGCTCATCTACCTCATCGGTGACAACACCAAGAAGGTCCACGTGTACAACCCAGAGGCCAACATCTGGCAGAAGGTAGATGGATGCAGGACTGGGCACCATCACCCTCCCAGGGAGTTGGGGCAGCTGTTCCCTCCCTGGTAGCACCCTACAACCACATTCTTGCAACCCCTCCCCAGCGGGTAACAGCACCCTCTCTCTCCTCACCCCACTAGTCCCTTGGCTCTCTTAACCCCTGCAGAGCCAGAGATGCCCCAGTCCTTCCTCACTGCTGCACTGTCACACCTGCATTAGGAGCATGACTTTCACACCATGTTATTGATTTTAAGCAGTGTTCACGCTGCAGAAGCCCACAGGACCTCCCTTTTCCAGTGCCACCCTCCTGCAGGGTGTGCAGGGCTTCTGCCTCTGCAGTCCAGCAAAATCCTGCCTGTCCCTTCTGCCCTCCAGACTCCCTGCAGCAGCCCCAACCTTGCTCCTGACCAAGCACAACATGGGGATGCTTGCTACAAGCAAGACATGGCCCCAGGAGCCTCCAAACCTCACTGGGAAGATGGGGTGGGAGGGATGCACCCAGCTGGTCAATGTCCTCCACAGGGGGAGTGGGAGGTCTCAGGTGGGCGGGGTGGGGGGGGTGGGATGTCTTTGTGCCTCTCACCTTGCTCCTTGCACAGGTGCAGCTGCTGCACACCCTCCATGAGAATGGGGGCATGGTGCCACTGGGCGACCGGCTCTTCGTCACGGGTGGCCACTGGAAGGGCATGGATGGGGACTACCGGGTGGAGATGGAGGTGTATGACTGCTCCAAGGACCTCTGGACACGGGAAGGCTCCCTGCCGTGCCTCTGGCTCTTCCACAGCTCTTCCTCCATCTTCATGGACACCTCCAAGTGGACAGAGGCTTTCCAGGGGGACCACGGGTGGTAGGAGAGCTCAGAGTGCAGCATTTCCTCCTGCACAGCTGCTTTCCCCCTCTCACATCTCTTCCTGCTGTTGGCTCAGCTCTGCAGGTGGGGCAGGGGAGGAGGAGGGGATGGAAGCCCCTCTGCCAGGCTGCCTAGGGCATTGGGAGCCTGTAGCCCACCCCAACCACCAGGAGTAAACTTCTCCTTATAAACACACTTTGGCTAGTGCTTTCTTTTAGTTTTGCTTTGGTTTTTTCCTCTTCAAAATGGAAAAGATTTTAGAATAGTTTAAGGCCTCCTAAAGTGATCCCATAAGAGCTTTGCTGCCTGGTGCATTTTCCCCATGATGCTGACGTCCAGTATGGAGAAATATGAGAGGCACTGAGAGAATCTCTTCTCCCTGACACTCATAGCTCTCTGGCACCTTTCTGGCCCACACTGCCATGTCAGACCTGCTCCAGCAGAATGACAGGAGATAAAGGGTTAACCCAGCTTTTGGATGCTTTGTGTCCTCAGGTGGCAGAGTGGCCTGCTGCCATGTGCTTCATCCTGGTTTCTTTCCTGGGATGGACAGCACAGTCCCCTGGGAAGTGACCCAAGGGGTCGTCATGAAGCAGCTGGCAGCTCGGTGGCTCCTGGTGCTGGGACAGAGCCAGGCAGTGCTCCCTGTCCTTGCTGGTACCCGGCAGACAGGATAACCTGGGTGGGGTCACCACAAGGCAATGCTTCCCCGACAGCCATCACAGGGATGGCACAGATCTGCCAGCAGTGTTTGATAGTTTATCAGCTCTGTGTCACGTTGTTATTAGTGTTATTATTATTATTACGGCATTCACCACGCATGCCGAGGAGCTCTGTGGGGGGGGGTGTGGGGTGGAGACCACCGGGCTGGGGGAGCGTTCCCTGCTCCTGGAGCTCTGCACTGCTCCCCAGGGGCCGTGCGGGGCTCCCCGCGTCCTGCAGAGGGGGACCCGCTTGGGGCTCCCCTAGGGAGCGGGGCGGGCCCCACGGCGCCTTCGTGAGCCCCGAGGCGGGGCCAGGGCCGCCCTCCCGGTAACGGCGACGGGATGCGGCTGCCGGGACTCTGCCTGGTTCTCTTCTGTGCCGTAGCCGGCACCGGCTCCTCGGGGCGGGACCGGGAGCTGCCGCCGGGCGCGGGAACAGCTGCGGGGAGGGCAGCGGGGGTGGGACGCGGGGAGCCGGGGGGGACACGCGACCCCCGGGCCGGCGGTGTGGACCCCCGCCAGGCTTGGATGCTGTTGGCCGGGAGCGCAGGGAGAACCGACGGCAACCGCGGACGGGGCAGGACTGGGATGACAGCACCAGCCCCCGGCCAATCATCAGGAAACTCACCCGAGATTGCTTCGCAAATCGGTGTGCCCGGGGCCCCCGCCGCGCTGGAAGAGCTGCTGAGGGAGCTGCAGCTCCTGCTGAAAGGTACCCACCAGGTCTGGGGCACGCTGCAGTAAGGGGACGCTGGCAGGGACCCCAGGGTAGGAGCAGGGGTCGGTAGGGATGAGGCACCAAGGGGCTGGGCCAGGCATTGTCTCAACTTGAGGCCGGGAGAAGCCAGGGTTCCATCCTAAAGCCAACTCCTGGTCGGCTTTTCGGGTCAGGCATGGTGAAGGAGCAGGTGAAGATGTGCAGGAAGGCCTGGGAAGGGTACCGGGAAAAGGAGGAGAGCAGGGGAGGCAACAAACAGGCCGGGTCCCATCGCCGTGTGGAAGCAGCCTTCCGCTGCCAGACACGGGAAGACATCTCGGTGGAGAAGAGAGTGCCACAAGAGCTGCAGCTCTACTCCATCGTGAGTGCTCAGCCTGCTTCCCCTTCCTGCCTGCAGCACCTTGCTGCCCGTGGCATCCACCTCCCAGGTTCTCCAACCCAAACCTCTTTCCATCCCCAGCCGGAGAGGGAGGTGATCTTCCACCGGGGCTCCGGGCTGAACCTGACCAGTGGGAAGTACACGGCCCCGGTGTCTGGGTATTACACCTTCACGGCCAAGCTGCACATCGGTGAGCCCTCGGACAACTCCCCGTGTCCCTGCCCGGGACGTCTGGGCTAGCTTTAACCCTCTCCTCTGTCTCAGTGTGCAGAGCACCGCGGAGGAAGGGGCGGGGGAATCGCCTTCGGGTGCTGATCTGCGTGCAGAGCCGCTGCCGGCACAACAGGTAGGGCAGGGGAAAGTCAGGAGAGGAGATGGACCCCGTTCCTGGGAGGGATAAAGCAGCCCAGCATCCCCAAGGGAAGGAGAGACACACACTCTCCCCCAGCACCATCCTCCCTCTTCCACAGCAATTTGGAGACAGTGTCCAGGCTGGAGAGTGGTGGTGACCTTTTCACCATCTCTGTCACTGGAGTCCTTTACCTGCAGGTTAGTGGTGCCACCTCTGCTTGGGACTCTGCCAGCAGGAAGGTGCTTCCTGTGGTCCCAGCTCCGAGGCTGGGCTCTGAGTCCAGCTCCAGCCCTGAAGGTCCCACGGGGCTGAGGTCTGGACATGCCCATCCTATTGGCCTCCCTCTCATCCTTTCCCCGCAGGGCAGGGGCTGAGCAGCCCCTACAGCTCTCAGCTGCTGTGCACGGGGGTCAGCCGCCTCCTTTGCTTTGCCAGGCTCTGCCTGGTGCTTGAAGGAGGTGACCCATGCCCATTAATCTCTCTCTCTCTCCCCTCCAGGCTGGGCAGTATGCCTCTGTTTTCGTGGACAACACCGCAGGCTCTCCCCTCACCGTTCAAAGGGGCTCCGATTTCAGCGCCGTTCTGCTGGGGGTGTGAAAAGGCACCGGGCACCGTGCAGGGAGCTGAGCCTGGACCAGAAGCAGCCAGACCCTGCTCCCTGCCAGCCACCAGACCTCCCCTGCTCGGCACCAAGCGTAGGGAACATCTTTTGCTGCTGCAGGAGCTGCAGGCAGTTCTGATACTGCTCATGCTCCAGGACCATCTGAAGCTATGCAAAAGATCAGGGGGAAAGGGTAATGATAATAAAGGAGCCTGACAAGGAGCTGAGTGAGTGAGATTTCATCTAAAGACTAAGGCTGAAAACCTGTCTTGGAAAGCACTGATGATGGGGGCAGCCAGCTGCTTCCCTGGGGTCTCCACTCCCACCCTGCCAGCTGCTGGTGCCTGGGACAGAGTCCCACATCTCCGTTCTTGCTCTCAGCAGATTTCCCTGCCCAGCTCCTCCGCAGCCCCAAACAGATTATTTGTATCCCTTTAGCTTCTCTGCAGTGTATCAGCAGTGAGTATTTGCTGGCAGAAGCCAGCGTCCTTCACAGCTGATCTGCAAAGCAGAGCAATGCCCCGATAAAGCAAATTCCTGGCCTGTGGCTTTCCAGACCAGGCGTTCCCTGCCCGTGGCACAGGGCCCAGGCTGTGGGCAGCCCAGATACGCCCCTGGTTCTGCCCCCGATAGCTGCCTGAGCCCGGGATGAGTGCGGGGCTACGTGCCTGAGCCAGGGCTGCGGGAGAGGTACCCGGGCAGGCTGGGCGTGGGGAGAGGGAGTGACACCTTTGATTTCTTAGTAGCAGGGTCGCACTGGGCAAGCTGTGCCAGCAACACCCTGAGATAGCCTGAACTGCACCCAGCCCCACCTTCCCTCTTAGGGATCCACGCTGAGAGGAAGGGAGGAGGCAGCCTCCTCGCCCCGGACCTGAGCACCAGGGCTTTGCTGGCCCTGACCCTCCTGCTCCACTGGCTGCATCTCCTCCAGCAGCCTGGAGAAGCAGCTGCTGCTGCTGCAGCTCTTTGTGGGGGGGGTGTTTGGAATCAGACTCTGTGGTTTTTAAGGCTGACCTCTCTCCCGCGGCAAAGCCGATGTGTCTCTGAAAGGAGAGAGGCTTTTTCCCCCCAGCTGAACACCCAGGCAGCATCCTGAGGAGCTCAGTGCAGGCAGCACATCCCAGTTCCCACCTCTGGCTGTGAGCCAAGGCACCCCGGCTCAGATCAGACACCGTCCCTTCCTACCAAACCCACCTGTGAAGAAACAAAAAGGACTCACTTCTGGAGAGCATGGAGTGCCAAGCTGGTCCTCTGCAAGCAAGACATAAAGAGCTCAGCACACCTGAACACAAAACTTAAGGACTTAACTGAGACAGAGCTTCTGAGAGGCTGTTTGGGTGCTGGGAGGGGACCAGAAGCTCAGTCAGCCTCAAGGGAGGGGAGCTGCATGTACAACACTTATTCATGGGCCACCCTGGGGTGATTGTCCCAGAGCTCTCCACAGTACCAGGATGCTGCTGAGCACTCAGGAAGGGAGAGTTTATTCTCAGGAGCCTTCTTGCAGACCCCATCATCCTATCAGGACCTATAAGCACACAGGTTTTTGACTTCCATTAAAGCTGGAGCTGACTATTCACAAGCATGGTGGAACCTGCTCCACAGTGCTTCTTTTTCCCCTTTTCCCTGAAAAATGGACAATACAAACAAGCCATTTTACTGGAAATCATATTACTGTGTATTATGGTCCTAGTTGGAGCTGTGCTCTTGCTGGTCTTTCCAAACGCAAGGAAAAAGAAGAAACAAGAGAAGGGAGGAGGAGAGAAGACAGTCAAAGAAGTTCAAGCTCAGGCTTCTTTCCCCAGTTGATGTACTGGAATTAAGAAGGGCCTCATGGAGGAAGCACCAGAGAGACAGAAGCTTGGCTCAGTGCAGCACACAGCTCTGCCCAGAGCATGAGTGGTGAAAAGCAGGGAGCTGAGAAGGGAGGGCAAGCTGCCCTTCTGAAATCTGCCATCAGTTTCGTTTGCCACAGACTTTAACCACTAAATTAGGCACTACCCTGCCTTGGCTCTGGAAATCTGGCTTTGAAGAGCAGCAAAGTGTGCTGCTAAGATAGGCAACTCCATCTCAGCTCATCCTGCAGTGCAATCAGAGGATGCAGGAATGGCTGGGAGCAGAACAAGCTGTCAGAGGAAAGTGCTAACCAAAATACATGGAGAGTATTCCTTCCTTCCTTCCTTCCTTCCAAGTTAGCGTAACCATTAGAACAAGCCCAGGAACTCAAACTGATTTCTGCTGTAGCAGAAACAGATTAAAGGTGGTCAAAGCACCCATCCCAAACAAGATAGCTTCAAGAAAACAGACAGCCCAAGATTGTGGACCACCTCCCAAAGCTCCAGAGAACACAAGGAGCTGGAGAGAGCCCAGAAAGCTTCACAGCCCTGTGCAGGACTGGTGCAGGCACCACCATACCAGCCTGTCCAGCTGTTCTGTGACTGCACTGTTTCTCATGCAGGACAAGGAGGTTGCACAAGAAGCCTGGCACAGACTGACCAGCTCATCTTCCTCACTGTACCATCTCACCCACGGGGCAGGAGAGTTGTGTAATCAGGAACTGAAGTGCTTTGGTAGCCCAGGCTGTTTAGCTTTCACTCTCTGTTGGTCTAAAGCCAAGTATTCCCTGGAAAACACCATGGTAGAGGAATGGGGATGGCAGGAGACACACAACACTTAACAAGTACCTAAAACCCAAGATGCCTGCTCCTCAGATAGCACACAGCCCAGCACAGAACCCTTCTTAGCTCTGCTACCTGGCAGGTCAATTTGATAAAAACACTTTTACAGTAAACACTGGGAGAGCAAACTCCAGCTGCTTTTGCCTGAAGTTGCACCAGGGAAGTTTAGAAAAGATATTAGGAAGAATTTCTTTACTGAGAGAGTAGATAGGTGCTGGAACCAGCTGCCCAGGGAGGTGCTGGAGTCACCATCCCTGGAGGTGTTTAACAGCTGTGCAGGTGAGGCCCTTCAGAACATGTTCTAGTAATAGTGACACACTTTTTTTTTCTTTTTTTTGGGTGGTGGATGTATAATGGGGGCTGACAGTTGGACTCAGTGATGTTAGAGGTCTTTCCCAGCCATGGCAAGTCTATGGGATTCAGTGTGTGACAGCTGGGCTAAAACCCCAGTGTTCTCTGCAAGCAGAGGGAGGGTACACTGCTGCTCTGCAAGCCTGGTTTGTATCACTGCTGCATGCAACCTCACCACCCACCTTCAGGACTGGATTTCCTTCCTAGCTCCCACCTGAGTCAGTCTGAGGAGCTCAGGACTCTCCTCAGAGCCTCCTCATAAAGCCCAAGGAGCTGAACAGTGCTGTTCAGAGCAGATGGCAGGGTTCATATCCACAGCTGCCTGCTCTTGCAAGCACCTCTGCCAAACAGAATGATTTGGTTTACCAAGAAATTCAGTAAGGGCTCTCAGGACAAGAGATGTGTCAGGAGGCTGACCCACTCTGGCAGCCACTGAAGAACACCACTGGCCAAGCATTAGAAAAAACCCAAACAACTTTATTTACAGCAGGATCCTCCCTCCCTCAGCCACACAAGCACGCCCACCAGCTTCTCCCTTCCCTTGCACCCACCACAAGCTGGGGATCCTGGGGATCTCAGTGCTCTATCCTGACCACCACCACCGTGACGTTGTCTGCTGACCCTCTCTGCACTGCCTTGTTGGCCAGTCTGTTACAGGCAGCTTCGTACCTAGCATCCCATTCCAGCTTCCCTTCCCTCATCTGGATGTTCTTATCCTGTAGAGACAAGGAAAGCCAAGGCTAATAACTCCCAGCAAACAGCCTAAGTGCAAGCACATGGTAATTTCCAAGCACGGGGGACAAAAGACCAGATGAGGACAACCTCAGGTGTAAGGGAGGTTACCCTGCCAGAAACACCATTCTGCAAGTGGGAGTCCTAATAATTTGTGCTCCTGGCACTGACAAACGCAGCCCCCACGTTGCTTTCTCCTCACCTCCAAGCAGGACACAATGAAGTTCACAGCTTCTTCTGGTGTAAAGACTTTAAAGAGGCCATCACATGCTATCAGAATGAACCTGGAAATCAAGAAGAGACAAGTTCCAAAGCTGAATCTTTGGCAAAATTCCTCCAGTCCAAAGGGAAGATGCCATAAAGCTCATCTGAAAATCCCTCCAGAACCTATCATTCACAGAGCTGAGGCAATTCAAAGTACAGGCCAGGGAGTCAGGCAAACAATAGAAGACATAGAGCAGTGCATCCTACAGCTCTACTGATGCTACACTCTTAAGCAAGAACACACACTATGCTCTGCTGGAAAGTTCCATGATTTCTCTAGAAACTTATTTCCTTTGAGTCCTTTTCATACATATATTTTCCCTGTGAAGTGGCTAATTCAAGAGAAACACAGCCAACCTCATGTGCATCCCCTTTAAATTCTTTACATTTCCATTCTCCTGAGGTATGTGATAACTTAAGTATAAATATTCAAGAGAAAAGTGAGCAGCTTAATCCAGAAATACAAGGCCTAACTGTGACTTGAAAACTCTGCTACAAGGTATTGCAGAAGGCTGAGGAGACAAAAAGCCCAAGGCAAGGAGAGCTGGTTCTTAGCCTCACCCCAGAGGATGGGGCAGGGATCCTCCCTGCCTGCACAGGGATTGCAGTAACAGGAGCCCAAACCAGACAGGACAAGGAAAATTACAACCATGCTGCAGAGAAGCACATGGCTCTGAAGGCATCATTTTGGAGCCTGATGCTCAGAATATCTTTAGAAATATTTTAGTGGATCACTTGATACAGAATTCTCCTCCTGGAAAAAGCAGGAGGTACTGGGTTACATTCTCACCCCAGAGAGCCTGACATGAAAGCTCACAGCAATTTGTCACTGCCAATCATATGTTAGAAAAGTCTCTCAAATCTTAAAATATCAGAGCTGAATGCAATGGTATCTGTGGGCACCATGGCTGCTAGAAACAACTTTTGGACAGGGTAAGACCCCAAGAACTCAAGCCCTAACCAACTGCTTGAAAACTGGTGTGTGAACTTATTTTAGAGCACCAACAAGTAACAGGAGAGAAGAGACACCAGCAGTAAGAGCCTCCTCTGACTCTGGGTGACCAGTCTGAGGTGTCTTGTCCCTGAGAGCAGAGCAGAAGGGGTGTTTGCTCCTCGGAGCAGAGCAGGGTGCAGGCTGTACCTGTCGTTGTGTGTCAGCTGGCAGCGTTTGATGTCTGGCACAGAGATCACCCCGCAGCGCTTGTACTGCCCATCCCCGATGGAGCGGGAAACCTCCAGCACCCCCAGGACTCTCCCATCCCTGCACGAGGAGAGAGAGGGGAAAAAAAAAAAAATAATAAAAAAAAGACCTCCCTGCACAAGCACATTCCACTGCACTGCCTGCTGGGGACACTCTGCAGTGCACGTTCAGCTGCCTCACACAAATCCTCCCCCGCAAGTTAAAATCTTCCCTTCTTTCCTTTCTGTGTCTTTGTGTGAAGCTTTGGAAAAACAGGGGAGGAAGAAATGAAGTCGGGAGATTTCAAGGCTTTTTTCCATCTCCCTGCCCTAACTCAAGTCTTGCTTACCCTAGCAAGCCAGGGAAGTAAGAGTTACTTGCTGAGCTGAACTCCCAAAGGTGTAGGTTTGAATTCACGGATTATTTTTTGGCAAGGTATCTAGCAAAGTGCATTTCTCTAGAAGCACAGGGTGGCAGGAAGCAAGACCCGAGCCAGCTGCCCCTCCTGCCATGAAGGACACCAATCCCAACAGAAAGGCTCAGTTGGGGGCAGTCCCAAGAAGTCAGAACCACACTTTCTCCTGATAACCTGGGATTTACTGACCACTAATTGCAGCAACCAGTTCTGTGAGGCCTAAGAATCCTCCTTAGGCAGCAGTTTTGTTTGCTAAAGGTTTTCTTGAGTGCTGCCCCAAGAGAAGCAGCTTCCCAAAATGCACCTTTCCAACAAGGAACAACCTCCCCAAAAAGGCTCCCCTGGAAAGACATAAGGTTACTCATCTTGTAGTCCAACCATCTTGGATTGAGATTAAATCAAGAAGTGAGGCACATCACAGAGGAGAGATGTGATGCTCATATGCTCTGCAACTTATCTCTTGAGTCCAAAATTCTGAACTCCAGAGAGTGGAACAGTCCCTCAGGAAGCCAGGGAGCTGTTCCCCTAGTTCAGAAAAGAGCTAACAGACACTGACCCATCTCTTTCCTGTGTGCAAAGATAGATCAGTGCTAAGCACAAGCAGCAGCATGTGCTCTCCAGAGATAAGGGGAACAAGGCCCTCCAGACACTCCAGTATGACAGAACTGAGCTCACCCCTCCCCACTCCAGGGGGCATTCTGCAGGCACCAAGATACTTCACCTGCACCAGAGTCCACCATTAAATCCAGAAACAGCTTTCCAAGAAGGGAGAGGACCTAGCCAGGGAAATCAGACACTGCTGCCCAAAGAGCCATGTGTGTATACGTGCAGAGGAACATTAAGATAACCCTGTAGTGGCTCCAAAAGTCTCCCTCCTACTGCAGGCACCTTGGTGCATCAGCTGGAGTCCCAGGGAAGGAACACTGACTGATGTCAAGGGATTCTTGTGCCCTTTCACACCACCCCTCTCCTCTTACAGGACAAGGAGAAAGAGGTGATGCTGCAAGCAAGGGACTGAGTTCTCTTTGGTGCCACAGTATGCAGCAAATGGGAACTTCTTCAGCAATCAAGCCCAGCTCTGTAGGTCAAGCTTAATCACACCCATGCTTGCAGTGCAGTGCTAAGCTTTCCCATGGGTTCCTGCCTTTGCAGCACAGCACTGCTGCCACTGTCAGCCCCTGGGAAAACATCTCCCATCAATCAGCTCAAGCCACTGAACCCCTGGGACAGCTCAGTGCTCGGGACAGCACTGTGCCTCCCACTGGCAGGAGGGGATTCCCTCCACGCCCTCCTTAGCGTAAGCGTTGGGCTCAGGAAGCCCCAGAAACTCAGTGCTGAGACCCAGGCTTTGCATTTGTTCCCTGAGACACTCGAGGAACTCACCTGACGTTTCCCCCAGCTTTCTGTATCCTCATCCTCTCCTCATACTGGGTGGGGTTGTGCTCCTTGCTGAGGCTCAGGGCTGTGTGCTTCTGACTCTCCTCGTTGTAGCGACACAGGATCGCCTGTGCTGACCAAAAACCCTCGTCAGCAAACAGCACCAGCAGCCAGGCTGCAGCAACAACAGCTTTCCTGAGAAAAGAGCTGCAGGTCACATAGAATGGGGCTGCACCTGGCTGCTGACTGCTCACCAGGGCTCAGTTCCTGTTCAATATTTTTAGCAGTGACCTGGATGCAGGAGCTGACTTAGCAAGTCTGCTGATGACACTGAGCTGGGAGGTGCTAGTGACCCTCTTGAAGGACAAGAATCCTTGCAGAGGTATCTAGATAGATTGGAGCACCAGGCAATCATCCATGGCATGAAATTTAACAAGCCCAAGTACCAGATTCTACCCTGGGGGTGGAGTAACACCAGGCACAGGTATAAACTGGGAGGAGTGGCTGGAGAACAGCCATGGGGAGAGGGGTCTGGAGGTGCCAGGGGCTCAGCAGGAGCCTGCAGGGTGCCTGACACCACGAGGGTAAACCCCATCCTGGGGGGCATCCAGCTCAGCAACACGAGCCAGCCATGAGAGGGGATTATCCCTCTGGCTTCAGCACTGGTGTGGCCTCATCCAAAGCAGTTTGAGCAGTCCTGGCCCCACAGGTTCAGAAGGATGTGAAGGCAAGTCCAGAGGAGGGCTGGGAGGAGTGTCCTGTGAGGAGCTGCTGAGGGCTCTGGGTTTGTCTAGTTGGGAGAAAAGGAGGCTAAGGGGTGACCTCACTGCTTTGACAGCTTCCTGAGGCCAGGGAGGTGCTGAGCTCATCTCCCTGGGATCCAGGGACAGGGTGTGTGGTTATAGTTCAAGGCCATAGGAAGGTTCAGACCGGACATTAGGAAGCATTTCTTTGAGAGAGAGGTCAAACAGTGCAAGAGGCTTCCTGGAGAGGTGGTCAATGCCCAGAGCCTGGCAGTGTTTGAGACATTTGGACAATGCCCTTAATATGCTTTAACAGTTAGCCAGCCCCCTGGGTCAGCAGCTGGACAACATGATCATTGTGGGTCCCTTCCAACTGAAATATTCTCTTCCAGACACCGTGGGGTATTTAGCATCAAGAGAGAGCTCCCAGACCCAGCTGTTTTACACCATGGGAGACAACACAGAAGTACACTGCACACACCCAGACCAAGGAGCTCTGCAAGAACAGTTCCAGAGCTCATGGTAACTGGGACATCCCAAACAAACACCTTGCCCTTCTGTCAATCTCTCAGATGAACTGGAACACCAGCAGTGGGCTGCTGCTCCTCTCTGCTTACCCGGCTGTCCCCTAGGTTGGCTATGTAGAGAATGTTGTCAACAGCCAGCACACAGGTAGCTGTGGAGCCATCCTTCCATGCTGGCTTCCTGAAAGGAACAAGAATGAGATTACCATGGGGGAAAAGCAGTATTTAAGAAGTTACTCACAGAGGGGCCTCCTGGAAGCATCCTGTGCCAACATGCAGCAGGCAGGCAGGCAGCACAAGTCCCCAGCAGCTGCCTGCAAGCAGCCAGGGAAACGTGGTGGCAAACATGAAGCTGGACAAGGACAGAGGAGCTGCAGGGAGCACCACCTTCTACATGCCCAGCTGATCCAAACACCCTCTGCCACACTCCCCACAGCCCCACAACCCTTCCTCACCTGGCTCAAGCACTGCTCAGCAGCTATGGCACTGTGAGCAAACAAGCACCCTAAAAGCCTCCTTGGGAGGTTCCTGCTTTAACTCTGCCTGCCCACCCCAGTCCTCACCACTCCCCCTCAGCAGCAGCATCATTCATTCAGTCAGTCACTCTCCTGATATTTCCCCTGGTGTAGCTAAGCTTGTATCACCAGAGCTCTGGGTAAAACGAGAAGCTTTTCTTAGATTACAGCTGCCCACTCCTCCTCCTCCTCCCCACAGTGAAGCCTGCTACCACACCATTCACCACTGAAACAAGCTTTGAGACTCATTTCTAGACCTAGAATTCAGTTTCATCCAGTTTTTCCCCAACTTTGGAGGTGCAGATGAATGAAGATCATTCACTTGGTCACCAGGACAGCTGTCATTAACCACCTTCTGCAGCTCCTTTGTCAGAAGTCATGTTTCTGACCACATGGGACCAGTTTGGGAATGACAATGTTGTGACAGACCGAAGGAAGCTTTTTTTCCTTTTTCCTGGCAAACCTGTAGATCTGATTAGGCTTAAGAGACTGAGCCAGCTCCTATCTGGGGCAGCATGGGATACATCACCTCAGTAACATGATCAGTCTTCAAAACGAAGGCAAAGGAGATGCCCTGGTGTGGCTGGAGGTGCATTCTTGGTCATGTTTTAGTTTCTTCCTTTACCACAAATATGCATTTTAGTCCAAGGAGTCCTATAGACCACAGAGTGAGACCAGAACATGCCATGATCTAGCTCTAATAGGCACTCAGCTGGCAGGCATAGCTAAACAGTATGGGGTTTACCCAAAGCACAGACAACACTCAGGGTTTCCTCTGCCCTAAGGCCTGTGAGATGCAAGCTGAGGAATACAAATGCACAGGAAGCATCATTTACACTTACTGGCTGGATGCCTGCTTCAGAAACTCTTCATCTGTGTGTTTGAAGGTGTCCAAAAGGCATCTCTTCACAGTTTTCTCCACGCTGACTACCTCACCTGTCAGAGAAAACAGCAGCTCAGCTCCAGCTGAAATCCATCAGTCTCTCCCCTCCCAGCCACCCTTCAGCCAGGCTCTGCAGCTCTCAGACCCTGGGCAGAACACCAGAGCAAACCCTGGGCTCAAGATACCAGAAATCTCTGTGGCAGCACCTATGGAACACTGAGGACACACCACTCTCCCCTGTTTTCACTCTTCAACTGCCAAAACTGGTAACAGCACATCTCACACTTCAGTACTCCTGTGCTGAAAAGGTTTCCAGCCCTTTTCCCTGGGAGAGAGTGCAGTCTCCCAAACCCACTGGGAATAAGCAACAGGAACTGTAGAACTACACCCAAAGAAAGCAATTTCCCCAACCCATAATGCCAAGATAGAAAAGGTGATGGTTGTCCCACAGCCCTCATACCACCCCACACTCACCTTTAGGAAATTTCTTAATCAGGTTTTGGTGAAGATTCTGTGCTGCAAATTTTGAGGCTCGGACTCCACCATGGCCATCAAAAACAGCAAAGTATGAGACACGTGTGCTGTGAGGGAACACAGAGTGGCACAGAGGAGTTAAGGAAGGCTGCTAACCACCCCCATAACCCCCTGTCAGCTAGACTGAATAAATACCCCAAGAACCAAACAAAGGCAGCAGCCTTCCCATGCCTGCAGGGATTACAAGAAAGCTGGAGGGGAACTTTTTAGCTGAGCATGCAGTGACAGGGCTACAAGTAATGGTTTCCAACTGAAAGAGGGGAGTTTAGATTAGGTAATAGGAAGAAATTCTTGCCTTCCTGTGAGGGTGCTGAGCCCCTGGTTGCCCAGGCTGCCCAGAGAAGCTGTGGCTGCCCCATCCCTGGCAGTGTCTCAGCCCAGGTTGGATGGGGCTTGGAGCACCTTGGGCTGTGGGAGGGGTCCCTGACCATGGCAGGGGGGTGGGAACTGGATGAGCTTTAAAGTCCCTTCCCACCCAAACCAGTCTGGGATTCTATGAAGTCTCTAAGCTCACACATTCAAGTATTTACAGCTCCGAGCCAGGAACTTTCTTGTAACTTTTCAGCCCTCAAGAAATGAAAGGAAAAGAAGCCACAACTTGGCATAAAAGCAGCTCAACATGTCACCCTGGGGGCACTGCAGCTCCCCAGCACTGCACAGACACCAGAATAACCACTCCTACAGTTCCTTCCATGCCTAAACCTGTTGACACCATGCTACAATCAAGGAACTCAGATCCCTAAGCAAACAAAGCTCTTGGGACAATATCAGTTCAGAAACTAAACACAGTATCAGGATGATGCTTAAGGGAACTCTGTTAAGTACACACACTGCCCCAACACATAGTTACAGGTGTTAATTTGCTAAAAGATTGAAACATTTCAAATCAGAATTCTGACAGATCTCTGTTTTCTCTTTTTTTCAAGTGTTCTCCACTGCCACAGTTTGGGTTTTACACACTGTAAAACACCTGAGGCCTGATTACTTATAATTAAACTGAAGGTCTGTTATTTGGGTAACAGAGCCTCAATATGCAGGGTTACCAGGCCCTCACAATCCTTGTGAGGTCAGTGACCAAATCCATGAAGCATCCCTTAAAGGGAAGTTATTTGTGTTATAAAACAGTCCTGTCACTTGTCCAGGAACACAGCTCATGATTCAACCCAGGTCTCCCAACAAGAAGCCCAAAGCACACACCAGGATGTGTGCACATCACCACTCAAAGCAAAAAGGATCCTACCAAGGGCTCAGCTGAAGGCAGCTGGAGTCCCTTTACCTCCTGGGATGGCTGCCATCCACAGCTTTCATCTGGTACCTGTGTCCCACTTACATTTGGGAGGGCAGAGGCTGGCATTCCTCAGTGATGTCATTTAAGATGACATGTGCATCCTGCATGTCTTCTCTTTCACCTTTCCTCTCTGCCACGTAACCCTTCAGTCCAAGAATTCCCACTGACCCTAAAAGGGGAAGGAAGCAGATGCACACAAATCACACTCCTGTCTCTCCTCACTTCAGGCTAAAAACCAGTGTAGCAGCCACCAGCTCTCAGCTTCCAGAGCCCTCCTGTGGCACTGCAGGGAAACGTGGCTCTCTCTCCCCCTGCCACAAGGGACCTGGCACCTCCAGGGCTTTCCAAGCACCCCCTAAGTCAGCAGCTAAGGAGGTTGTTTGCCTCCCTGTGGCAGGCAGCTGAGCCCAAACAGGGACATTACAAAAAAAAAAGGGGCTGAAGTGGGCAGGGGAAGCAGGTGCTGATTAAACAAAGCAGAGTTTGAAGAGGGTGCTAAGGACAGGAACTCAGGGCCTGCTGTTTGAAGAACAAATCCTTTTCCTTTCTGCCTCTGAACATCTCATTCCCAAAGCTGCACCACAGCCAAAGTGTGCAGCAGCAACCCTGCTGGCTCTGCCTCTGTCAGCAGCCACCCAGAGGAGAGATCTGTGGATGGGGAAGAAGAAACTGGTGTGGCTTTAGCCTTCCTCCCACAGGCTTCACAACCAACCCACCTCCTGACAGCACAAACTGAACTTGTCCTGCAAACGCTGAGGTGGTTGCTGATCAGCCTCTGCCACCTCAGCAGCCCCTGCTCCTGGGCAAGGGAGACAAGAGAGTGGCAGAGGGGCTTCCAGAGACTGCCACAGCAGCTTGTTCCCTTCCAGAGGCTGAAAACACAAGCAGACTTAGGAACTAAAGCTCAGCTCTGCTCTGCACTTACTCAGCCCCAAATCAAAAGTACAGATCGAGTACATTTGTTTTCAAACTGTCTGAAAACCTTTACAAACTTTCTTTTCCACAAGTTCTTCCCTGCCATTCTTCTCTTCCTTCTCCAAGGACTTTCTCTTCTCCCCTCTCCCATGGCTCCCAGCTGAGACCTGCTCAGTAGCACTGCAGGCTGAAAGAAAAAAAAAAAAAAAAAAAAAAAAAAAGATAAAAAAAGGCAGCCAGCTGAATTTTTCAGCTGTTTTACTGGTGAAAATTCACCAGCAAGTCTTTCTACTCTCCCCACCAACCCAGTTTGCTTCTTAGCTAACAGCCTTTTTGTGGCTTACTGCACAGGAATTACCATTTCCAGCTGGAACGCTTCTAATTATTTTTTTTTAATTATTATTATTTGTGCCTACAAACTGTGCCTGCAAGAATCCACAATGTGTATTTTGTTACTCTGACTGTGCAAACTTATTGGGAGCTTCACCAGACAGGTTATAAAAAAAAATAATAAAGTAAAACTAGCAAGCAGAATTATTCCCATGCCCTTAGAACCCTAACTTTTTCCTTCTGGTAATTTCTTCTCATATGGTGTAGTGAATGATCTCACCTTCCCTCAGGTGCTAGCAAACACTTGGCTGCATGCAGAAAGCCTTGCCAGACCCACAGCCTGGTTTTGGAGACACTGAATACAGCTGTGGGCACATCTGTCCATGCCCCCAGCAGGAAAGCAACAGAAGGCAGGGCAGTGGCAGTGCTGCCTTCCTTCTTAGCAAGCACATGGGCACCTTCACTCCCACAGCAGGGAGCTTCAGGCACACACTGGGGCTCCCTGAAAGACATCTGAGGGATGTACTGCTGGAAACAGACAGGAGTTTACTTTTAAAAGAGTCAGATCCAAATGTCACTGATTGGGGCACGAGCAGATCACCACAGCCAGTGTCCCACACATCCAGCTTCCCTGGGGCAGGTCAGCAGAGTCTGGGTGAGCTGACACAGCTCCTTACCTGTGTCACCACTGCTGGCTGGGGGGAGATCATCAAAGAGCAAAGAGCCTCCTTTTTCTGGAGCACAAGAAAAGACAAGCAGGTAAACACCTCTGTCCTTCTGAGGGAATGCTCTTCTCCAGGGGCAGAAGTTATAAAATTTCTCAAGCACAGACCCTATGAGGAGAGGCTGAGGGAGCTGGGGGTGTTGAGGCTGGAGAAGAGGAGGCTCAGGGGAGACCTCATCACTCTCTCCAACTCCCTGAAAGGAGGTTGGAGCCAGGGGGGGGTTGGGCTCTTTTCCCAGGCAACTCTCAGCAAGACAAGAGGGCACAAAGGGTCTCAAGTTGTGCCAGGGGAGGTTTAGGTTGGAGATTCAAAAGAATTTCTTTCTGGAGAGGGTGATCAGGCATTGGAATGGGCTGCCCAGGGAAGTAGTGGATTCTCCGTGTCTGGAGATCTTTCCAAAGAGCCTGGATGTGGCACTGAGTGCCATGGGCTGGGAACCACGGGGGGAGTGGATCAAGGGTTGGACTTGATGATCTCTGAGGTCCCTTCCAACCCAGCCAATTCTGTGATTCTATGAAAATGTCACTTCACCAAAGCGAGCCAGATTTCAGCTTCTGTTACAGTGAACAGCAGAGGCAAGCTCAGGCCTGACATTTGTACCAGGGAATATTTATATGGAACACCTACAACATTCTGGTTATGCAGAGGTAAAAATAAAAATAAATAAGAAAACACTTTAGGACTAAAGTTTAATCTCAGGGAGATGCTGACACAGAGAACACAGGAAGCCAAACTAAGAGCAGGACTGGAGCACCCCTACCTGAGCCAGCACTGCTGGTTGGTGGGAGATCATCAAAGAGCAGGGGCCCTTTCTGGACTTCCTTGCCTGTAAGACACCAAGGCAGGGTCAGGACCTGCAGGAAGCAGCCCCTCAGCAGGGGGGTTCTGGAAGGGCCTCCACAAGGTGAGGCTGGGGGGGGAACCCAGCAGGGCTCCCTCTCCTTCACCTCTCAACCCGACAGCTCCGACCCCAGCACACCACCCCCTGCCCTGATGGGGATGACACAGCTCTGGCCGTGCCAACACTCGGGTTATTTCTGCCGGGAAACCACGCAGTTTGCATTAACCTTGCTCAGCAGCCGGGTCAAGATGCTGCAGATGGGAAGGGGCTCAGAAACCACCGAGTTATTTTAGTTTATTTTAGGTGACCCCCCCCATAGCCCTCCCCAGCCCGGGCAGGACAAGGCTCAGGATCGGCCCAAGCCCCCCGGCTCACCCCTCACACCTGCCCCGGCCCCAGGCACAGCGAACCCAACACTAAAACCTCCTCAGGAGCACAAGGAACCCACAGCCCCTCCGGTTCCCCACAGCTCTGCTGCCATCCCCTCCCGCCCCGCCACCCCCTCAGCTGTTACCGCCGCTCCACAGCAGGGCCCGCTGTGCCCAGGGCCGTGCCGAGCAGGCGCAGCGCGGGCAGGCAGCGGTCCCGCGGGCTGTCAGAGGCTCTGCCCCGGGGCAGGGCAGGGCAGGGGGCGGGGGGGAGCCCCTCACCCGCCGCCGAGGCTCCGGGCTCCGGGAGGTCCCCGAACAGATCCATGGCGCGGGCAGCGCCGCTTCCTCCTGCCCGGCACCGCCCCGCCCACCCGCCTGTCAATCTCCCCGCCGAGCCAATGAGCAGCCGCGGAGAGACCGGAAGTGGGGACGAGCGCCGTGGCTGTGAGGCGGGAGCGGCAGGAGGCTCTGGGGACTCTCCCCCCCAACACGGGGTAGCCAATCGGGAGGCGGGGCCGCCCCGCTCTGCCAATCAGCGCCGTCGCCTCCAGCCTTCGTCGGCTGTGTGGACCAATCGCGAGGCTGGGAGCTACCTGGCACCGCCCCCATGCCGACCAATCACTGGGGAGGGGCGGAGGGGAAGGGCGAGCAGCGCCCTCTGGCGGTGCCATGGCGGAACACACGGGGAGCTGGGCCCGGGGCGGTACCGGGTCCCGGGCGGTACCGGTGCTCATAGCAGTACCGGTACTCATGGCGGTACCGGTGCTCATGGCGGTGCCCATGACGGTACCGGTGCTCATGGTGGTACCGGTGCTCATAGCAATGCTTATGGCGGTACCGGTGCTCATGGTGGTACCGGTGCTCATGGCGGTACCGGTGCTCATGGCAGTGCTCATGGCGGTACCGGTGCTCGTGGTGGTACCGGTGCTCATGGCGGTACCGGTGCTCATGGCAGTGCTCATGGTGGTACCTGTGCTCATGGTGGTACCGGTGCTCATGGCGGTAGCAGTGCTCATGGCAGTGCTCATGGTGGTGCTCACACCCATGGTGGTGCTGGTGCTCATGGCAGTGCCCATGACTGTGCTCATGGTGGTGCCCTTCATGGTGCTCATGGAGGTGTCCATGGCTGTGCCCATGGTGGTGCCGGTGTTCATGGCAGTGCCCAGGGTTGTGCTCATGGCTGTGCCCACGCCCATGGTGGTGCCAATGTTCATGGCAGTGCCCATGGTGGTGCCCATGGTGATGTTCATGGAGGTGCCCATGGAGGTGCCCATGGAGGTGTTCATGGTGGTGTTCATGGTGGTGTTCATGGGGGTGCCCATGGAGATGCCCATGGTGATGTTCATGGTGATGTTCATGGTGGTGTTCATGGCAGTGCTCATGGTGGTGTCCATGGAGGTGCTCATGGTGATGTCCATGGAGGTGCCCCTGGCTGTGCCCCCCGCCCCAGGAAGAAGCTCTGAGTGACACAGGGGGCTGCGTTAAATGCCACATTTATTTCAGAACCGAACAAGCCTCACGTGTGCGGACGGCCGGGACCGGAGGCGGCGACCCCCGGGCAGGGGCCAGGGAGGGCCTGGGGACGCTGCCCTGGCAGTGGGGGTGAGGGGCAGCCCACCCTCCCTCCTCTGCAGGGCCCCAGCGGGCCAGTGCTCACCCACCCTCCGTGCCACTCCTCCTTCCCCAGGGAAAGGTTCCCCTCCCCAGGGGGCTCCTAACCCCGGGTTTCTGTTCCTCATCCTGCAGGACCGTGGGGATCTTGGGGGGTGGGCAGGGGTCCAGCTGGGGGGGAGGTGGTGGTGCTGGCAGGAGTGGAGCCGGTGAGGGCAGCTGGCAAGCTGGGGACACCCCCGGGACTGCTGCTGCTGCAGTGGTGTGGCAGCCCCCGGCCAGGCCACGGGCTCTGCAGGTTTGCTGGCCTCAGGCACGACTCGGCTCTGGCTGGGGGGTGCCAGACCCAAGGCCACCCCTTGCCTGCAGCACCCAGCTGTGGTCACTGAACCTGTGTCTGGTCCCTGGCAGACATGGGTCCTGTCTCCACCAGAAGCTGCCCTCACCCTGGAAGGTCTCCCTGGGGCACTCAGTCCCTTCGGCTGAAATTCGGAGTGGTACCAACTGGTCCTTGCCGAGGGCAGAGGAGCCGAGGTGTCTCAGCAGCCCGAGTCCCTGCTCTGCCCTGGCTCTGCCCCTCCGTGCCCCCAGGCACCCACCTCTCCCTCCATGGAGGACACAAACCAGCCCTCAGTTTGCTAACGGGGATCACGGGGGGGGGTTGGGGAGAAAACCCCTCAGTTTGATAAAGAGCTTGTCCTGGGATTCTGCCTGGGGAGTGGGGCTGGGAGGAGCAGCCCTGCTGTGGCTTTGGACCAAAGCAATGGGGTGAGACACTCAAGGAAGCTTTGCAAAGGTCAGGCAGAACCAGCAGGGCCTCAGGAAGGATCCCCAAACCCTTTCCACCACCTGAAACCCCAGCTGTACTGTGCCTGGTGGTGCAGCGAGGAGGTCCCTGCAAGCTCCTGCCTGTCTGCCACGTCCCTGCCAGTCCGTGCCCCTCACAACACCAGCATAATGAGACAAGAGCACCACGTCTGACACCCACACCCACAGGCACACCCACAGGCACACCACAGCGCGGGGACGTGCGGCAGAGCCCAGGCACAGCTGTGCTGTGCCAGGGAAGGTTGGCCACAAAGGTGTGAGTGAGAGTGAAGCTGGGGGAGCTGGGGGAGCTGGGAAGATGCTCACCTCCCTGCCCAGAGCTGTGCTGGAGGCTGCCAGACACTTGGGAAGCCCCAAAGGAAAGCATTCCCCCCCCATGGGTGAGAGGTGGGAGGAGGAGAGGGAGAAGTGCTGCTGAGGGAGGTGGGGAGCAGGGATGATTGGAAAAGGCCTTTTCAGCAAAGCCATCTCTGCTGTGGGAAGCCCCCTGGATTAATGTGCTGATGGAGGCAGGGTGGGAAGGAGGCAGGTGCTTACTTCTGCAGGAGGGGAAGAATGGTGAGAAAATGCCAGCTACAGCAGGAAAAAGAAGCCCCATCTCCACCTGATAACCCTCACACCAGCCTCTCCCCCTGCCCTTCTGACCTGCTTTGAGCCTATCATCCTGCCAGGAGAAGCAACATGACAACCTTTTTGGGAAAGGGTGACCAGGATCCTGTGAATTAGGGTGGTCACTCCTAGCCCTGGCTCCTGAAGAACTTTCCTATCCAGCTGTGGAAGCAGCCAGCTGAACCTCCACACTCCCTGCAGGGACGAGACCCTCAGCTTCCTGCCCTAAGAGGGGGGAATCTCTTCGGACAAGTCCACTGGGTTCTCCCAGGCTGGGATAGTGGAGGTGGCCTGCGTGTTTTTGGTTGGGAAGGACAGTGCTGCATGAGGTGACAGGCAGAGCCATCCTCAGAGCCCTTGTTTTCCCTCCAGCAGGGCCAAGCTTTGAAGCAAGGTGACCCATCCATGTGGACACGGGTGCCCCAGCCAGCTGGGATGTGGCAGGCTCCACCCTTCCAGAGGTAGATGGGGCAGGTAGGAATTGCCTCCTTTGGGAAGACATGCTGGGCTGTCCAGCCACTGCTCGGGGGGGGGAAAGTAGTTTAAGCTGAAGGGTGGGTAAAGCAGAGGGCTGGGGAAGGGCAGGGAATGAGGGTGAGAGCATCGCCACTGCAGGGCACATGCCAGGAATGTCCCTCCCAGGGAAGGCATCTCTGGGACCCTGACCCACTGCCAATGGTCTCCCCTGCCTGGGGGAGACACAGTATCTGGGGGGGCTAGGACCCAACTTACGGGGTTTTTTTTGATGTAAATAGAAATAAATACTTTATAAATATAATCTTAAACTACTGACACCTGATCTTACCCTGCCATCTCTTGCAGAAACACCAATAAACTAGGAAATCCCCATACATAAACTACAACTTTCCCTTTGCACAGAGGCAATTCCTACTGCTCTGCCACCTCCGAGCTTCACCATGCACCCACCTCTGTAGATCAAAGACCAGCTTCCAGCTGAAACTCCCCTCCTTGCTCCCTCCTCTCTGACAGGGATTTTTCTGGAGCGTTACAGATGGTGTGACATGAAGTTCACCCATGGGGGGAATGGGCAGAAGATGGCACGCACACGAGAAATTCTGCCCAGGCAGGTCCAGGCTTTTGCAGCTATGAATGGAAGTGAGTTTCCCCTGTGAAGGTGTGAATCGAGACAGATCCTTCCATGGAGCACACAGCAGGGGCAGCAGATGGTGTGAGAGATCAGATGTTAACATGGGAGTCTTGAGACAGAATCAGCTATCTTGATCCTGTTGGCAGACGGATGAGGTGGAGGGTATTTTTCAGGTTAGATTCTCATCTGGGCTGTTCTCCTTCTAGACAGCTTGGATCTGATTCAGGGAACAAGAGACAGGTCAGAGGTGCAGACAAGTCTGGTCCCCTAGGTGCAGCATCCTGGCTGAGAGCCTGTCCAGGCACAGCTCTGTGCTGCTCCCCCACTGCTCCCCTGGGGACCCTGCAGCAGGGACGGCACTGGGAGCAGGGCAGGGAGCACACTTGGCTGCCCCCAAGCCCCCTTCACTGCACCACCACCTCTTCCCCCAGCTGCCTCTGGTACCTGATAGACCCAGCCAGGAGGGGGTTGAAGGCGTAGAGCCAGTCGTGCATGTCCTTGTCACTGCTCGCCTGCAGCAGGATGCCCCGGTGCTCCGTGCACACCGCAAACGTGTTCGGGGTCTGCTGGGGGAGAGCTGGGGATGAGTCTCTCGCCTGAGGAACTGCACTGAGCGGGGCTGGCTCCCGGTACCCTACCTTAAGCATGGCCTGCTGGTCCTCACTGTACTCCACCTGGGCCTTGGAGAGGTTGAGTATGGCCCTCTCGACAGCATCCTTGTCAGAGTTGTAGATGTAGACATACGGGCGCCGGACGACCACAAAGCGCTTCACCCACCCGTTGGTGTGGGGCTCCAGGAAGTGCAAGTAGCCCTTTTTGGAGACGATTGGGCTGCAGAAGGGACCCAGGTCAGGGTGAGACACGGACCATGAGGGGATGGCAATGGTACCCATGGCACTCCCCTCGCTAGCTGACCCAGCCACTCCTACCTGACTCGGATCTCCTGGATGTCAGGCACCAGCAAGCGCTGAGGCTCCTTCTCCTCTTCAGGCCGGCGGGCTGGGGACTTCTTCTGTTCTCCTTCTATGACAGGTTCCAGATCAGGGCTCTCTGCCCTGGAGGAGACCTGGTGAGGTCTAGGAAGGGAGGAGAGACCAGGGTAGGAAGAGCGACAGCTGGGGAACACCTGTTGACCAGGACCATGTCCCGATGGTACATACGCCCTGCTCCCACCAGAACCTCCCAGCCACTTTCTTACCTGACCTCCATAGTGTTGTAGTGTCCTTCTACCAGTGACGGGCAGGTGGAGGAGGGGGTGAGGGTGGGGACCCCAAGAGCTGGCATAGAGGGGTCTCTCATCAGGGTCACAGACATTTCAGACAGCTGTGGAGGAGCAGAGGTGTGGAATGAGCCTCTGCCCAAAGTCAGGCACAGACAAAGGCCCGTGCGCCTGCTCGTACAGGGAGAGGCGAGACCTCCAGCCTGATGGGTTCTACTCCTGGCACAGCCCCAAGAGCCACCAGCTCTGGGAACATCAAAGTGAGTTGATCAGGGATCACTCTCACCCTGACACCCATCTGGTCCCCATCCAGTCAGTGTCCCCTGTCCCCCCCAGCCAGGCTGAGCCCCTACCTTGCTCTCGCTGGCACTGATGCAGACGTGGCTGTGGCTGTACTCCCTGTTGAAGGTGTGCGTGAGCAGGCGCAAGCACTGCGGACAGAGGAGGAAGATGGTGGGGCAGGAGGCACCTTCCTCCACACTCCTCCTCCCTCTCCTTTCGATCTCTCCAGCCCTGAGCCCCCACTGCCCCTTCCTGGCGCTGCGGGTACCTTCACAGCCAGCTCCTTCTGCCTCTCGCTGGGCGTCTCAGGGGGTGAGGTGCGGCCCTCGGGGGCTCCGTCGGCAGAGAGCGGGGAGGAACCGCAGGAGGTGCTTCGGGACTCGGAGTCCTCGTGGGAGCAGGGGAACAGGGGCTCCAGCCCCAGGCGCTGAGTCGTCTCCAGCTTCTCACGCAGGAGCAGGTAATGCCTCGTCTTCTCCACCTGGGCACAGACAGCTCCGGGGTAGTCCCTCTGCCCCCCTGGCATCCATTTGGGAATCTGGGAACTGTGCTTCCCAGGTCCCATTAACCCCACCCGTGCCTCTGGCAGCTGGCTAGCAGCGATGCACAGGAGAGCAGCGTTGGCACAGCCCTGCTCCTGCCTCTTCCTGCACCCAGGAGGGCTGAGACCTCCAGGGTGGGGAATCCCACAGGCACCGGCAGGGCAAGAGGCTGAGCTGTGAATCGCAGTGTCCCAGCCGGTTTCTAACCCAGACTCTTACTTCTTGCAGCAGGCTGAGTTTCTCCAGCTCCCACTGATGGTCGAGGATGAGGCTGTCGCTGCGGGGCCTCCAGCCAGCCAGGTTCTCCTCTCCCCTCACGTAGGCTACAGAGGTGTCCAGCACACGTCGACGCCGTCTCTGCATGCCTGTGGGGACAGACACACAGCTGTGGGGGGAGGCAGACACACAACTCCAAACCCAACCGCCGTGCTGGGGCCTTCTGTTTCATTGTCAGCACTTGGGCAGAGGTGCAGCACCCACCTGGGCTGCCCGCATCGGCCACACGGCAGAGGCTGAGCTCGTAGACTCCTGTCACGCGGTTGCTGCAAGCAAAAGGAGATGAGGAATTATTACCTCTGCCCCATCCCCTGGTTATTTTGCCCAGGCTGCTAGGATGCCCCGGGAGGGCTCTAGCCCCTGGATGATGTCTCTTGTCCCCCAGAAAGGCAGGAGCATCCTGATACCTCTCGGAAGCCCGCAGGCTGCCGCTGCCAAACAGGTTGCGAATGGAGCGGGAGGCAGGAAGCTTGGCGTCCCGGGAGTAGAAAACCATGCAGAAATCTTTGGTGATGACAGCAGGCTGAGTGCAGTTCTCCATCTGCAGTAGAGCAGGAAGGGAAGGCATTGAGGGGGCAGCCCAGAGGGTCTCTCCAACCCCTGGTGCTTAGTTAAACCATTCCCCCCATCCCACAGGGCCCCCAAGCACCAGGTTGAATCACACATCCCATTAGCGTCGGTGCTGGCTAAGGAAGGGTTCATGTTGGCTGAACCCTGGCAGTGGGGGAAACACCAGACTCTGCTGACAAACAATGGCCCCAACTAAAGCCCTTGCCTCGATGTAGGCAGAGAGAGTGATGTAGATTTTCTCCCGGTATGGGGTGACACGGTTGAGCAGCAGCGAGTTGTGCATGGAGCTATCCCACGCCGCCTCAAACTGGTAGAATGTCCTGCCAAAAAAAAAATAGCAGGGCCGATAAAACAACCCCCCTGGGATGCCAGGCAAGCAAGCAAGGAGATGCCATCGTCCCCTCCCACAGCGCTGCCACAGGCCTGCAAGGACACAAGGACATGCACATGCAGGGGGGGACAGATAGGGACAGCCACTCCAGAAGACGCAGGCTCAAGGCAAAGGGGGACAAGGTGTGGTGGGAGGGGGACATGGCACCCTTGAAATGGCCAACAGACCAGGGTTTTGGGGAGGAGGAACTGCAGGAGGGGCAGGTGCTCAGCTGGGATGCAGGCAAGGCAGGGCAGGCTAGAAAGGCAAAGGAGGGTGCATGCCACACCCCTGTGCTTGGGGTGAGGGGCTGCCACCCCAAGCACACCTGGGCCAGGTCCCCACCATCCAGCCCGGGGCACGTAGCACCTCTCAGCCCCTGCCAGGAGCAACTGTCGCTATTTGGGTGACAATGATCAGAAGGGAAAGAAGGGAGGATGCTCAGCACTTGGGGGGTTGCTGCCAGCCTGCCCTTGGGAGAGCAGCCCCCCTGCCAGCCAGGTCCCCTTCCCCAGGGCTGCCCCTGTCTGCCAGCCTTGAGCCCCAGCCCCACCACGACTCCGTGGCTGTCTCCAATCAGGCTGTCTCCCACAGTTCTTGCTCTGCCCTGATCATCAGACCCATCCAGCCCCATTCCCACCGGACTGCCTCGCTCCCCTCACTTCTTTTCCATGGCTCTCAAGCTGGGAGAAGGAGCAGGTGACACCCACCCCACTCACCTGGTGCCTATGGGGTCCTGTAGAAGATGGCACAGCCACTCAGAGCAAGAATGGCAACTGCCCTCTTTGAGTCAAGCCATCAAGGGTGAGGGAAGCAGGAGCTCCAGTTTGAGAGCATGGGGGATCCCTGTTCCACCCCCTGCCCCACTCCTGGGCTCCCTTCTGGGCCAGCCTTGGGGTTCTGGGACGCCCACTCCTCAAAGCCACCCTGAGCTGCAGCAGCCCCAGCTCCCACTGAGTGTCCTCATTAAGCTGTGAAGTCTCAATGAGGATGCTTCAGCACAGTCCCAAAGCAGCATCCAGGCTGCTGAGTGCCTCTTTTAAGGAGAGCCCGGGTGGCCAGAGAGAGCAGGGAGAGGCTCTCAGCTGTGACTGTCCCCACGTTGGAAGAGAAGGTAGAGCAGAAGATGTATAAAATACACAAAACAACCCCGCGTGAGACAGAGCCAAGGCGAAGGATCGCTTTGCAGTCACAGATCACTTGAGAAAAGAGTGCTCCCCAGGGAGGAGGAGGAGGAGGAGGAGGAGGAGAAGAGGAGCCTCAGGGGAAGGGGAGAAAGAGCAAAAAGCAAAGGGAGGAGGCAAAGGAGAGAGAGAGAAAAGCAGGAGGGGACCAGACCGAGCAGGTGCGCGTGAAATACCTAGTGTCATTTCCCAACGAAATGCTATACGTGGAAGGCGACCCAAGGACAAACATACACATGTACACACACAGAGAAATGAAAGGTCAGAAAGCATCATCCATACGGGGCTGGCGCAGGAGCAGGGCCATGATGGGACTTGCCCCATAGCAGCACTGCTGGCTGGAGAAGCTCCTGCCTAGCTGGACCCTGAATCAGAGCCCAGAAGGAGCACAGAGAGGGCAGACAGAGTTTGGGTGAAACCCCCCTCACCTTTCTTGTGGTCTGGCAGCTGGGAAGTGAGCACACACGTGCTCCCTGTCCCCTTAACTCTGCCCTCGCTGCCATCCCAGGGCAAGGAGCTCCCACCCAGCACAGCCCCCTGCAAAGATGCCAATCGAGGGGACACCAGCTGCCCAACTGGCAGCCATGCAGCAGGAAATTAATTCTTGGCCCATCCCCTGGCCCACATCACCATGTTGAGAGCCCACTACAATGCCAGCATCAGCTCATGTGCACCTGCAGCAGAGGACTGGATCCATGCTGGATCTGTCCCCTTACACTTCCTGGGGGATGATGCTACTGGGGGGATGATGCTACTGGGGGATGGCTCTTGCCTCAGGCACCTCTGAGCAGGACTAGCTTCTAGCTGCTGTAGGGGAATGACCCCCTGGGCACAAATCTACCAAGCCAGGACTAGGGAGGCCCCGTCTCCCAGACGCACTCTCCTGTTCTGCCACGGGATGTGGTGGTTGGTGGGGTGCTTCCTCCTCTGGGGCCTTGCACTGCTCCCATCCAGAGGCTACTGGCAGCTTCTGGGTCTGGCAGCTCTCACAGATCCGCCAGGCTCACCCCGTGGTCCCAGCTGTCCCCAAGGAGCTGCTCACAGCACAGGGGTACAAACAGCCTGTGCCACATCCATGGTGCCTGCATCCAGACACATCCTGTCCTCACACCACACCGATGCCCACGGGACTGCCGGGCACAGGGTGGGCAGCCACCGTGCACGCCACCACGCTGGTGCTGCCATTGTCACCAGGTGCCCCAGGCAAGGTCTGCGGGCACTCTGAAGCCCCTGCTGTGGGTCTGTACCAGCCCTGTGGCTACACCACGGCTGGGCTGGGGGGACTGGAGGCAACGGCGGGGGTGGCACGCTCAGTGCTGAATGCCAGAGAGATGGGAGAGCAGCGAAGTCAAAAAGCAAGAAAACCCAAATCAGGCGATGGGAACGCAGGCGTGCGAGGGGGGAGCGGCAGCCAGCCAGAGCGTGGCCCAAATGAACAGCAAAAGTGGCCAAGTGAGCGAGAGGTGCCAGGGCAGGAAGGAAGAGGGATGGGACATGTGGAGGGGATGGGGGGCTGGATGTCTAAGTGCTGCCTCCGGTGGGAGTGAGCGTGCCGAGGCGAGGGGGGAGAAAGAAAGAAGGGTGAGAAGAAGGAGGGGTGGAAAAAAAACCAATGGAAACAAATAATACCTAGGCATATCCGAATCAAGAAACTGCCTGCGAAAACACAAAACAGTCACATGGTTAGTGTGGGCTCAGATGGGTGGCAGCGGCGGAGAGAAGCGAGGAGGTACCCTGGGCGCTGCCCCCCATTGCCTCCTCCCTGGGCACTCGATGCAGGGATAAATGGATGCTAGGGAAGGAGCCACACCGCTCCCCAGGTCTCCCCCGAAGTGGCTCCGGGGGACTGTGGAGGCTGGCGAAGGGAGCCAGGGCTGCTCAGGCTGATGGAGGCTGCATGGTGTAAGGCAGCAAAGCAGGGAGCAGAAGCAGCCGGGGAGGAGGGTGAAGCGGGCCCTGGCTCTGCCTGCTGCCCTCCCTCTGCTGCTGGGGCTGAAGCACAGACATCTGCACGCGGGGTGGAAGCCCCTTCGGCATCCCATGACAAGCCAGCCACCCCCTCTTCCCCCTGCCCAGCCCTGGGCAGGCTCGAAGGGATGGGTACAGGATGGTTATAGGATGGATATGAGGTGCATGCCAGCCCACAGCCCTGATTCAGAGCAGGCCCTAAGGCACACACATCTCAAGCATGCGGGTGGGGTGGACTCTTCATCACACTCCTGCCTGAGCTGTGTCCCCTTGATCAGCAGGACCTGCAGGGGGGGGTCAGGAGCAGGAGGCACATCTCCCCTGCCTGGCTGTGCTAGAGATGCCAAAGATCCTACCTAATTGCACCTGGGACCAACCAGCCACATCAGGAGCTGACAAAACATAGTGCAGCCCCAGGAGCCTGCGATTGCCACAGCCACCCAGCTCCCAGCAGCCCAGCAAAAACCACAACAGCTCTGGTGGGCCAAGCCCTCATCACCTGGCCTGACCCATGCCTGACCTTGGGCTGCTGTCCCCACGGATGTGCTCAAGTCTCCTAGTCTGACACTCACACACATGCCTGTCCCTGGGATTCACCTCTGCTGCCATGGTACTGTGTGCTTGGCACTCCTCTGTGCCCAGGAGCTGCCCAGAAGCACTGCAGGGTGGCACTTCCCATCCCCTCTCATCACCTTCCCTGGAAACACCCTGCTGTGGGACAGGCTGCCTTGGGGCAGTGGTGACCCCATAGGAAATGAGTGGAAAAATGGTCCCTGGTACCCACTGGGATGTTCCTGTGCTGGCAATCATCACGTGCACAGCCCAGGACCCGTTCTGCTGCTCCTGGTGCTGTCAACAACCATCCCCATCTTGTCATGGCTGCCCACACACACGTGTTCTGGCCAGGGACCCCCCACCCGTCCCCCAGGTTTTACCAGCAGCCCTGGTGCAGACCAGACCTCTCACCCACCACCACACAATCCAGCCAGGGAGATATCAGAGAGAAAAATCCTCTGGCCACACTGCTCCCACACCCCTGACAAACCCACAGTGGGGACACAGCCCCCTGGGACAAGTATGAAGGGGCACAGATCACTGAAGTCACCTGGCAGTGGTGGGGGATGGCCTCACCCCTCCCCAGATGAGGACGAGCCACAGGCACAAAGTGGCCATTCCAGGGAGTTTGCTGGGACATGGGACAAACAGCCCTTTGTGGCAGGTCCCCTTCAGCCACAAGGTCCTCACATCCTCCTGGCCCCGGCACCGACCAGCTTTCTGTGCCAGGTGGTCACAACCATCACTGGAGAGCAGGACTCCCACCCAAATTCCCTGTAGTACCAAAACCTGGCATGGAGAGGCCTTGGGGAGGAGGAGGAAGAAGGGGTCTGGCAGCCCTGAACCCGGAAGGTCTCTGCAGCTCCAGAAAAGCCCCCACCCTGAGGCAGCAACATGTTAGCAGAACCCTGCGGAGGGGCAAAGAATGCCCCCAAAAGAGAGACAGGGTCCTCAAGGTCTCATCACAGCAGGGGAAGAGCAAGAGAAGAAGCAGCACGCACCGGTCATCCTGGGAGGGGTGGATGTACCCAGAGGAGAGGATGTTCAGAGACAGGATGTTGGGGTCAATGAGAGACTCATCTGCTTCTGGGGTGTTCCGGATCCGACCTGCAAGTACAGCACAGGCAACAGGCTCAGGCAACAGGCAGTGGTGCTACCAGGGTCCCTGGGAGGGTCAGTGGCAGCCTGCCTGACTGCATCCCCCAGCAGCCCCCCCATCACAGGCAGCAGCTGCCCAGTGCTTGGCCACTCTGCACCAGAGGTCCCGGTCCAATTCCTGGACACGTTGGTCAGAACAGAGGTGTCCTGCCCATGTGGCATCTTGCTGTCACATGCCAGGCAGCCCCCACTTTACACTGCACGGGGGAAGGGGAGATGAGAGACAAAGCCCCAGGTGGGAATGTGGGCAAGAAACAGCCTGAGAGGATGCTTGGGAGCTTGGTGGGCTGGCGTTGCTTGGGAGCTTGGTGGGCTGGCGTTGCTTGGGAGCTTGGTGGGCTGGGGTTGCTCACAGTGCCCCCCACCTGGCTTGGCTTACCCACAACCAGCTCCCGCACTTCCTTCCAGCGGATGAGGCTGCCCGTTTCATGCACCAAGGTGACAGTGATTCTCCTCTGGATGCCCTGAGACCCACGAGGCCAGAGAGAAGGGGCAGTGGTTAACATGGGTCCTGGCAGGAGCCAGAGCAGGGATTCTGGGCCAGGAGTACCTGGTGGAGGAGGAACGTCCCATGGCATGGCATGCCCCCACGGTGATCCACAACGGCAGGGATGTAGCTGGAAGAGAGGATTACAGCATGACAGACAGCCCTGTCTGGAGGGATTGAGCACCAGGCAAACCACTGCACTGCCTCCCTCTCCTTCCCACTCCCTTTTCCAGCAGGACTTACTCGCCGTTGGCCTCCAGCTCACAGATCTCAAAGAAGACCATCAGATCATACTTGCACTGGCACGGGCCGGCGCTGGGCCGAGTCATGGTGCTCAGCTTTGTAGCAGGCACTGTGGTGGGTTGGAAAAGACAGCTTAAAGAGTGATCTTGCTGCTGATTTTTGGAACTGGGCATGTGATGGCAGGCAGGGTAAGGACAGAGCAGGCAGGGATTGTGGGGCAAGCTACAGAGGTAGCAGCAAGGCAGGAAGGAGTGCAGAGAGGGGGACAGCCCCATTCCTGGGACCTTGCTGACAACCCGTGTGCCTTCTCCCACGCCCAACATGGAGCAGTGAGGGTGTCAGGATGTGGCCAGCTTTACCCATTCCAGAAATGAACATCCTAAGCCCTCAGCCCTAGAAGGGACACATCCCAACCCACACAGCACCTCTCCGGTGACCACTTGGGGACAGCTGCTCAGGGACAGCACAGCAAACCACAGTGCTCAGCCAAACTACCCCAAGTTGGGTCCTGGCAGCCAGAGCACAAGGGAAACCCCACTCCCCTTGTAGGATGGCAGGGCCTGAGTGGCCATCTGAGCCAGAGAGGGCAGGTAGCCTCCTCTCTGCCATTCCACAGGTGGTGAGAAGGAGGCTTTGCATCAGCCAGGGGCTTTTGAGTGCTCTTCCCTACAGCACATTTTGTGGTGCCCCTGGGGTCCCTGGTGAAGGGAACCCTGCAGCCAGCATGGGGAACAGGAGACCAGATCTCCTACCTGGTTTGGAGAGCGGCATCACACGGGGAAAGTGGCGCCGGGATGGCCTCAGTGGGCTGCAGAGAGAACTGGCTCAGTTAAAGCAGGCACAGGGACCCTCAAACCCAGCTAACCCCACCTACACCCCAAGGTTATCCTCCCCTACCCCCACTTCTCTAGGTCCCCAGGAAGCCAGATGCACAGGGTCCACCCACCTCAGGACATCCTTACAGAGAGGTGGGAAGGGGTGCTGCTGGTAGTGCCCAAACACTTCAAATACAATTGGCTGGCTCTTGATGTATTCAATGAAGGACTTGGTCACCTCCACGGCAATCTGGAAGAGAAAGAGACATTGACAGTGGAGTTTAGCAGGGAAAGGGATTCAGGCAGCAACAGCACCAGGTGAGAGGTTGTAAACATGTCTGAACCTCTGCATCCTTCAACCATCCTCTTTCCCATAGCCTGAGGATGTTCTCCCCACCAAGGTCACTGCCATGAAATCCCAGCATTTTCTGGTGGAGGGATTTTTTTTGTTTGTTTGGGGTTTGGGGGTTTTATTGTCTGCTTGTTGTTTGTTGGTTTGGTTTGTGGTTGGTTTTTTTTTTTCTCATCTTTCTCCTTCACTTATTTTAGTTGGCTTATTTGGGTGGCTGTGATGGACTGGGAAAGCCAGGAGGAAGCTGCTCCTCTGGGGAGAAGATCCAGTCAATGGGGCCCTGCAAAGACCCCAGCAGCTGTGGGGGTGAGGGAGTATGGGCAGAGAAAGGAGTACATACGTTCTGGACATGATAGAAGCCCAGCGGTGGCCCCCGTCCTGTGTTCTTCAAGGGCTCTGTTGAAAAGGCCTCATCGTGGCGATGGATGAAGCTGTGGAGGGAAGGACATTGGTTTGGGGACTGTGCCATGGGAACATGCCAGAGCAGGGAGGGGAGAGAAGGCAGGGACCAGGAGAAGAGCCCGCTTCCTCCAGGTGCTCCTGCCAGAACCCCGGGCTGGCACAGGATCCCCTGAAGCTGATGGGAGCCTCTCCTGCCTTTTGCCAGCAACCAGACACGGTAACCAGGCAAGTGCATGGGCTTATCCTGCAGCCTTTGGTTTTGCCTTCCCATCCATGAAAGGCTGAGAGATGGTGGGGCTGGAGCTGCCCAGCATTCACTGCCAGCCCTGAAGTGATGGCCTGAGCACAGTGAGAGGTGCAGGACTTGCGGGAGCACCAGGGACTCACTTGAACTGGCAGAAGATGTCTGCATATTCTGCAGAGATGCTGGAGGCTTGCAGGACCGTCACACGGAAAGTGAAGATGCTGCCCAGCTTCAGGTGGTCCAGAGCAGTCTCCAGTGGCCCATCTGGCACAGACTTCTCTGGGCTGTCCAGCAGAAGGTCCTCTGGAGTCACTGTGGGGAGGGGAGGATTTCTCAGCAAGGTCACTGTCTGCCTCACTGTCTGCCAGCAGCCCTGCACCAGGGCAGGCTCGGGCAGGCAGGCACAGGAGAATAGGTGCTAGGGTGGGGTGCTGCTCCCCAGCCACTTCTCAGCACCCTCTCACCTGCACAGGTATTGTTGTTGACCTCATCAGCAGAGGGACCCGTGTCGCTGACCTGCCCCTGGCCTTCAACGATGCGCAGCTCCTCCTGGGAGGTCCCCGAGCGAGACATTCCCACAGCTGGGCACGACTCCGACTGGAACTGCACCAGGAGAGGAGCTCAGGGATGCTGGGGGTCACTGAGGTGGTCCTGCTTGCACTGCCACCCCCACCTCGAGCACCGGCGCAGCTCCAGCTCCCACCCCACAGCAGGCCCACCCACCAAAGAAGAGGGGGTGCACCAGTGGGTGTCGGAGGGCTGAGGGCCAATGGGTGGACTGGGAACACAGTCCCTTCAGCCTGATGCCTGCACCTCTTAGGAGCCCAGGGGTTCCGTGGGGGAGCATCACCACAGCAGTCCCCAGGCACCCACCGAGAGCTGACTGCTGCAGTACCTTCTCAAAGTGCTGGTCATCGAAGGAGATCTTGGCCGTCCCCGACTGCCGCACGCCAGAGCCATAGTCGGGGGCTTCCTCATCCGCTAGAGGAGGGATGGAGGGTCAGCTCGTGTGAGGGGGTGTGGGGAAGGGAAGCCATGGGCACGTTTTAGGGGGATCCTCCTCCTACCTGAGATGGCCTGGACGGCCACACGCAGGAAGCCCTTCACCTCACCCTTCTCGCTGACGATGGCCACGCGGTGGACCAGGGGCACCGGGTACAGGAGGTTGCTCAGGTAGACGAAGGCCCTGCCAGAGGAGGGAAGGACACACAACACGGGGGAGAGCGGTCACTGCTCCCACCCGCCAGTCCCCAGGCGCGGGTGGCGCGGCCGGCAGTGGCCGGGATCCCAGGTGACGTCGCGACCGCGGCGCTGCAAAGCAAAACTAAAGAGGAGGCAGCCAGGGCCAGGCGAGAGGGCCGGGGAGCGGGCAGTGGGCAGCACACACCACGGGCAGGCAGTGGGCAGCACCAGGAAGCAGACGGGGGTCGCATACCTCTCCAGCTGTCACCTCCGTAGCGGGCGGGGAGGGGAGGGGGCTGCGCTGGTGCCACCGTGAAGCTGGGAGGGAAGAGGACCTTCTCTGTGGCGCAGAGCCGGAGGACTAGGGCAGGAGATGATGCATCGCGACTTTGGGGTGGCTGAGGAGTCACCATAGGGGAAACAGGGGCAAGGCGGGAGGTGAGGGAGGGTGGCGAGGGAGGTAGAGGCCAGCAGGGCTGAAGGAGGGGAGAGAAGGTCCTGGCTGGAGGCCAGAAGCCTCCAGAGATGAACCTGCTGAGGGCAGCCTGCCAAAGCTCTGCCCGTAGGGTGGCAGGACTGCTGGTGGCTGCAGGAAGCCTTTGCCCAGCTGGGAGGCAAGGCTGCACGGTGCAGCTGGTGGCATCGGTGGCCTGTGTCCCCCCCCCATCCCATCTCATCCCTTTCCACACATGGCTTTGGGGTCCCAGGCCCCACATGTCAGGGACAGCACTGCTGGCTTCTCCCTGTGGGGCAGGATGGAGCTGCCCACTCCCCGAGCAGCAGCTCTGAGCCTCCTCGCTGTCCTCCATGGCATCCAGGTCATTGGTGCTACCGTGGGCAGGTGCTGTGCTGGGGTTCAAACCGGTGGCTGCACCACGTCTCTGCCTGCACCTCCTGCCAGGCTGCAGCTCCCTCTTTCTCAAGCATTATTCCTCCTCTTGCTGCTGTCCTCCTGGCACTCTGGCAATGGCAGCATGCTATGCCCTCAGCACAAGTCACCTCTGCTACCTCTGGCACTGAGCTCCCTGCCCAGAGGTGCAAACCACCCCTTAGGGTGGGCAGCACTGCTCAGAGGGGTGCCCAGCACCCCTCCCCAAGGCACCCACCGGTGTCTTGATACGCAGCATCTTCTGGGGTTGTAGGGTGTGAGAGTGCTGGGACTGGCCAGGACACTTAAGCTTCAGGAGGCTTCCCTGAGGGTTGCATCTCCAGGTGGCTGGCAATGCTGCTTGCAATGTCCCAGCCTCACAGGCACCTTTGCAGACATCCAACAGCACCTCTAAGTGCCCAAGGGGCTCTTGCAGGAGGCCTCAGCCCCACACTTGCAGACCAAGCCACAGAATCCAGAGGTTCTCCCTCCTGTGGTGACTCCCACTGGCCTCCAATCGCTGTTGGAGGCTTCTTCCACCCAAAGCATCTCCAAGGATTCAACTTGTGGAAGCAAAGGTGATGCCCCATCACCATTTCCTGCTGGGCCCCTCACCTCATCTCAACTCAGAGGCCACCAGGGACAAGTGGCTGGACTATGCCAGGGATTCCTGGCAGGACCACATGCCTGGAGAAGAGCACTGTGACCACGGGGAGGTCTCAAAAATGCAGGGCTCTAGGTATGCCTGCCCACCTGAAATCACAGGGCAGCTGCTATTGAAGCCAAGGGAATGGAGAGGGGAGGAAAGGGGGAAGGGTGCAGGGAGGAGGGGGACAAGTATTTCACTAGAGGAAGGAGGGCAGGGACACTAACCACAAGATTGGTGAGGTGCAAAGATGGCATGCTCAGACCAAAGAAAAGCCTTTCCAAAGAAAGACAAAAGTGAAATAACCCCAATTTTTACTAAAGCTTTGGAGAGGTAGAGCCAGCAGCTAAAAAAAACACAAACCAAAACAAGAAAAAAACAAAAAAAACAAAAAACCAAAAAAAAACCCCAAAACCAAACCAAATACAATCTAAAAAAACCCAAACAAATAGAAAAAAAGTTAAACAAAAACTTGAAAGAAAAAAAAAGAAGAAGAAAAAAATCAAAGATCCAATCATAAACCAATCCAAGCACACTTCACAAGAAATGTGGCCAGCAGAGCTGCTGAGCAGGGAGCCAAACCTCAGGCAGACTCAAAAGAAGTCAGAAGGTGCTGAGCTCCAGGGAACATGCCCCCGGCACAGAGTGGGGCTGCTGCTGCAGGGGCTTATTTGGTTGATTGGTTGGTTTGGTTTGTTTTTTTTTTTTTGAGGTGCCCTTGAGAGTTTTTTGGGGGGTTTTGAATTTCATTTTTTTTAAATAAGGAAAAAAAGAAAAAAAAAAATAGGGGAAGAACCCAGCTCTTTCAGTTGGAGGCTGCAGGACTCTTACCCCACCTCCGCCCTCTCTGCCTGTGCTGGTTCCCTTCCTCCCCACCTTGCTGCCCACATGCTGCCTGGCAGAGCTAAGCCTGGCTTTGGCACTTTTAGGAAGAGGAGCTCCAGATCCACCCCAATCAGAGCACCTCCAACACGGAGAGGTTCACTGTCATGAGCCCCTCTTGCTCCTGCCTGAGGCAGAGGCTCTGGGTGCACATCCCCTTGGGAAAACCCAGGGGCAGAGCTGGCTGCATCACATCCCATTTTAGGGACGGGCAGATTGTGACCGGGTCTGACAACACAGATGGTTTTGTGGTGGCTGGTGGGCTTCTCCAGACTGATGGAGCCCAAAGGAGGTCTTATGGCTAATATGTAAAGAGAAATTAAAGGTCGTCTCAGCTGGAGCCAAAGAGGAGTTGGAGCCTCTGCCTGGGTCCCCACAATCTCCCTAAACATCTCCTGTGCCAAGCTGGCAGGGATAGCCCCAAGCCAAGCACTGGGTTACAGAGGCAAGAGAAAATGCTGCTTTCTTCCTACTGGACCTGGCTCTCCCTTTGCCTCCATTCCCTCAGCCACCTGGGGACACCGAAGCCTCTGTACCCTGGGAGGCTCAGGCTGACTGATGCAGCCAGGATGGCCAAGCTGGGGCCACAGGCACACAAGCCTTTGAAGTGGCTGCACGTCCCCAGCCAGTGGCACCACAGGGTGACCCCAAGCTGGGTGGGAAGGGGCCCTCCCTGGGACAGAAATGCTCACGACCAAGACTCCCATGCAGCTCCTCTGCCTCCTTCAGTGCTGGGGACACAGCAGAGTTCTCCATCTCAGGAGCTGCCCAAAGAGGGACCGACTTAAAGGGTCTCCAGCAGAGCTGGCACTGGGCACCTTTCTCTGCTATTTCCTACTGCTGCTGTGCTCATCTCAAGCCTACCTCAGCAGGCAACCTGGCTGCCCCACCGGGCACCCCAGGACAATCCCAGCTGGCTGGCCACCCCTTGTGCCTCCAGGACACCCTGGAGGTGGAAGTCGTGTCCGAAAGCAGTTCCCTCAGCGAAAGAGCTAGTTCCTTCCCGGCATGCTCTCCTAAAACCTCACCAACCTTCCTACTAAACTGAACAGGGGGGAGCGGTCGTAAAATGGATCCCGGCCATCACACAGCGGGCACTCCGGAAAGATGTCTTCCTCCAGGTCCTCCGCCTCCTCCTCCTCCTCCTCCTGCCCCTGGTGCTGCTCGTCAGCAGGCTCGGTGATGTCGGAGTCGGGGTTCGAGAAGGTAGGGGAGGGGGTGAGATCAGCCATGCGCTCGCTCATGCATGTGTTGAAAAGAGGAGAGCTGTTGCAGCCAGAGATATCTGAACTAAGGTTAGTACAACAAGATAGAAGACATGTTAACACCAGCTGTTCCAAACAGAGAGAGCAAGAATAGGAATTTCGCGTTTTTGGGTGTCGGTTTTTAGTCTTGGTTGGGTTTTAGGGTGGGGCTTTTTTCTGCTTAAACCAAGGGATGGTAGGAAATAAAGACCTGCCTCTCTGGTGTGTCTCTAAAAGAAGCCACCAACAGCCATTGGCTATAAAAGGCAGAGAAAAGAGCGACCCAAGGAACTGGTGGTAATTCCCCTCACTGGCTTTGTGGGCAACATAGGGACGGAGCAGTTGGCACGAGGTTTGCTGCCACCCTCACCACCAAAGGGAATCTCTCCCCGTGCCGTGGCACTGGGGGGATGCCTCTGCTGCAGGTGAGGATGGTTGGGGCAGGCAGCTCTGCCCCCTGCTCCCCCTGCCTGCCAGGCAGACCCCTTCTCCTGGGTGCCTCCTCCACGCTGCCAACACCACACCTTTCTGACCAGCGTGCGGGGAGTGCACGGAGACAAGCGGCACACACCACAGAAACAGATGCTGGGACACCAAGGCGTGCATGTGGACGTGTGCCCACCAGGATGGAGGTCAAGATTGCACGGCCTCTCAGCCTGCTGGACAGCTACGGTCCCCACCACCCACCAGTGGCAAAACCAAGAGTCGTGCCCCCAACAGCACCGTGTTACGGCAAGCAGCTCGTGGGTCCCTCAGGGTCCCGGAAGCCAATGCAGAGGAGAACCATCACAGGCAAGATGGGTCCTGACCGGCACCCAGAGGGCAACGCACTTGTCCCCACAGCGTGGCCCCGGGGAGACGAATGCCCTACGGGGGACAGAGGCAGCAGGGCCGTCTGTGGGTCCCAGGCACGCTTGGAAGGAGCCGAGGAGCTCACCTGCCAACCAGCCTGAACCAGGGGAAGCGGTCGTAGAAAGGGTCTCCGCCGGTCACCACGTTGTCGCAGTCCTCGATGACGCTGGAAGGCACTTCTGCTGCACGGTCGTACATTTCACGCATCAGGTCCAGGCGCTGCCTGCAGGCGGAGGGGTGAGCGGCAGGCAGCGGTGAGAAACTGGGATGAGGCCAAGAGAGCCCTCCCCAGAACAGGTATTGCTCACCCACCTCAGCTTCTCCAGGGTCCAGTAATGCGTTGCCCCGTTCTTCTGGTCCTGCACTTCTATGGCCACGATGGTCCGGGGGAACGGGCGCTTCTCCCGGTCCTTGGCGGCATCGGGAGGCAGCAAGTCAGGAGGGAGAGGTGAGTACAGTGTGTCCGTGAGGAGCACAAACTGGAACTGGACCTGGAGAGATAGGGGAAGAGGGGGATGGTGTGCCACCCAGAAGGACGGTAGTCATGGTGCCTTTCATGACCCTCTCCTTGGCATTTCCCTGGCTGCCCATGCTTGCAGCCTCTGCTAAGGGCACCACAGCAAGCCAGGGAGGATCCTTTGGCACTCACCTTCTTCTTCAGCTCCACACTGATGGCGTTGGCTTCCTTGAGGAAGATGGCATTGCCCCAGAGCAGGTCACGGAGGGAGGTGAACTGGTACCACTTCCACTTCCTGAAGGCCCAGAGGGCCAACTCAAACTCCCGCTCCGTCCACTGCACTGTGGGGACATGGAGGGACAGTCACCTCACTGCCAGGAGGGAGGATATCAGCACAGAGATTGCGCAGGGGCCCAGCAATCCACTCTTCTTGCTCCCACAGGAAGCATCAAAACCCTGTGGTGGGACCCAGCCCTCACCTTCATCTTCAGGTTCTTCCTCTTCCTCGTTTGCCTCAGGGTAATACCTAGAGTCCATCTGCTTCTGCAAAGCCTCCAGTTTGCTCTCATAGTCCTGGGGGAAGCAGGGAGAGGGATAATGCAGGCCACACAGTGTGACCTTCCTCCACACTGCTTTCCCTCCATCAAACGAACTCAGCTTTGTTTTATGAAGACAGCCCCAGAAACAGTAGGTTTGCCCTCGCTATTACGACACACACAGACACTCCATGTGAACATCTGCTGCCTGGGCAGCCTGAGAAGGGGACAGGTCCTGGACACCTACCAGCCTTTGCTGCTCGAGAAGGTAATTTGCCTCCTCTCTCTCCCTCCGGTACTGGTCCTCCAGTTCCTGGAGCCTGGCAGGAACGGAGAAGAAAAGGTTTACCAACCTGGAGGTGGGCACCCAACTCCCCATTGCCCAAACCCCGTTTCCCTCACCGCTGCTCCATCTCCTGCTTCATGTCAATGCCCTGCTTCTCCAGCAGCTCTCTTTGGGCAAAAGCCCAGTCCACAGGCTCGGCGGGGGTCTCGGCACACGGAGTCCGCTCCCGCTCCTGACGAGCCTGCTCGGGGTGGTTGAAGCGGAAGACGTGGCTCTTCCCCATGATGATGCGGTTTCCTAGAGGGATGCACACACAAGGGGGGGTGGGAAAGGGTGTGGGTTAGTTCAGGACAACGTGCAGAGCCCCCGTGGGATGGTGGGAGGCTGGTTAGAGCAGGACTGGCACGCTGGGTCGGGGACCCACCTGAGCGCAGGATGCTGGGCTCTGTCACCTTTTTGCCATTCACGTAGGTGTCAGCACCTTCACAGGGCTCCAGGGTCACTATTACTGCAGAGGTGGTGGGAAGGGCAGAGAGGAAGTGGAGGTAAGGTAGAAGCAGAGGGATAAATTCTGCATCTCCCACCACTCCACTGCTCATGTAGCATCAGAAAGGGAAAGCTGTCCTGGTCAACACTCCAGGCACACAGTGAGGGGCACCCGGGGTATCCATCTGCAGCATCCCCACCATGAGCAACCAACAGGGCTCAGCCAACCTCAGGTTAATTAGAGATTACCCAAAAAACTAAAAACAGCTGGAGACTGGACACGAGATGAGATCAGAGCCTCCAGCACATATCTCCATATTTCCATCCTCCCCAGGCTCAGCTTTCAGGTTCTCGCTGGTTTGTAGTGTGAGCTCTGCTCCTCATCTCGGATGGGAGAATGCTCTACGAGCTACTCTTCCCTCCCACCCTCATCTCCCTGGCTTGCCTCACAGTGGTAGCTTCCACTGCCTTGCACAAGCTTCCCTCCCAGCTAGGTGAGGGCCGTAGTTTCCTCTGGAACCAGAGAGAGGCCACATGGCAGAACCTCACTAGTCTGGAGCAGGAACCATGGCTGGGGAAAGCTGCCGGGGACACAGAGAGGGACTGAGGTCCCTCCAGACCAGTAATACCTTCACCGCCGGATTTGGTGTCGCTGCGGAACAGGCAGTGCTCCTCCTTAATGAAGTGCCCGCTGAGGACGATGTCCTGCCTCTTCTCAGCATCTTCCCGGCCCACCCTGACAAGGTGAAACCCAGCTTGATCTTTCCTCAAAGCACCCCCTCCCTAGCCTTACCCCCAGGACCACCCGTGGGGCTGACAGGAGCAGCCCTTGATACAACATCTCTGAGATTGACAGGCAAGTATGTTTTCCCCACATGGTTATGGCACGCTGGGGATGTCCCAGGAACAGGGATAGCTGTCACTCTGCTGCCCACCCAGACAAGGCAGGCACTGAGATATGGTCCAGTCCCACAGTGTTCCACAGAACCTGTCCCTCACCTTGTTATCCCGTCCTTGATGTAGTAGAGAAGACACTCAGACATGAGTGGGTCCTCGTTCAGGTTGACCAAGTGGGGTGTCTGGGAGAGACAAACAAGGAGTCACCTCAGTGCCTCCTGCCTACCTGGGTGCTGAGGGATTCTCCCAAGGGAGGTGGGAACTCAGCAGCACCTCAGGCTGCCCCCTGCATGGGCTCTCCTGTCCTCTGTAGCTTCGGGACAACATAGACAAGCAGGAAGTTTACAAGGGGACAGCAGAGCAGCCAGGATGAGGGTGATGGGCCTCTCCACACTCTTAGGTGCTTTCCTCCTCAAAGCACTGAGCCCTGGGCACTGCTCTGGCTGCCCTTGAAAATTCACATTGCAAACATGCCCAATGTGGAGCTGAGCAATCCCAGTGGAGCCATGGGGAATCCCTGATGGGACTTAATGTCACCTGGGGCAGGGTAGCTGATCCAGACACACATCCCACCCAATGGCTGGGGTAGTGTGAGAGGAACTAAAGTCCCCATTTCCCTCTACTGATCTGTCTACAAGGACAGATGAAGCACTCAAAAGAGCAGCTTCCAGACTAGATGTTCAATCCAAAGTAGTGGAGACCTGAAGCCAATATCTCCAGGCTGAACTTCACTCTCTGGTCTCCTTCCTAACAGTTCCTTGCCATCACTTTATTCCCTGGGTCAGAAACCACTTTGGTTTTGATGTGAGGGAAGCTTCTCCCCCAGCCATAGACCTCTGGTAGCTGCAGCCAGCTTCTCACACCCCACCACAAGCTGCTGTGACTGCACCTTCAGGCAACAGACAAGAAGTCCCAGGACTATCAGAAGGTGAAGTTCCGAGTTTCCCAGAAATAAGAATAGAAAGCACAAGAAACCTCTAATCAAGCCTACTGACACCCAGCATGCAGAGGTTTCCCCATCAGAGCCCTGGCTGGTAGGACAGACTGACTGCACACAGTGCAGGAGAGCTGAAGGCCAGGGGAAACAAAGGCTCTTCTCCATTGCAGCTGGCAGGAATAAGCTGGCCAAAGCACTTAACCTAAGGCCTCTCTGGTCAGACACATAGCCCCAGGGGCTGAGACTCTTTCATTTGCAGTTTTTCTCCAGATTTGCAAGGCTGGCTCATGGAAGGTAGATGCTCTATCTTCCACTGAGCTCCTCAGAGCCATAACAACCCCAGTGATGGTATACAGCAGGACAGCACAGTCCTGCCCTGCACTGCCCTTAACAAAATGGGGTTTTGCATGCCATCAACACCAGCTTTCCTTGTCAGCCGCTGCAGAAGTCAGAGGAAATTCCACCCTCCAGGCAGCTGAAGAGCTAGGAGGCACCAAGACCACCACAGCAATACCCCACCTGCAAGACCAACCTGCTTTGGGGAAAAAATCCCTACACTTTCTACACAGAGCTCTGGGGTCCGAACAGGCAGCAGCTAAAACAAGGATGAGAAACAATGACAACAGTGTAGAAATTTGTCCTGAGAGCCATGCCAAGGCATGCAAGGGGAAGGTCCTGAAGGCTTCATCACCTGGTGTCACCAAGTCAACCAGCACCAGCTGCTGGGGCAGCTCTCAGAGCATCCCTTGGTGTGACAGGAGAGCTGAGCAAGCACACCCTGGTCCCACTGGTGTGGCTGTGCCTGGGCAGCCCACACTGCTCTGCACAGGGCTGAGATTGAGACCTGGCCAACATTACCCTGACACTTACAGGGATGAGCAAGGGGCAGCACTGTGCTGGGACTTGGCAGAGTTTGTTGCCACGCAAATTCTTCGGGACGTAGCCAGTATTTGCTTAAAAAAACATACTTTCCAGGGTACTACAAGCAATGAAGAGTATGGAATATTTCTGCACCTCAGAAAGGACTCGCCAGTTTCAGGAGCAGCAATTGCAAATAACCCCCAATTATGAATTTTTATATGCTGACACTGAAGTCCAACAGAACATCAGTACAGCCACAGCTGAATGGGATCCACGCAACGAGGGCTGGATGTTTAGCCATAAGTATTTACCAATGTTTGTACCCAGAAGGGTGAGCATGGGTATTTCCTCCATATGAGATAAGAAAACGCTAGTGAAATATCAGGGGCTGGCCAGCAGAAACAGGGCAAGCTTAAAGGGAGCTGCAGGAACCAAAACCACCACAGGAATAAGAGAGTATTGCTGGGAATAAGAGAGGAAGATGATCCTACCTTTTTAGGAGAGAAAACACCTAAGGTACCTCCATCCTCTCTCATGGCCACTCCCATTTCAGCCAGCAATGCTTCCCTGAAGGAAAACAGGAAAGAACAACTCATCAAAGAGTCCCTGGAGCCAGAACTAGACTAGCCCAGGATGGGCCCCAAGCACATGGGTTTGCTCCATGGATCACAGGTGCAGGGCTTTCTTTAGCTCTCTCTGTGCCTCAGGAAGGTTTCCCAAAGCAGACCACACCTGGGCATGCCAAAACAGAGGGCACTGCAGTGCCCAGGGTACATCCAGGGTGCAGCTGGACAGTCAAATAGCCCACTTGCCCCCAGGAGCCAAATGGCTTTAGAGAAAATGCAGTGGAGGGGAGACGACTGGGGAAACCCACCCACCTCTCCATCCGGATTGCTTCTGTCCTACGTAGCTTCTCCTCCCATGTCTCATTCAGCTCTGCAATGATCTTCTCTGTTTCCTGGCAAGTGTAGGGTTAGCAGGGGGTTAGTGTGTCCTACAGGAAGCAAACCTGGCCTGCATGCTGCAGCAGGACACTGGTGCCAGTCTTGGGTGGTTTAAACGAGCTGCAGCAGCATTTCACCCATGTTTTTTCATCATCAAAAAGTGAGGGATGAAGACCAGCCCCTCCATCCCCTTGCTGCCAGCCCACTCCTGCTCCATGCTGAGCCAGAGAGTACCCATTCCAAGCCAGGGAGCACCCATCCCACAGGACAAACGAGCAGTCACCCTATGGGGAGTACAGCAGCACCAGGTGGACTCTACCACATCAAACCCTCACCCATCCAGCAGTCCAGAGCACTGGGCAGCTCCGTGTCTGCCTGCTGTGCAACAGCACACCCAAGCATCCCTTCATACACCCGTAATGGATTTCCAGAAAATACTGAGCCCCCTCCAGAAGCCTCAGTGCAAGAGCTGAGCCCTCTGTCCTGCTGCTGTGCTGACTGCTTTACCTTGAGCCTTTCTATGGCCTCCTCACTGCCTGGAGCAAACATGATGCGCTCGTGGAGGCTGGCGACAGAGGCAGCACGGCTGGACAGGGCTGAGAGGGAGGAGGAAGGACTGATCCCAGCAATGGCATTGGTCACTGTGGAGAGATTGTCAGGGCGGTGACTCAGCTCTCCCCCTCTAGCATCATTATTGTTCTCAAAGTCGGACACATCTACGGGTGGGGAAGGAGGGGTGGGCCAGGGAAAGACACACAGATAGGAACAGAGAGAGAAAGATAGAGACAAGAAAAGCTATTGGGAAAAAAAATAAGAAGAAAAAAAAAAAAAAAAAAGGAGTGGCTGTGGGTGGCAAAAAGAAAGCCAGGAATTACAAGGAAAAAGCACAGGCGACAGCACAGCAACACAGGCAGCAGCAGGGCAAGGGCACACACAGCTCTCCCTCAGCCCAGGCAGCACAGGGCTGTTTTGGGAGGCAGCTGCAGGAATAGCCCTGGAGACTTTGCAGGCTTCCAGGGATGCTGTTTGCAACACCAGATCCTGCAGCCATCAGGTCTGGGATCGACTTTCCTCCACAAGAGCATGCCACTGTCCCTTGTCATCCTCCCCTGCTGGCACAGCCCGGGTGGTTTTCACTGCCCAGCTGCCCCGGATTAGCTGGATCTGGGGGCAGAGAATGAGAAGGGAAGAAGAGGAGAGGCACGGCCCTCCACCCTACAAAGGGGTCATGGGGACAGAGCAGGAGGAGACATGGGATCCCCTGGCTGGTAGAGCTTGTGCCCCTGGCCTGCTGGAGCAGAGCCCTGGCTGGGCAGCCAGAGAGAGAGCAAAATGAGGACAGGAGGGCAACCTGCTCATTACAGGCACCTGTTGGCAGCCCAGCATCTGCTGCCACTGAACCCTGCAGCAAAGGTAGAGAGGTATCAGAGATGCTCCTCCAGCCAGGAGAAGTTGCAGGGCCTCAATGTGCTGTGCTGACACAGGTTAGTGGGTGCAGCCTTGGTCACCTATCTCCATCAGGCTGTATCTGAGGGAGCCAAGCCAGGAATGGAAGAGCCAGGTCCTTGTCTCCTCAGCAGGCTCACCACAGCCTGGTTGCACGGCCTGGACTAGGGCAGGCTGGGGCAACAGTGCTTATCCACAGGCAAAAACCTCCTGGCTATCACCACACACCCCTCCATCAGGAGATGATCGTGCCAGTCTACCCAAGCACCATGCTGGGTGCCAGTCCTGACAAGCCTCAGCAGCAGCAGCAGCAGCAGCACAGGAGCAGCACAGGAGCAACAGGAAACATCGTGACAGCATGGAGGAAGGAGTCCCTTCAAGTGCTATCCCCAGCCCAGGTGCTATCTGTGGTTCTGCTACCATCCCCTCTGCCAGCTCCCTGGGGGATGACCAGTGAGCAGGCATGAGCCTCTCCATAAGCTGGGGCTGGTGACAGGAATTCTTCCCTATGCTGCACAGGTGCCCCTGGGCACAGCCCAAAAGCTGTGAAGCAAGAGTACCAGCGATGGGGAATACACACATTTGGATCCTCCTGCAGCAGGATGGGCTAAGAGAGAAAGAGAGGGCAGGAGTGGAGGTAAGACAGAGAGATCAAGAGTGGGTTCACCTCAATAGGATTTGACAGCACACAGAGGTGAGACCAGGGGTGGGCACAGCCCTAGGAAAAAGTGCCCGGTACCCTCTGCTGGGAGTGGGATGCTGGAAACAGGAGATGGAGGGGGTAAGGGGAGGTCTGCTGGGTGTAAAGCAGCTCCTCTTGTGGGATTGGGCCAGGGGCTGCAGAGGCAGGCACAGGGGGAGGTGGCCTCCCAACCACGCTTCTGTGGCTGGCAGAGCAGGGTGCAGGGCAGCGGTGGGGATGAGGCTCAGCAGGCAGGGGGACTGCAGCCTGCCTCTGGCCTGGAGCCCCTGCCAGAGAGCACCAGGTGGCACCTACTGTCAATTATGTCCCCAAGGCCCTGGGCGTAGAGAAGGTCACGCAGGCGTGCCACCTCATCCTTCAGCTCCCTGATGAGCTTGTTGTTGGGGTCCTCGTTGATGACAGCGTTGCAGCGGATCTGCTTGGCACGGTCAGCGTACCTGGGGAGGGACAGAGCCCTGAGCAGCAGCCCGGGGGCAAACCCCCAGCTCCTGGGCAAGCAGAAGTGCTGCCAAGCCCCTCCAGCAAAGCCAGGCTTTGGAGGATCCCAGTGCCAGGACAACCCTCTGGACACTCGTCTGAGATTGCAAGGTCCCTCCACGGCACAGGGTTGCCACAGAGGTGAGAAGACAGTGTGGCAATGCCTGTTTTTTGCCTGCTGTGGGGGAATGAGCATACATCTTCCTACCTGAGGGTGCTGAGGGTCTCATCATAGTTGATGTCTGCAGGACTGAGAGCAGCGACCATGGCTGTCCTGGAGTTGCCCCCTGCCCAGAGAGAGACACTAGCATCAGGGAGATGTGGATCCCCACACCAGCCACCACCCTCAGCCCAGCAGCTCTGCCTGCTGCCCAGCGTGCACCCCCCACCCACATCCTCACCCAGGTTCTCCCGCAGCAGCCAGGTCAGCACTGAGTCCCGATAGGGGATGAAATCAGTCTTCTTCTTCTTCTTGTTCTGGGAGATGGAGAGAAGAAGCTGTCAGGCTGCCTGCTCACTTCAAAAGGAAGGTGACAGCCAGTCATGGGTACTCAGGGGGGAATAGCTCTGCCTGGCCACCATCACCTTGGGCAACTCTGCTCAGCTCCACAGGTCCTGCCTATCAAACACCTTGCCTGGGCCAGGTTGGGTGCTTAATGCCAGGTACCAAAAGCCACACAAAGGGGAGGGTGAGGAGGATGCTGAGGGCTCTGTCAGCCTCCGGGAGAAGCGTGAAACTGAAACCCACTCCCACCCACCTGGGCTAAAAATCAACACCCCTTCCCCAGCCCAGCCAAGGCACCTACCTTGTTTGGCCCTGAATCCTGCAAAGAAAGAGAGAGACTGTTTAAGTGAGCTGCTCCCCTCCACGTCACACAAAACAGCTCCCATTCCCCCAGGCAAAAAGTAGCAGGCACAGGTCCCCAGGAAGACATCAGCCTCAAGAGCCCAGCTCATCCCAACCACCAGGACAGCTTGGGATGTATCTGCCCATCCTTTGGAGCCAGGATACTCCATCCCTCAATGCTGAGCCCATCCCTGCTGTGCTAAGCCTATTCCCTTGTGGTGTCACCATGCATCTGCTCCCCACAGCTACCTACCATTTCAGCCAGGGCAGAGATGACTTTCCCCAGTGTGGTCAAGGATTTGTTGATGTTGGCTCCTTCCTGGCGGAGAGAACAAAAGCCCAAATGCTCAAGCCCTGTTTCAGTGCAGTGCTAAATCCTGGTGCACCAGTGGGGTGTGCAAAGAGCAGCTGGTCTTACTGGGTAACCAGCACCTCCCAACTGGGACTCCTGGACCCTAGGGGAACCAGCACTGAGCAGGTTTCAAGCAAAACGCAGTCAAGGATTTGGCAGTGTAGTGGTCTAGGAACCAGGCAAGCAAAGGAGATGCAAGAGCTGGGGAGGGGGCAGGACGTGACCTCCCCACGAGCAGAAGGGGACCTTGTGCCAGCTCTCACCTTTAGTCTTGTGCCCTTCGCACCGGTGGAGTCAGCTCGCTCGCTGCCTGCCAGGTCCACCAAGCTGATTTTGCTGACCTGCAGGCACAGACCAGGCTGTCAGTCCCCAGCAGGCACAGCAAACCACAGCCCAGCACAGAGGCAAAGAGCAAGCAAAGATCTCCGAGGTGACACCGCTCTGAAGGCAGAGGTGTGCTTGGTGGGGTCATCCTTGCCAGGATCTGGCCAGGAGCAGGGACAGCATCCTTGCAGGTAGGGCTGAAGGGCACCAGCTGCCAAACTGTCCAGGGGCCAGTGCCTTGAGGGATGTGCCAGGGCTTATCTCAGTCCTCTTTCAACCCTCCACCAGGCTGCACCACCCGATCCCAAATGCTGTCGATACCACACAAAGCCCTCCCTGGGTCCACGGGTGCTCCCCTGGGTGCCCCAGGCTCTGCTCTCACCTTCTCAGTGGTGATGTCTGTCTCGGCATCGTGCCGCTTCTGCGTGAATATGATGTTGAAGACAGCGTGGGAGCGGCTGCTGGTCTCGTTCATGTTGGTGGCAGCCACTGTGCTGCAGGGAGAGGGACAGGGGGGCATGACAGCCTGCAGGGGACACTGCAGCACCTGGTGCTGGTCTGCAAGCTCTCCCGAATCCTGGCCATCTCCTGCTCCTCAACTCACCGGGCCTTGTTTCCAGAGTCCATGAGGTCTTGGATGTCATTGTAAGAGGTCACAGCCAGCTTGGAAAGGTCCTCAACATAGGGGCCCATCAGGGGGTGCTCCCTCACCCGCAGGTTCCCCTTGTTCTTGGGGTTCAGAAGGTCCCTCACGCGCTCGCAGTAAATCTCCATGTAGCTCACCTAGAGCAAGGGGGAACAGGCAGGGATAGTGGCAGGCTGGATGTGGGTGCTCAGCAGATAGGCAGAATCGGGGCCTGTTCACCCACTCCACACCCAGGGAGGGGATGCCCCCCACAAAGAGGGGTCTGGACACCATGGCATCCTTGCAGAACTGTCTGAGAGGCTGAACTAGGCAGGCAATGGGGTGCCTACCTCCACGGAGTAGGACATGTTGTCATTTGTTGTGTCATTGATCCGGGAGAAGAGGTCCTCACAGAGCTGTGGAGAGAAGATCCAGGATGCTCAGTCCCCCACCAGAAGAATGCTCCTGACAGAGTTGCCCAGGCCACAGGGATTTCTACCTTCTCATCCCCAAAACAAGAGCCCCTGAGTGCTGAGACAACCCCTGGGAAGCTGCCTCCTGTGGCCTCCTGGCTGACACCAGCCTCCTGTGGCCAGACCATAACTCATCCAGTCCTGGAGAAGTCCTGCACAACCCTCCTTGTCCCAGCCCTCTTCCAGCAGAGCTGTGCTGGCTTGCTGCTGCAGCAAGCAGTAGACCTTGGCACAGCCTGGCCCTGCTCTCCTCTTCCCTCCCTGCTCAACTTTTCCTTTGAGCGTCTTGCTGGGATGAGAACAGGCAGCTTTTCACCAGGTGGTACCTGTGGAATGATGCCTTGCTGGTCTTTCTCCTGCTTCCCCATCATGGTGTAGGATTTTCCAGCACCTGTCTGCCCATAGGCAAAGATGCAGACATTATAGCCTTCAAAGGCATGTTGCAGCATCTCCTCACCAATGTCCTGGTACACTTGCTTCTGAGATGCATAGTTGATGTCTGCGGGCTGCAGAGAGGAGAAAACAAGGAGAAATTTGGCAAGGAAGTCCTCCTGCCTCTTGCCAGCCCAGCCCAGCACTGCAGGAGGTCTCAGGCCTCCTACCACTTACCGTGGTGTGGGACCAGTAGGAATAGTCAAAGCTGAAGCTTTTTGGTGTCTCTTTGGGCTGCTTTGGGTTCAGGATAGCTAGGGACAAAGAGATGGGAACATGAGGCCACCCACGGCTCCCTCACCACCTGCATCCCATCGGTGAGAGGAGAAGGGTGATGGAGCTCAGTCCAAATTAGTCCTGGAAAGCAGAACCAGGACTCTCCAGCTCTCTGGATGGGTCCAGAGCCACCAGATGACAACAGTCCCAGCAGAGGTGGTGGGTGCTACAGCTGACAAAGCCTGAAACAGCCCAGGGAGCAGGGCAGAGCTTTGCTCAAGCATCCTGCTAGGCACAGTGTGGGGGAAATGTCTCTTTCCCTCAGGCTCCTTCCCACTTTGGCACCTGCCCATGGGAGCCTGACACTGGCAGAGGGGGATCACAGCCTTCCTTCAGCCCACAGCTGGGGGGCTGTGCCCAAAGCCACTCACTGGCACTGTGGGGTGGGAGCAGCTGTGACCCCATCAGGGCTCCCCCAGACCCTCTCTGGCTCCTGCCTCTCCTCCCCTGCACTTTCTTTTGGGTACCCAGCCCCAGCAGGGTGATTAATGCCTCCTGTTACACTGCCAGCAGAAACAAGAGCCTGCTTTTCATACCCTGCTGAAAAGGACGTTGCCATGGAAACTGGAGACTGCATCACTTCTCTTCCTGGCTTTTTTTTCCCTGTAGAGCAGTTAGGATGGATTGGGTTTTGGGCTTTTTTTGGTTTTTTTTTCCTGAAACAACTGATGCGTCAGAAGAAACCCAAAGCAGTGGGGTGATCACGAGATCCATCAGCCATGTTGGGTGACATTGAAATGACCTTGTGGGCTGGTGCAGCACAGGTCCCAAGCCTGCAGCCCCAGCTGGAGATAAAGAGGCCACTCAGCACCACAACTGATGGAGTTCTCTCCATCACAGCCCCAGTCTGCCCTGCCCCAGGGCCAGTGCTCAACCAGGGCTCAGGCTGACTTAGGATTCAAACTTGGACCTCCCCAGCAGCCCCAGGCATGATGTAGCACTCCCTGTGGGGTCACCCTTGCAGTGCTGGCACTCCCTGGTGCCTGGTCCTAGGCATTCAGATGCTTGCTGTTCCATATTCCTCCTGCATCACCACAGCAGATTGCCCTCACTGGAAGGATTCACCACCTCTGGCTTGAGACCCACCTACCCCTGCCACAGAGACAGTGAGGTGGGCAGGTGGAAGGTGAGAAGCAGGGTGAGGATCCAGTCCTGACCATGAAACAGCAACATGGTGCTGCTCAGATGCTCCTAGCTGTGGACATAACCCCAGCTCCAGCCCCAAAGACAGTGTGACTCAGATGCACCCTGGGCAGACTAGATACTTTGCTGCTCTCTCAGGAAAAAGGGCTAGGAAGTGCCCACAGCATCCCCACAGCAACTGTCCATCCCACAACTCCAAAGAGACACTCAGGAGTTCCTTGTTGAGACCCAGAGTGAAATGGCACCACTTTTCAGCACCACAGGGGCTGCCCACCCTTGCCAGTGCCTGGTCTGTGTGTTGAGGGCACGAGAGTGGCCACTGCAAAAAGAAGTGGGTGCAGAGGCCATGCCAGAAGTACGGTGGAGCAACTCCAATGGCTCCTGGGGTTCACCTGGCAGCTGCACCATCCCACCCAGAGCCCTGGCTCTCAGGTTTGGGTCTGAGGAGGTGACCCACGCCAGAATGAACAGGAGCATCACTACCAAAAAAGTAAATCCAACAGGGGCAAAATCAGAAGCAGGAAGGATAGGGCCATCCCCAACAGCTGTTCTGCATCCCAGTGCCAGCCCATGCCAGGCACAGGGTGGAGTTGCAGCTGGGGATGGCACTGAGCAGCTCCAGACTGCCCAGCTGCAGCCATCCAGTAGGCTGGAGACACAGGGGAGAAGGGAGCACATCGAGAGCAAAGAGTCTCCTATCCCTGAGCTGAAATGTTGTCTCCATGCCCTTTTCATTCCTTTTATTGGTCCCCAAATGGCTGCACACTGCTGCTGGGTTTTTTGCTTTCCTGTGACCAGACATCCCAGGGCTTTTACAAAGCTGCTGCAAAAAGATTCATGCTCTGGTCAAAGCAGGGGAGGAGGAAGATGGACACACAGACAAGAGAGGGAGTAGGAAAACATCGGGAAGTCACCCTCATCTTTGCCCTGAAGAGCCAACAGCATGGCAGAGCATAGCAAAGGGGCAAGCACCAAGCAAGATAAAGCCCAAGACTCACAGAAGAGAAAATAATCACTGTATTTTCAAGCTCACAGATGCATGGCTCCAGCTGCAGAATATTAATGTCCTTGCAGGAAGAAAGCTGCTGGGTCCCTTCCTTGCCATCCTGCCAGGAGAGGGGTCAGGGGTGCTGCTGCCCAGCCCAGTCCCTGTGGCCATGTGGAATGGGGGATGCCACAGGAACAAAGTAGCAGTGTTGGAGGGCAGGCAGGTGGCCATGGTGCAGGAAGCCAAGGAGGGGGTGGCTTTAAATTTGGGGAGAAAAGGATGGCAGAGAAGGGCTGATCCCTTTAGAGCTCCAGACTCCCATCCCTGCTGCCCCCCATGGGGCTCAGTGAATGAGGCAGCAGAACAACTTCCCCCACCTTAGTACATGCAGGGGTCTCTACAAGTAAGAGCAACTTTTCCCCTTCCCAGGATTACCTTCCCAAACACACTTATTTTGGGGTTCTCTGCCTCTGGGAGGCCAAGACAATTTTGCTCTGTGGGGAAGGCAGCCAGCACTACCAGCATCCTCCTGCCTTTCCCAGTTGGCAGGAGAAGCAAGAACGAGAGCCCTCCCGGCGCCTGCCCCCCAGCCCCCAGCCCGTGGGGATTAGCCAAAGGTTTGTTCATTCATGGAGAAAAACCCTGCTGTCAGCAAAGGGCTGGCTGGGGCCCTCCTCCTGCCCCTGCCCACAGGCCTGACTGCCCCCCCGGCATGGGCAGGGGGACGAGGGGCCCGGGGGGTGATGCAGGATGGGTATGGACAGATTCACTCTGGACAAACATGAGCACAGCAGAGGTAGGGGGGGGATGCCCAATGCCCTTGATGGTCCTGGGGCATGGCAGGTCTGCCCCACCAGTCAGGGCCAGAAGGGACATCTCCCTCCCCTGCACCCAGCTCTGGGTATGTGTGCAGCTCCTGCTGGGGCAGAAAGGCTTCCTCACCATGAGGGGTGGGTGCAGCCCCACAGCCTGGGCAGGTAGAACACCACTGCACAACAGAGAAGGGAGAGCTCCCCTGGGACACCAGAGATGGGCAGATGCTGCCCCACAGACACCCCCCCCTCACTCCTGTTCCCCAGGCCTGGGGTGAGTGGGGCACCTCGTGGGGTCACAGAACCACCCAGCACCCTTGGGTGCCCTCCTCTCCCTCTCCTCCCAACAGGGCTGCCATAGCAGCTCAGAGGTGTGTGCCATGGAGGTGGCTGCCACAGGTGCTTCACCCACCACCATTGGTGACACAGGAAGGCCTGGGCAGGCAGGGAGGGCAAAGATTTATTTTAGGCACTGTCCTATCTGGAGGTTTCAAAGAGAAGAGATTTGGACTCTCCAAGCACACCATTCCCACAGCAAACCCCACTCCCACCCCTCCATCCTGCTGGTTGTTGGTGCTGCAAGCCCCACAGAAGCAGGCACAGATCCTTGTGTGGTTGCCAGCCAGGAAATGCCATCAGGAGCCACAAGTAAGCTGGTGCACAGTTTCTACACCTGGGCAGGCAACTAGGGATAAGTCTTGGCCCTGCATCCACACACCAGTGTTCCCATGCTCTTCTGATCCTTCCTCCCTTCTGGGGGATGCTGCCCGAGGGCTTGGAGCCATTAGATCTTGCCACTGCAAGGTCAGCAGCAGAACTGCATTTCCCTGTGGGAAAAGTGCCATCTACCCCTGAGACATGTGACATGGATGCTACAGGGATCCACATCAAAGATCCCGGCAGCGTTGTGGCCGGACCCATGCACACTCCTCCCTGGGCAACACCCAAAGCTTTCCCCATCCCCTCCGCCCCCAGCACGGCCACTTACTGGTGGTGCTTCCTGACATCTGGATAATGCATTTGGATTCCCTGCTCATCTCCCGGGAGTTGAAGGGACGGACACGCACTGCCACCTTCACCGAGGCTCCCGCCATGGCGCCGGCCGCACCTGGGGTCTGTCAGCAGGGAGCAGTAACTGTCCTGCCAGGAGGGAAGAAAAGGGAGTTAGGAAAGGTCACGTCCCAATCCCTAGCTTTCAGCCATGCCAGGAAAATGAACAGGAAGCCTGTGTGATGACACCTCCTGGGAACAGTTCTGCCCAAGAGATGACATTTTGCTTCATCCCTTGATCTCATTTTTGCCTCTGAGCTGAGGACCCTTTAGCTCCCAGGGAACATCCCTGCCCTTATCCCAGAGCACCACCTGGAGTCCCCATCACCCTGCAGCTTCACCAGCTGGGTACCCACAGGACAGAGCTACCCAGGCACTGCCAGCACCACCACCAACACCACCCCCCAGGAGCAGTTTTCCTGTCCCAAGGTGCCAACCCTCAATAAGCAGGCAGCCCCCTTGCCCGCAAGCAACCCCACAACCTCCTGTCCATCACCCAAGCCTCCTGCCTCCGCTCCAGCCCTAGCAGAGCAGGGGCTGGAGAACAGGACTGGGTGGAGGTGGGGAGGAAAAGAATGGCATTTGTGCCGAGAAAGGAGGCAGCTGTTGAACACTGCTGGTATTTGCCTCCCATTCAGCTCCTGGCAAAAGCACAACCGCACCGTCAGCAGCACCAGCACCAGCCAGCAGCCCAGTGGGGACTGCAGTCAGCTGAAGCTCCCAGCTCATGATAATTCTTTCCCACTCAGTTTCTAATAAATTATTAATCACAAACCTCACAAGATGAAATGCACTCTCTAACACCTCCCACAGCAGCCACTAGTCCCAGCACTGGTGTCTGGTTTCTTTCCCAAACCCCAGTTAAACTAGTAGCACTGGCCAGAAAGGGATGATGGGGTCCTTCCCTTGACCACAGGGTCCTTGAGGATCAGCCCTGACAAAATCCATTCCTGACTTCTAATGTCCATTCCCTCTCCCCTCATCCTGGCTCCCCTTTTTCCCCTTTTTTTCCCCTTTCCTCAGCTTTTCTGCTGGCAATAAAGAAACTCGGCACCTGTGACACAGGCCAGCACCAGCTCCTCCAGTATCATCCCTGTCTGTGGGACTCTTGCAAGGGTGTTTAGGAATTCCTTGGGGCTTTTTAAGCATGGTCCTTGCAAGTGGAATGTTCACTCTGGGACGAAAAAGATGAAGAGACCTCTTGTTACCCAGACCATGACTTGAAGGAATTGGAGCAGTAAGGATGGGTTCTCAACACAGGATCATGGAATCATAGAATCACAGAAAGGGAGGGGTTGGAAGGAACCTCCAAAGATCATCCAGTCCAACCCCCCCCTGACAGAGCAGCGTCACCTCCAGGAGGTCACACAGGAAATGTGTCCAGGTGGGCTTTGTGTGTCTCCAGGAAAGGAGACTCCACAACCTCCCTGGGCAGCCTGGGCCAGTGCCCTGTGCCCCTCACAGTGAAAAAATTCTTCCTAATATTTATATGGAACTGCCTAATCTCCAGTTTATAACCACTGCCCCTTGTCCTATGGTTTGTCACCCCTGAGAAAAGCTTTGACTCCATCCTCCTGGCACTCACCCCTTACATTTACAAACACTGATGAGGCCACCCCTCATTCTCCTCTTCTCCAAGCTGCAGAGCCCCAGCTCCCTCAGCCTTTCCTCACCAGGAGATGTTCTGCTCCAGCATCTTGGTGGCTCTGTGCTGGACTTTCTCCAGCAGTTCCCTGTTTTTCTGGATCTGAGGGGCCCAGAACTGGACACAATATTCCAGATGTGGCCTCACCAGGGCAGGGTAGAGGCAGAGGAGAACCTCATTTGACATACTGACCACCCCCCTTCTAATGCATCCCCAGTGCCATTGTCCTTCTTGGCCACCAGGACACATTTCTGGCTCATGGGCATCCTTCCATCCACCAGCACCCCCAGGGCCCTTTCACCTGTGCTGCTCTCCAACAGCTCAGTCCCCAACCTATACTGGTACCTGGGGCTGTTCTTTCCCAGGTGTAAGACTTTACGCTTGGCCTTGTTGTAATACATCAAATTTATCCTGCCCAGATGGGTTTTCCCATGGTGGAAATGAAAAATACAGTTGTGGAAAAGGAGGAGAAAAAAAAAAAAAGGAAAGAAAAGAGATAAATTCACAGAATGAAAAATGTCTCATGAACAGGCCTTAAAACTAATTGAGGTTTGACAGCTCCCATTTCATATCCAAAGTGAAAGGTGGGAGGAAAACCAATGTAAGGTCTACCTAAAGGCAGGTATATTCACAGTGCAGTGGAAAAATTCACAGGAAGAAAGTATGATAAGCTTGGTGCTGTGTTTCAAAAATGCTTCACCTGTTTTAAAAGTGAGCCTGCATCCCCAGTGGCAGAAGGACGACAGATCTCCCTTTAAGAGCCCCCAAACCCTTCCCTCAGCACCCCACTGGGATGGCTCTGGGGCTCCCACTGCTCTCAGCAAACACACCCTTCAATCCCAGCAGCTCCAGAGCTGAAGCATGAGGTCTCAGGCCTCCTTTGTGCAGATTATTCTGAGCAGCATTTGCCATGGGGGCTGAGGCCCTGAGCAGGCTGTGACAGACCTGCAGACCTCAGCCTGCCTCCCGCTGCTGCTGCTGCTGCTGCTTCCTCAGGTGGTGGAGAAAGGAAAAATCAAACTGTTCCTCGCCAAAGGGAACCAAAACAGTTGTTTTTTCCCATGCAATGATGGGATATACTCCTGGGTGGAAGTGTTACGTTTTCAAGAGGTCGCTGGCCCACCCTGTGGCACCATTGGCACTCAGGGACCATGGATCAGCTGCTGGGCCAAACCCCACACAGCATCCACAGCAAACACTTCCCTCTCCTCCTCCACAGCCAGGATTGGAGCCTCCTGGCTTTCCAGCCTCTCCAGCTCCCAGGGCTGCAAAGAGACGGCTGAGTTTCCCAGTCAGTGTCCCTGCCTGGCAGCACTGGAACAGCAGCAGATCCACCAGTGACCCAGCCACCCCAGGACTGCTGCCTGACAGGGGCAGTTCAGACTCTGCCCTCGTTCCCTCCCGCCGCTGTGCCGTGACCATCGTAGCTCCTCCAGCCATATCATTTCCCTCACAGCAGCTCCGGTTTCTCCTCCGTCCCACTTTTCCGGGCTCCTTGCCTTGCTCCGCGCCCTCCATCTGCTGCTGGGCCGCCCTGCTCTGCCCGGAGGGTCCTCTCCACCTCCCCGCCCAGCAGCCCCCTCCTCACCGGCAGGACCCTTCCTCCCTCCCTCCCATTCCCACGCCGCATCCCGGCGCATTCCCAGCAATCCATGTGGCTCTCCCAGCCCCGCCGCCCGGGCTCTTCTCCCTGCAGGTATTCCCTGCTGCAGAGCCGCAAGCTCAGCTCCATTTTCTGCCTCCGTCCATTTCCTTCAGCTTCCCCCTCTGGTTTCCCCTCCTGCTCCTCTGCAGCTTCCCAGACCCCACAGCTCTGCCGCAGGAGCAGCCCCATGGCAGTGCCATGGGCAGTGCTGGCAGCCCCTGTCCAGCTCCATCCCCTGCCTCTTGATTTCCCTGCCGAGGGACTCAGCCGAATGGCAGCAGCTCCGCAGCCCACAGGTGCTCTGCATCCCGCAGAGAGGGGACGCACGGTGCAGCAGCGGGGCTGTGGCAGCCGGGTCGGGGGGAGGAAGCCCCTCCGAGGGCGAGCGGGCAGCTCCAGCCCAGCCAAAGCCTCGGTCTGCCTGGGGACAATCAGCCACCGCCTCTTTAATCTGCCATCGAGAGAAATTCAATAAGCCGCTATTAACCTTTCACTGGGAGCCGGCCAGGACCGTGGCCCCGCTCCGGGCTCCCTCCCCGACTCCTTCCAGGGCCACCCCACACACAAGGGCGGGGTGGAGGAGGACAGCTGAGTTCCAGGGGCCATGATGGAAGGTCCAGCCCTGCCCCCCGTCTCTGCAGGGCATCTCTTCACCCCCGTCCTGCGCTGCCTGCTGTGCTCTGCCCATCCCAAACCGCACACCCGCCAGCCCTGGGCAGTGACAGAAAGGCCCAGAGAGTGATGATTAGATGGATCAGCTAAGATTAATTGAGCAGAGATTAGCTAACAAGAGCTCTCCTAAGTCTGAGAATTAACAATTGGCAGCCCTCCTTTCACTGCCAAGAGGTGAACAGAGGGATGAGGAGCATAGTCCCCAAGTGCCACTCACAGTGAACTCTTCCCCCAAGGATGCTGCGGGGACGTGCCGTGCTTCTTGTCCTCTGGGTGCTGCAGGACACCTGGTTCAAGCGATGCTTATGTGTGCAGCCAGAATGTCCCATTCCCTGTGCTCAGCACAGAGCAGGGGCTGCATCACTGGGACCACCAGCAGCTCTGGTAGACGAAGAGCTGCCTGCACCAGAGGAAATCCAAGACGAGCCTTTCCTTTTGTCTACGCACATCCCCACGTCACCTCGGTGGTGAGGGTGGACGCCCCGTCTGGCTGCTCCTCCCCAGCCACTAACAGGCTTTGTTTTAATGAGCCCTTCCTCTGCACCTCTTATTGGGGCCTTCCAGCTCTGCCTGGGGCCGTGGTACCCTGCCTTTCTTCTGGGGACGATGGAGGGCCCTGGGGACAGCTGGACAGGATGACATGGCATCATCATGGTGCCTGCCATCCAAGCCCAGCGCCTGCTCCCTGTTTACCTCCTACCCCATGCAGGGCGAGGGGCTGTGACGGTGCAGTTTTCCCCAGAGCAGCATCCACAGGCTGGGAAGCAGCTTGGAGGGCAGCACCGGTCAGAGGCAGGTGACCCCCATCCCCAGCTGAAATCCAGCCCCATGCTTCCCCACTGCCATCATGGGCACCCTACCTTGTGCCTCCTCACCTCCAGCCTGCCCTGATGGGGCACATGGCTTTGAGGCAGCATTTGCAGCTCCCCTAGATTTGCAACACGGATTAAATATGCAGTTAGCACATTTAAGGCTGCAGATGAGGGGTTTTGCTCACCACTAGCCAGCTCCCCATCTATGCTGCTAAGTTGAGTCACCTTGCCCTCCATCACCCACTCTCTCCATCTTCTCTTCCACACACTACAATTGCAGAGAAAAGCCACATGGAAAAGGCAGCAAGCTCCGGCAGGTTACCAGCGTGGGTGAGCACAGAGAAGGGTGGCCAGCCAGGGGGTGGGAAGGCCCCAACAACCCCTGGGGTTTGGGGCTGCAGCTCTGGTCACACACAGGGAGATGGGGGGTGGTGGCGGAATCTGTCCCAGCACCAGCTGCTTCCTTCCAGACAAAATGGATGTCAGCAGCAGCGTGCAGGGATGGTAGCCCACCACACCCCTGGTCATAACCCAGATGGATCTGCTGCCCCTCCTCCCCCCATGCCACTGAGGTCACCTGCTGAGGAGCCGCTCTGGGATCTAGGGTGGAAGGTAGCAGGGGAGATGCTTGGTTGGTTCCTTGTCCTCCTTAAGCCCTGCAGCTGAGGTTGGAACCTGAGCATGTAGGAGACCCCAGCTCACAGGGAGGAGGATGCTGCCCCATGGGGGATGATGATGAGGAAGACAACAGGGCAGGTGCAGGGCTGCTCCCTGGGATCCAGGGTGGCCAAGTGTAAGGCTCTGCACCAGGCCCTTCACCAAGGGACCACTCCTTCCTCCAGCCAGAAGCCATCAGCGCTGGCCCACAGTGACATGGCATCCCTCACCCTGCTGCCCCCAAGGTTAGCAGCAGCAGCCTGTCCTTGTGGGGGAAGCAAAAGCCTCCGTTTTGCTGTGCCTTCACCAGCAACCCCCACAGGCAAGACCCCCAGCCGCGGCACCCACCTCTCCCTCATGCCCGGTTGTTGATTCTGAAGCATAATGATGATGGCGCAACATGGCTCAGCTGCACGGCCACATCCACCTGCCCCAGAGGGGAGAGCGGGGGAAGCTCTGGGGTGGGAAAAGGTCTGTCTGCCCTCTCCCACGAGCTGCAGCTACGGCATCCCTCCCACCCCCAGTTTAGGCTGCTGGCGGGGCCACAGTGGCGTCGCCCCATCCGCGGGGAGGCCCCCCGCCCGGCGGGATCCTTCTGGAAACCAGGGCGTCACCCGCCTGCTGCTGCGCTGGGGACCCTCGGGCAGCCCCCGCTCAGCCTCCCTCCCTCTCTCCCGCACTGGGGTCCCCTTAAAATGGCCGCCGCCCGCAGCCCCCCGCCCCGCAGGGCTCCAGGGACGAAGAATCCCGCTCGCCCCCAACCCCTCCGGGAGCGGCAGGGGGGGCACCACTATCGCAGAGCAGCCCCGTGGCCCCCCCTCCTCCTCGGTCATTGCCTGGGGACCGCGCTGCTGCAGCCCCTCCCGGTCCCGGCGGGGCTGTTCGATCGCGCACGGTGCCGCCCGACCCTACCTGTGCCTCTGCCTGTGCCTCTGCCTGTACCTCTGCCTCTACCCCTGCCTGTGCCCGGCTCGGCGGGGCGCAGCTCTCAGCCGCGGGCGGGGATGGCCGGCATGGGGCCGAAGGGCCGGTGCGATGCGATGCGGTGCGGTGCCGGTGCGGGTGGTGGCAGCCCCGCCCCTGCGGTCCCCGCCCCGCTCGCTGGTTGGCCGCCCCCACCCCGGAGAAGGGGAGGAGGCGGGGGGGAGGGGGGAACCGGCAGGGAGGGACCGGGGATGGAGCGGTGACGTCAGCGCATCCCCCCCCCCCGGCTCCGGTCCGAGCTGCGGAACCGCCGCAAGGGCGCAGAGAGGGGCGGGGCCCCGCGCGTCACCCCGCAACCGTCGCCTGGTAACCGTCGCCCAGCAACACCCCCCCCATCCCGGCTTCCCTGCCGGGGTACCCTGTGGGGTGAGTGCCCCCCTGCAGGGCTCCCCGCCGGCCCCAGGCTCGGGCCTCCAACCTCTCCATTCAGCCCTCCGGGCCGATGAGCCCCCCCGCCCCGCAGCCACCCGGGGTGGCACAGCAGCTCCCTGTCCATCTGCGCCGGGGAATTTGGACCCAGCGTGGAAAGAAGATTACGCCTTTGTCGCCAGCTGTTTCCAGCAGCGCATCCTTCCTCGCCTCTCCACACCAACCACGAGGCCACATGTCCCCTCCCTGCCCCAGCCTTGACCCACACTCTCATTACAGGTCAGGCAACAGAGGTCTTCATCTTACCCACTGGTGGGTTTCCAGTGGGTCTCTCCTGCCAGTGTTATAGTAACTGAGTGTTTCAGTGCTGCTGTGAGCATCCAGCAGCAAACCTGGCAGTGGAGAGTCCCTCAGCCAGAAGAGCACATGGCTGAGGCACAGGATGAGGCACTGACTTGGGGCCTCTCAGGACAGCAGGACTTCTGAGGTCGTCACTTCATGAAATGATGAGTGGGCAGCAGCCCCCAGGCTACCTGTGGATGCGATGTCACCCACACCGTTTCCCAGGCTCAGTGATGAACATCAGGCTGCCCGTTTTAGAGTACAGATGGCAGAGAATGTTCCAGAGGATGGACATGATACGATGCACCATGGGCACGTGACAGGCACAGCGTGTTCAGCGGTCACGCGTGGCCTGTGGCACCACTGGGACACTTTGTGATGCCCACAGGCCAGGCTGAGTCCACAGAGCATAGCTCTCTGTGGCAGGGACACAGAGCAGAACTCACTGAGGGCCCTCATGCAAACCATCACGATGGTCAGCCTCCTCCAGGAGGTTGTCACTTGGCCAGGTGTCCTCCTGCAAGGCAGGTCCTTGGCCAGGGAGACCTGTCTGGAAAAGTTTTGTGCTGCTGGAGGAATCAGGACTGTGGCAGCTGTGCTGGGCCAGTACCAGAGCAACCATCCCATGGCATGGGAGCTTTGTGCCCAGGAGCAGGAATCTCACCTGCTGGGATGGTGTTGGGGACCATCAGCCTCAGTGTCCTGGGGGCTGTTGAGGCAAGCTGTGTGGGTGCTTGCAAGTTCTAGGGGTTGGTGTGCCTGGGGAGCAACTCCCCCCAGCACCAACAAAGGGGAGCCCCCCAAATGAGAGGGCTGAGACAGCACAGGGAAAGTGCCAGTGGCACATTAACTGGACAAGGAGGTGGCGAGGGGCAGAGTCCGTGCCAGTGGGAGGGAGCTCTGCACCCTGGGGTCAGGGTCCACTGGGACACTGGACACTGCTGGCACAGGATGCACCGTGCTGCAGTGCTCAGTGCTGCACAGGAAACCTCCACTCCTCTGCTCCTCACCTCCGAGCTGGGCTCCTGGGGACAGCAAGGCACGCCATGACCAGCAGCCTGCTCCACATCCCCCCTCCTCAGAGGCTGCTCCAGCCCCTGGCCCTGCCAGAGAGACTGATGCTGGGGCCGGGACCCAGCAATGTGCCCCCCCGCATCCTGGCTGCAAGCGGACGGCAGCTCCTGGGCCACATGCACCCCGAGATGCTGCAGGTGAGCTGCCCCAGCCCAGCCTTCCTCCCCTCCTCTCTCTTCCTCTCCCTGGCCCCCCATGATGGTCTAGGACAGCTCTGCCAGGGTGAGGGGCACAATAGGGGTGCTGATTGGTCCCTTGCAGGTGATGGATGAGATCAAGGCGGGTATCCAGTACGCCTTCCAGACACAGAACCAGCTGACCCTGGCTATCAGTGGCACCGGCCACTGTGCCATGGAGGCTGCCCTCCTCAACCTCCTGGAGCAGGGTGACACAGTGCTGGTGGCCATCAATGGTATCTGGGGACAACGTGCTGCTGAGATTGCCAGGAGGCTGGGTATGCGGGGGAGAGCTGGGCTGCACTGCCAGGGCTTGAGGGACAGGGCTTGTGAGCAGGGTGTGAGAAAGTGACCCCTGGCTTGCTGTCCCTGTCTGGGCAGCCATGACTGGTGACGTGGCTTCTGAAGCTGGAGAGCACTCAGGTTGTTTTGCAGGGTGATGCCCCTGTGGTTACAGAAGTTTTTCCAACGGGCCACCTGGTGGGTGGCTGCACTCTTGGTTCACTTGTGACCAATTCCCCAGTGAAGCAGGAGGCTGTCCAGTGGGAGGTGTACCCAAACCTCCCTCTCCCTCTGTCACAATCCCTCCCAGGAGCCAATGTTCATGAGCTGCTGAAGCCCCCAGGTGATTACTTTGCTCTGCAGGACATCGAGGAGGTGAGTGTCTGCCATGGTGTGGGAAGGAGGGAGGGAGTGAGCCAGTCTCAGGGGAGGTCACTTTCCCCTCTGTTTCACACAGGGCCTGGCACAGCACAAGCCCTCGGTGCTCTTCATCACCCATGGCGAGTCTTCTACAGGGGTGCTGCAGCCACTGGAGGGGCTGGGCAATCTGTGCCACAGGTCAGTGCACAGCAGGCACTCCTGGGGGCTGGTGGCACTCCTAGGTCACCATCAGGGTGATTTACACGCCCTGGGCTCTCCTCTGGCTCTGTTGTGCTGGAAGCAGTTGGTGCCAGTGAGACACATGGCCTTAGAGGAGGGATCAGAATACCAGGGCTACAAGCAGAGGGGTGACAAGAGGAGGTGCTGGGGACATTAAGCTGAGCTCTGTTCCCACACAGGTATGGCTGCCTGCTGCTCGTGGATGCTGTGGCATCCCTCGGGGGAGCCCCCATCTTCATGGACCAGCAGGGTAAGGGCCACAGTGCCATCACAGACACCCAGGGCACAAGGGTCTCACACCTGGGTCAGAGAGGGATGGCAGTGGCATAGTGGGCTAGTAGCACTAGAAACTGGTCCAGCTGCAGGCAGAGAGCCTGCTCCCTTTGGGGCACTGTCTACAGTGCCAGGGTGTCTCTCACAGCAGGCTAAAGACAAGCAGGACCTGCAGTGTGTGGCATCCTGTGCTTCCCACTGGCCACCCGTGGCTGGTTTGGGTGGGCAGAGCATGTCCCTGCTGGGAGCCCCTGGATCCTAATAAGCTGCCTCCCTTCTTGGGCAGAGATTGACGTCCTCTACTCAGGGTCTCAGAAGGTCCTCAACGTCCCCCCCGGCAGCGCTCCCATCTCCTTCAGCCAGCGAGCCTGGTAAGGGAGGACAGCACTGTCCCACTGAGGGAAAAGGTGATGGGGCTCAGGGAGGCAGTCACCCACTCCACACTGCTCCAGCCCCAAGTCTGGAGAGCACCATCAGCAGCAGCTCTGCAGGGTCAGAGCCCAGTCCAGCCCTGTGCAGCAATGAGTGCTGGAACCAAACTCCGCACTTGCTTTGGAGTGGCTCTTCTTCAGGGCTGTCCCTGCCCCGGAGTTGGTGGACATTCAAGGTCCAGCTTCTCCCCAGCACTCTGATCCATCAGGGAGAAAATGCTGAGGAGGAAGACGAAGCCCCAGTCCTTCTACCTGGACATGGGCTGGCTGGCAAACTACTGGGGCTGTGATGGGAAGCCACGAAGGTAAGGGCAGGCTGTCCCAGGACAGGTGGCCACAACTGTCCCACCCACAGGCTTTGCCCCATGCCCTGTGGCACTCGAGCCCTGTCTGCCCATCACCCTGTCTGCTGCTCGCAAAGCAGCCCTAGAGGATTTTCCTCTCTTCTGCACTGGGTGAAGGAGAGGGAGGTTGCTGCACCCCAGTTCCCTGCACTGCCAGCTGGAGTACCATCATCTGCAGGCTGGGCCCAACTCACCTGGGTGCCCCTTGGGTTTTGCAGGTACCATCACACTGCCCCAACCAACAGCTTCTTCAGCCTGCGAGAAGGCCTGTCCATGCTGGCAGAGCTGGTGAGCAATGCCAGGCAGACAGGGGGGCACTGGCACTGAGAGCGGGGCACAGGAGAGGGGTGCATGCCAGGACTTTCTCCTTCCTCTTCACCCACAGGGTTTGGAGAGCTCGTGGGAGCGTCACCGAGCCAGCTGTGCCCAGCTGTGCCAGGGGCTGCGCGACATGGGCCTTGAGCTCTTTGTGAAGGAGGAGGTGGGTGCTGGGTGAGACCACCACCGTGGTGCAGGGGCAGCTGAGGACATGGCCTGGTGCAGCTAAAGATGTGCCTGGGCAGCTCTTGATGCAAGCAGAGAAACTCCCCCCCTCCAGCCATGCTTTCATGCTGCCAGGCTCACTGGGGGACAAGGCAACAGAGCTGCAGATTTAACCCAGTGTCTCTCTTCCACAGAAGGCAAGACTTCCCACCATCACCACTGTCAGGGTGCCCGAGGGCTATGACTGTAAGGAGATCACAGCTTTTCTCATGGACAACCATGGCATTGAGATTGCTGGGGGCTTGGGCCCCTCAGCGGGCAAGGTGGGCAGAGTTCTCTCCTTCCACTTCCCACAGCCAGGCACCCGATGGTTAAGTGGTGCTCTGTGGCTGCAAACAGCAAATAGACAGCTGGATGCATCCCATCACCTTCAGCAAGGTGTAGTGGCTCCTAACCTCACATAATTGCTGAGTGTAATTCAATAACCAGGCACATAATTAGCAGGGTGACATGTCTTCAGAGGAAACACGTGTTATATAGGAGCAAGCAGGGACTTGTGCAAATGCACTGGTGCCCAGATGCCCCTCTGGCCGCTCCTGGTGCACTCTGCTCGCAGGGGGATGGTGCTGGAGCAGGGCCACAGTGATGGGTGCTACAGGGAGATGCTTGCCCTTCTCCTCTCAGGTCCTGCGCATCGGCCTCATGGGCTGCAACTCGACCAGCGAGAACGTGACCCGTGTGCTGCGTGCCCTGCGAGAGGCCCTGAGGCACTGCCCCCGCTGCAGGCTGTGAGACAGAGCCCTGCACAGAGGCATCCAGGCAAGGCAGCGTGGCACTTCCCTCCAGCCACCCGGCGGGCAGGCAGAGGGGCTCCACTCACGATACAGACAGGACAGAGAAGTCGGGAGAACAGGGGATGTGGAGGTGAGGGCTGCAGCCTGGCAAGTGCAGGACATGGCTCAAAGCCTCTTCTCCCAGTGCCCCATGCAGGGTAGCTTTTCACCCTGATGGTCTGCCCCCTGCCCAGCTCCTCACCTCTCCCTAGCTGGCAGCCCCACTGCAAGCTGGCAGGCCCCACACGAGGGCTGGATGCAGGATCCAACCACAGGTCCCTTGCCCTCCCATCGCCCTCGGTCACCCCTACACCAGAGCCCAGCTGCACAGGATGCCAGTCATCACCCCCATATTATGCACCCTGGGATCAAACACCCTCCCCAGCACCCAGAGAGTCCGTGCATCCCCACCCAGCTGCAGCTCACTCATCGGTACCATCTTCCCTCAATAAAGTGCTATGGCAGCGTGCTGCTCCCTGGCCCTGTAGCTCTCCTTGCACCCACCCTGAGCTTTGAGATGCCCCAGATGAGGTGGCAGCATGGCCCTGCTCAGTTCTGCTGTGGGATTTCTTGCTGGATCTTGGAGTAGAGCTCGGACATTGCCGAGTGGCGTGCACCATCCTGGATCAGGTAGACCTGGAACTAAGAGGAGGCAGACAGAGAGTGAAGGGGAAAGGCTTCCCACTCTGCTGTAGCCCCATGCTCCAGCACTGCCAGCTCCCTACAGCCTCCCCAGCAGGAATGGGCAGCACATGCCAGAAGCTACCAAGGGCTAGAGGACTCTGGGGAGCAAATTCCAGCATCTCCTAAGCTGCCCCACCCCGGAGGTTTCTCGGTGCTGCCACACTCTGCCTCAAGAGACCAGCCCATGGGTTTCTGGTCCCAGTTACCTGGCGGAGCAGGATGTCAAAGTAGGCTGTGTCCCAGTAGGACCCATCCTTATCAGGGAGCTGCAGGAGGGCTCGGGTGGCGGGGTCTGCCTCACAACTGTTGGTCCTCACAGGGAGGACAAAATGGAAGCGGAGGAAGCCTTGGGGGTTCCAGGCAAAACTCTCCACCTTGCAGTAGAGGGAGGCGAGGTCCAGGTCCTCTCCACTGAAGAGGTTCTCCTCTGGGTGCAGGAAGTGTGGGAGGTGCCGGGTGGCCAGGCAGCGGAGCAGGATCACCAGGAGCCTGTAGACAGAGCCCTCCAGATCCTGCCAGTCCTCTGGGGAGGGGAAGAGCTCTGTGCCCCACAGCAGCACCATCTGCAGGGAGGGACAGAAGGGTGTGGGGATCTGACTCTCCTGACACAGGCTGTGCCTTCACACCCTGCAGGTCACCCTGCAGCCACCCGTGGGGCTGAGCCCTCAGCAGTCTGTGACTGCACAGGCTCCTGGAGCTGCTGCAGGCACAGCTGCTGCCCTTCTTTACTCCCCAAAGATCCCCTGTCTCAGATCTCAGGCAGGTCCCAACTCTGCAGCAGCTCTGAAACAACACACCCGAGCTTTCCACAGGCACCAAGCAACAGTAAAAAAATCCCTGCCTGTAGTTTCAGCTGCTGGCAAGGCAAGTGAACCCCCAGCAGCTGCTACACCAACTTCTTCAGTGCTGCTCTGGCAAACAGCCCAACACCAATGCCTCTTGGTGACATGGCCTAATGGGCAGTGCACGCCATGGGCTGGAGCAGAAGATGCTTTTTTGAAGGACAAATGCGTACTATGCTCTTTTGAACAACAGCAACAACAAAAAATTAAAAACCACAGCATAAAGGACCCCCCCCAGTGTTTGTGTTAGTTGGAGCTGGAGCCATGCTCTTAACAGAAGATGAATTTGCCTGGAGAGCCACCAAAGGCAGGGCACACCCAGATTGCACCACCAGGCACTGACCCCTACATGGCTCCTTTCCTGACCAGCTGGCATGGGTCCAGAGAGGAAACACTAGAAGGGAAACACTGCCCTCAACCCTGCACAGACACCTCCAAACATGCCAGGGCACAGGATGAGTGGCAGCATGGCCCCTGCAGACACAGGCAGCCTGCACCAGGGACTGCCTGGCACATCGGTACACACGGTACATCTCAGGCTGGAGGCTGCTGGTTCAGCCCAACAGGAGCCTGCCATTTGCTCTTCTAACCATGCCCAGCAGCCTACAACCTTTCTGGACACAGCCATGGGCTGGTACATCCCAAAGCACTGCAGGCACTTTGCTTGATTGCTTAGGATCTTCTTCCAGCAATGAGTTGGCCAGGATGGGGTGCAGATGAGCAGCCTTGCCTCTGCCTGCCCAGAGACCCAGAGTCCTCCCAGCAGACCCTACCTACCTTCAGGTGGTTGAAAGTGAGACCACCTTTCCCACCCTGCTCTTCCCAGTCCTGGCTGCGGAGCTGGTCGAGCAGGCGAAGGCTATCCAGCCGAGGGCCCTTCAGCATGTCCACCTCCTGCAGCAGCTTCAGCACAGGGAGGTGAGTGGAGGATCTGGTGAGAGAAAGCAGGGTCCAGTGAGAGGGAGGATGGATACCAGCATCATCCCAGGTAGGGAGAGGATACCTGTAGTGATACAGAGTGCGTGAACATCCCCCCCGACACCCATGCGGCCCCAGGCATGCAACATCCTGCATCCACCTCTGGAGAAGAGGGTCTGGGGAGATTTGCAGTGTGATGAGGCTGCTGCTGAGCAGCTCCTGCCATTCCAGGAGGGACAAGAGGAGAGGCAAAGTGGGGTTGTGCTCCCCTAAGTGCATTGGAAAAGGCTGCAGGCTGCCCCAGGAGGGAGGTTGGATGTGACCCCAGGAAGGGACCAAGCATCTGGCTGGGTCACATTGTGTCTGGAATAAGCCTGGGCTGGTCCAACCAGATGCTCTGCCCCTCCTTGGGGCCTGGTAGCAGTTCTGACAGGTGAGATGTGTGTCACCCTGGCCACTCTCCCTCCTACAGCCCCACCTGGGAGGCACTTTGTCACCCTGCTGCTGAGGCTCATTCCTGAAACCCGAGCAAGGATCTGAAAGCTGCCACTCTCCTGCACAGCCTGGGTTCAACTCTTGTGGACAACCTGGAGAGGCTCCTTCAGTTACATCCTCCCTCCCCTTTCCTTGAGCTGCCTGAAATTTGGCTGAGGATTTTCCCTCAACACAGGGCAGCAGCTTGGGGTATCAGGAAGTGACTTCACTCCTCTGTGGACACGTCCCTCCACATTCCCATCCCCTTTTTGCTTTGCCCCGTTGCTCACCTCCAGCAATGGGGAGAGGCAGGGATGAAGTGGGCCTCTTCCATGGCCTTCTGAAGGCTGGCTTGGGGGAAGCCCCTCTTACCCTGCCAGCCCCTGAGCCAGGGTGGCTCCTGCTGCCTCCTCACCACTGGGACGATGTCAAAGCGGATGGTCCTCCAGCCACCACGGATCAGCAGGGAGAGCTCCATGGCATCTTCCTGCAGATTTTCAGCGTTGAGGTCACCTAAAGGCAGAGGGTTTGGTTGAGGTTCAGAGGCTCCCAGAGCCAGTCCCGCAGGCTGAACCAGGTAGCTCTGTGCTGTGACACCCCTGAGCATGTCCAACCCTGATCAACTCGTCCCTCTCCAATGTTGCACTCAGGCTGCAGTTCCCTGGCCAAAGCCACCATCCATACCCCACACTGGGATGGTTTTTGGGAAGGAGCATTGCTCCAGCAGGGGTCAGGGCCAGGCCAGCAGATATGGGCACAGGAGGAAGCCCCAAGGATCCAAATGGAGTCACAGTGATGGGTGGCTGAGCAGTGCAAAGAAAAACAATGTGGTTCAAGAAAAACGGACCAGAAAAGATCTGGGGCTGCAGGGGTGGGGGAGTATGAAGGGCTCTGGCTTGGCTGTGGATGAAGAAAGGAATGGTGGGCTTGCTGGGGCTGGGCTAAGAGACTTTCAGACCTGCTGGTCCACTCACATCACCTTTCCATCAGGGCTGAGATTTACTTCACAAAGCACCTTTGGAGATGGAAATGCACGAAGAAGCTAATGAGAGCACTACGGGCATTCCCAGGATCCCTTCCCTACCATGTCTTTGCCAGGTTTCCAGCTGGGGACCATGTGTGCACAGGGTCAGGCCCGTGCCCCAAGGTCCCAGTGCAGCCCTTATGTCTTTCCAGCTCCCCCTCCAGCAAGCCTCCTCCAGGGAACTAGGGACACCCAGAGGCCGGAATAGGTGGAGGGAACACACTTAAGGTGAGACAAACACGCCAAGTCCTGAGAAAACTCTCCCTGGGGACTAAAGGCAGGGATGGGGCCTCCCTGCACAGAGCTGCCACCCACCAAGGGTGAAGATGCCCAAGGGTGGCTCTGCTGCCAAGGAACGATTTGCATTTCCTCTTCCTTAGCTGAGGGCAGAGCCTGTCCCAGCACACAGCAGGGCATTCACTTGCTCTTCTGGCTTTGGGTGGACCACGTCCCCAGCGACTTGCACCCCAGCCTGTCTGCACAGCAAACACTGCTGAGCTGGTTTCCCCAGCTGTGCTGAAGGCAGCTCCCAGCCCCAGGAAGCTCTGCTCTGGGATACACACCTGGCTGAAGCAGGAAGTGGCGTTGGCAGCACACGATGGCCGAAACAAGGAGCTCTTTCAGGTGCTGGAGGACTCTGCTGGGAAGGAGGCATCCTGCACCATCACTCCGCTCCATTCTACCCACGCTGCTGGTCCAGTCCTCCAAACCCACCCCCGGGGAAGGCACTTCCAGGTAGCAGGTGCCCAGCCCCAGAGGGTGCCCGTCGGGGGTGTTCTCGGGCCGGCATACCAGCACCTGCAGCGCATCGGCATCGATCTGCAGGGGAACCTCCACAGTGACAGCATCCTCGGAGGCACGGAGAGCGAACTCGAAAGCTTCCAGGTTCCTGGCATAGTCCACAAGGAAGCGGGGGTCCCTGGCGTGGACGCCCTCCAGCAGGGTCAGGAGGATGTCCTCAGCCTGCTGGTAGTGCTCCAGCCGCTGCCTCTCGCGGGAGAGGATGACCCCGAGGTAGCTGCACCACTGGGAAGCGCTGGCTGTCATGGCAGCTCCGCTGCTGTCCTGAGACTGCTTCCAGGAGGAGTAAAAATATGTGGGCAGGGAGGGGAGGGCTGGGAGCCAGGGTAGGGCGGGCAGAGGGAAGTCACAGCCAGGCGCTAACAAGCACCACAGCCTCGGAGAGCCGCCGGGAGTACCGCGTCCCCTCCCGGGGCAGTCCCAGGGCAGGGCACCGAGACACACCGCGGCTTCCCCCCACCCCCAGCAAGCCCTGCAGGATGACAAAGGATCCCCCGGCCAAAGGGTTCCGCCAGGACGATGCTGGAGTCACCCGCGCTTCTCCCGGCGCTGGCGTTGCGTGCCTGCAGCATCCCCTCCAAGCCGGTTCCGGATGAAGCGGAACCACCGCCCTCCCACCCCGGCCCAGGTTGGCTCGGCACCACCGGCGCGGCCCCACCCCGCACTGTCCCCGGCCCGGTCCCGCATCAGCACCCCCCGCCCGAAGCGCTGGGGCTGCGGTCGCCATGGCGACAGTGCTGGGCTGCGGGGCCACCCGAGCGGGGAGTGCGGGCAAAGCGGCCTTTTTGTCCCCAAAACCGCTGTGCAGCGGGTGGGAGTGAGCCTGGAGCGGCGGCAGAAACGGCGGTCCCGATCCCGGCTGCCGCCAGGAGGAGCAGGAGCTGCTGAGACGCTGTCTGTGGTTTGCCTCCTTGCTCCATCCCAGCGCCGTCCTGGTCACCTTCCGGCTCTGGTGGAGGAGAAATGCCTGGGGCAGGCTTAGGCACCCCTGAGCTGCCCTCCGTCAGGACAGGCAGAGCTTGGTTGTTGTTTCTTCACGGCCTTTCTGGCTGTACCTTTATACAGTCCCACAGAGGCTGTAGAGGGGTTGCATGTCGAGCCTGTCCCAGGGCAGGTTCCCCAGCTTCTCAGGTCCTGAGCTGGAACTCCTGGTCACTTACAGCCCATGGATGGAGGGCAGGGATCTCCCAGCAAGACATCACGGTTCAGTATTCCCAGGCTTCCCTTGGTCTGAGCAGGGGAGGCTCTGTGAGAGCAGGAACCCGTGTGGGAAGGGGGGTTACAGCTGAGCGTGGGGCTCTGGGACCACTTCTGTGAAGGGGAGGCTTAAACATTATATATCACTGCTGGAGCTGAAGCACTGGGAGAAATTTCCTAACTAGAAGGTTAATTAGGCTGTGGAAGACATGGCTGGAGTGCACGGTGCTCAGTCTGGACAAGTTACCAGGAGGCTTGCAGGGAACAGCCTGGCACTGGCAAAGGGGCCGGGCTGAATGAGCTAATCGCTTGTTTTCCATCTCAGCGTTTTATGGTTCTATGAATTTTCACCCTGTTAGAAAGAGGAGGGGCAAAACATCTGAAAAATAAAAGCAAAGTCAAGCCAGAGAGGGGAAAAACCCTGGGACATGGGAGCACACGTCAAGGCAGCTATGGGTGAGAGCCGTGTGTGGTGTCACCACCGGGTCCTGTGCCCTGAAAAACACCATCACAGCTCAGCAGAAGGGTGGGTGGAGGAGCTGATGGGGGTCAGGGAGTCCAGGAACTGAGAGGTAGGTGACACTGCCCCAGTGCCCCAGATGTGCACCAGCTCGAGCTCTGGCACACAGGCCTCCTGCCCGGGGTGGCATGGCCCCCAGCAAAAAGACTGGGCTGGGGAGGGGGCTTGCAGGCAGGGGAGAAAGAGAGGAAGGGAGAGTAATTTAACATGACAGGCTGTTTATTTTGGCAAAAAGGGTTTCTTTTTCAACATTTCAAAGCCCAGCCCCAGGATTCTGTGTGTATGTGGGGGGGGACACGACCACACAGAGTAGTGGGAGAGTAGGGGTGTGAGGAGGCATTAAGTGGGGCACCCAGGCCAAGAGAAGTGGAGAGAAAACCCCTGCCTACTTGTCCCAGGGGGGCCCTGGGTTTTCACAGCCCTGGGTGTGTTTGCACGCTCCAGTGGGGCCCTGCACACACGTGCTTGCCTGCACGCACCCGCGCACATTCGCACGCTCCCCCAGCCCCTGCTCCTTCCTCCAGGCCAGGCCTCAGCTGGAGTCTTGGCTTCCCCCAGCGACGTATCAAAAGAGGCTGTTTATTAAAAAAAGAAAAAAAAAGAAAAAAAAAAAAGCCTAGGAAAGAAATAATTATTATAATCACATTAAGAGCTTTGGCTGTAAAAGCCCTGCAAGAGCGCAGGGAAGGAAGGAGCCGAGGATGCCAATGGCAGGGAGCACAGGGGGGGGTGGTTTTTCTGCCTTGTGCTCTTTTTTCTTTTCCAGTCCTGGCCCAACACCCTCCCCCGCCCCCCTTTTCCTCCCCTTTATCCTGGGAAATGAAAACAATTTATTTAATGATTGATCATCCCTTTCTCTGGTCACTGACCTTCTGGGTGAAATTCTGCTGAGCTCAGCGGAAAACGCGAGGCTGGGTTGTGGATCCCATCTGTAGGTGGGGGAAGGGGGGAGCTCACCCTCATCCTGCTCAAAAAACACAGCAACAGTCCCAGGGAGCACAACGGGGCCAGTGGGGAGAGACTCCAAGACACTGGGAGGCTTTTCTGCAGCCACTGTCCCTGCAGCCCTGATCCTGCATCCCTGAAAGCCAATGTCGGGGCTGCAGCAGCACCCAGAGCCCCCCACCCCATCCCTTTCTCTCTCTGGAAGTCTCCCAGGGGTTCCCAGCACCCACCACCTCCTCTCTGATCCAGCCTGGAATGTGAGGGTTGGCCTGGGGTGCAGTGACCAGGTCGGAACTGAGGATGGAGGAGCTGTACCCAGGGAGGGAGCAGGGGACAGAGGAGTGATCTCCATCCTGCTGGCAGCCACCGTGTCTCTCCCTGCTCAGAGGCAGGGGTGACAAAGGGACTTTCTCATCTTGGGGTGGCCATGGGAGGTATTTTTTGGACCTGTCCAGGCAAAGGGGGCTGCAAGGAGGCTGGGACACACAGCTGGGACACACAGGACTCCCAGCAGTGGCCAGCAATGTGCACCCCACAGCAGGCAATTTGGCCTGGTGCTTGGCAGGGCTCTGCTCCCCAGGGGGGGGACAGCCAGGGAAGACAAGGAAAGGGGCAAGATCACACTAACCAGCCCACCCTTCATTCAGGAGGGCTGTCAGCACACCAGGGCCCTGGCCATGGGTGTCCCTGTTGTCCCCCACTGGCTGCACTCACCCCAAGCTGACCTGCTAAGCAAGGATGGAGCAATCCAGCATCCAGCCCCCTCTCCTCTGGCCCTTCCTCTGCTGTGGCCTGTTTCTCAAAGCATGGTTCTTGTAAAAACGTGTAAATATTTATACAAGAATAATTTAAAAAACATGGTCTGTCAAATAATCAAAGCAGCAGAATATCCGAGGAGCTCTCAGCTGCACTGGGAAATCTGCTGTTGCTTTCTTGATGCCACACTGTTACACTGGAGGTGCTGGTGGCTGTCCTGAGCCCTGTGGGCTTCTGTCCTTGCCTGCACAGATCTATGGAAGGTCTGAGTTCTTCATACTAATGTGGTTTGGGGACCACAGTGGCAGGTGGCTTCCACTTGCATCAGTGCAAGACACTCACTGTCAGGAGCCCCATCCAGGGATGGGACTTTGCTAGGCATTGATTTCAGCCTCATGTCTTGGTTTCAACACTGTCCCCTGTACTGGGACTGCATCAGGAGTAGGAGGAAGCCTTGGGTGAAGATCTACATCCCTTTCCTCCCTTGAGCTGCATGGTGGGGCTGAGGACTGTGACAGGGAACTTCAGGCCCATCAGTCTCACTTCTGTGAGCACCTCTCCCATGAAGACAGGCTGAGGAAGTTGGGGTTGTTCAGCCTGGAGAAGAGAAGGCTCTGGGGAAACCTTGTGGAGGCCTTCCAGTACCTGAAGGGGGGCTAAAGAAAGCTGGGGAGGAACTTTTGACTAGGGCACAGGACAAGGGCTAATGGGGTTAAACTGGAAGAGGGGAGATGTAGGTTAGACATGAGGGAGATATTCTTCACTGTGAGGGTGCTGAGCCCCTGGTTGCCCAGGCTGCCCAGAGAAGCTGTGGCTGCCCCATCTCTGGCAGTGTCTCAGCCCAGGTTGGATGGGGCCTGGAGCAACCTGGGCTGGTGGGAGGTGTCCCTGCCCACGCAGGGATGTTGAAACTAAATGGTCTTTGAAGTTCCTTCCAAGCCAAACCACTATCTGATTCTCTGATATGGATCTGTGATATGCTGGGGAGGGCAGGGGAGTGGCAGTGTGGCAGCTGAGCTGGCAGGGTGGGCCTTGTACACTGGAGTGAAGGAGTACAGCATCTGGCAGTGCCCTCAGCATTGGGCTTGGCTTTGCAGTGCTGGGATGAGAACCTTGGTCCAGGGTTTCCCCCTGGGAATGAGATTTATATCCTAAATGGTCTCACATCCCCCTCTGCACTGGTGTCACCGGCAGCCAGCACAGCCACAGCTCCTCTCCTGCATCCTGCTGGCACCACTGACAAGCCCCAGTCTGCCCCTAACCAGGGAGGCAGGTAACAGCCTTGGAACCTCAGCACCTGGAGATCCCCACACCTGTTTCTTTCTGCTCACTTTGGGGTGCCCTGGATGGGACAACGCGGGGGACATGATTGTCACCAAGTGATGACCCCTCTGCCCCAGCTCAGCCAACCCACAGCCACCAGGTGCCTCAGGCACAGGGTTTGGAGGGCTCCAGGTTGGCAGGAGGAGGTGAGGGGATGGTAGAGGGGAAGGGACCCCCCTGCTCCTATGGCAGAGGATGGCTGCAGGCACTGCTGCAGGCTGGGCCAGCAGAGGCAGAGCAGGAGCAGTTTGTTGCAGTAATCTCCATCCTCCTGGAGGGCCTCCAGCCCCTTCCCACCACCCGCATTTATGCGCATGATTCCTGCTCTTGCATTATTTGAACCTGGGCCAGATAATGAGTTCAAACCCCTTCATTAAATCCTTGGCTCCCCCCCAAATGCCTGCGGACCTCCCTAGGCTACCTGGCTGCCTTGCCCACCCCGGGGAGGGGGCTCCCAGGGCCAGTTTCTCCCCACAGGAGGTGATGCTTGTGCCGTGCACGTGTTCAGCACCCGGGGGGAATACTCTCTGCTCTCAGCCTAATTAGATGGAAGGGAGGGGGAGAGCCAAATCCAAACCATGTGCTGACCTGCAGGCCACTCTGCCCAAAAGCATCCATGCTGAACGCTCTCTGGATTGTTAATAGCTCCCCAGGCCCTTTCCACAACTCCCCCCTGCAAACATGGAGGGCCTGGCAGAGGGATGGGAGGGAGTAGGGCTTCTTACTCATTCCCAGTGGTTTTCCATGGTTGCTGTTTGTGGGAGGCATCAGGCAACTCGGGTTTGAGCAGCAGCCATGAGGAACTGGGGGGCAAACACTGCAGATTCAGAGCAACCCCATGTGTGCTGGAATGCTGGGGAGAGACAGGCTTGGGGTTGGCTGAAGGACCTCTGCTTCCATCTCTCACTCCCAGACGTGGCATCTGCCTCTCCCTCCATCACAGCTTTGCGGTGGCACCTTTGTCCCACAGGGTGCCCAGCACCTGCCACCCACTTCAACCCCTTCACCAGGTGCCCACAGAGCCCAGGAGGAACCACCAGGTCCAGAGGTTGCTGGGACCCATGCTGAGGCATTTCTGCTGAGGAACATCATTGTTTGTGTGTGCCAGGAAAGGCAGAGGAAACCTGGGATGCCCCAAAGACCTGCACGGTCTCTACCCCAGCGTGACAGCCCCATCAAACCCACACTCAGAGGTGGACACAGGGAGGGGTCCTGGCCCCATTTTGGAGGCCACGGAGAAGCCAGGCACCCTGAAAGCAGCTGTGGGCAGAGGAAAGGGGCACTCGGTCCTGGTCAGAGGGAGTGGGCAGCGGTGGGCAGAGCTTGGCCGGATGGTGCAGGGAAAACGCTGCTTCCCTCTGTGCTCCTCCCAGCCTTCCCAGCATGGAGCCTGGCTTCACACAGGCTCCAGCTTCTGGCCCAGAGGAAATGGCTGCCGGCTGTGGCCCGCAGCTGTTTTCCTTGAAGAGTTTGCTGCTTTAAATGTAATGTCCCGGGGAGCTGGCCTGGGACAGCTCAGGAGGAGCATTTGTGGTGTGAAGCCTGCATGGATGAAAATCCTTCCTTCACTCTCAGGACCGATGATGATGGTGACAGGGCTGCTCCCTCCTGCACACCCTGCCCGTGGTGGGGGGCGGGTCATTGTCACCATGTCCCCATGGGACACGGGAGAGGAGCGTGCTGACACGGCAGAAGCAGAGCTGGCAGGCAGATCTTTTGGGAGCACATGGCGTGAGCTGGACTCAACCACTGCCGCAGGAGCATGAGGCTTCCTCCCCCCTCCTGGGTGCTAGGTGACAGCCAGAAGAGCCCCTCCAGTCGCTCCTCGGAAGAGCTGAGCCCTGAGTGGCACCCCCAGAGCCGCGGATGGGGCAGCGGTGCCCCCGCTGCGCCTGCCCCCGGGGCATCCCCGGGCTGGGGAAGGGGTGAGCAGCCTAATGCCTTCCAGAAGATCAGCTGTAAATGGCCGGGGAGGGTAATTCATATCAAACTCATAAAGCCTTTATTAGTGTCTCAGGGGAAAAATCCGGATGTGGCCGTTTATTTATTTTGGATTTAGCTTTTTTTTTCTTGGGATTTTTTTTTTCTCTTTTCCTTTCAACATTTTCTTCCAGCAGATTTTTAAAGGCACAGGGGTGCCTCGCTGTGCTCAGCAGCGTGGCTTGGTGCAGGCTAGCTGCCCGCAGGTCATTTGATCCTGGAGCATTGGTGCCGGGTGAGGTGCTTTGGCATTTCAAGGAGTTGCCAGATCTTTGTTTCTGGCTCCAGGGCCACTCCAAGGAAGGGCAAGGCCCGGTTCTGCCCCGAGTCGGGGTGCTGTGCTGCCCCAAGGGTGTTTCAGAGCACTGCAGCTTTGCCCTGGGTGCTCCATCCCTGCTGCCTGCCAGCTCCCCCACCCCCACCCCCCCCCTTTGTGCCCAGCTCTCTTCTCAGCCCTCCGTGCCGTGCCTCAGTTTCCCCTGCTCTCCACGGAGCCGATGATCCTTGTGCCAGCGCTGTCACCTCTCGGGGTAGCCAGCAGCGTTTGGGTGAGGATTTTGGGAGCACCCTGGCACTGATAGCAGAGCTGGGCCCCCCCTGATCCAGGCGTTCTGCATTGGTGTTCACGGCGGGTCCTAACCCAGTTCTGCTGTTGTTTGCTCTTCTGCTTCGCTCTTTACATAATTTGTTCCTTGGCCCCTTTTCAAATGTACCTCGCAATCCTTACAGCAGAGAATATTTATACAGCGGGGCTGTGGAATAACATGGAAAACCTCCGGAGCCAGGGACCGGGCTCCCGCAACGTCCCGGGGCCAGAGGCAGGTGACGGGGGCTGTATGGGGTTGTCCCTCACAGACCCCCTCAGCCCTGCTCCCCAGCCCCAGGTGCCATGGGACACGTTGGGCAGAGACTCAGGGCAGCCAGGACGTGGGAGGGGATGGGGGCAGTGAGCCCCCCGGTCCATCTGGATCCCTCACCCCAGCACCTGCCTGGCAGCGGGGCAGGCAGCATCCACCCTTGACTAGCAATTAGCTATCAAAACGCATCAGTGCTTTCTAGCGGGATGTCCCAGGGGAGATGCCCTTCGTCAGGAGGGAGACGTGAGCTTTCCTGATGAAACCATTTGCTGATGATAAATGTAGGATGGGTGCGGGTTCGGTTTGGTTTGGGGTTTTGTTTGTTTTTTTGTTTTAAGGTTGTTTGCTGTTTTTTTTTCTCCAGTGAAGACAAAGAGACCCTTGAGCCTAAAGCATAACTTAAAACATGGCATTCCTGAAAAGAATTTCCTGATAATATTTTTAGCACCTGAAAAAAAAAAAAAGTAAGAAAAAATTGGGAAAAAAACCCAAAAAGAAGCAAATAACATATTTTTTGTCTTCAACTTCCTTTTTTCCTCTCCAGTTTTTTTCCTCTACAACTTTTTTTTTTTTCTTTCCAACTTTCTCTCTCCCTCTCTCTCTCTCTCTCCATCCCTCTGTTCTCGAGGAGCCGAGGGGACCCGCGGTTACCCGCACCTGGGGGGCAGTGCTGTCCCTGCAGAGGGTCTCTGCCCTTAGGGGGTGGCTCCTTCCCCCCACAGAGCCGGGGGGCAGCGGGGGGTTCCTGCGGGGGGTCCCTGCCCGAGGGGGGCGGTGACCCCACATCTCCCCGCCTACCTCATTTGCATGTCCCGCCCCCCCCTGGCGCGCCGAGCGCCCATTGGCTCTCCGCGCGTCTTATGCAAATGATCTGCGGGCGGGGCGGGGCCGGCCGGCGCCGCTGGGAGCTGCCGCGGGCGCCTGGGCTGAGCCGCCCGGCCCGGGCTGCGGCCGCCATCTCCCGCTACTGACCCCGGCATCTCCCGATCCTGACCCCGGCATCTCCCGCTCCTGACCCTGGCATCTCCCGCTCCTGACCCCGGCATCTCCCGCTCCTGACCCCGACATGCCGCCCTGCCCCCCGGTACCGGGGACGGCGTGAGCGGCAGCGGATCCCGGTGGCCATGGGGGCGTTGGCGTTCTGGGCCCTGCTGGTGGCCCTGGGCGAGTGGTTGTGGGCGGGTGGCGTGGTGCCGCTGGCGGATTTTTATCCCTTCGGGCCCACGCAAGGCGATGCAGCCACGCGGAAGCAGGACGACGGCGGCTCCGAGCTGCGGCCCCTCTCCGTCCCCTTCCCTTTCTTCGGTGCGGGGCACACCGGCCTCTATGTGAGTACCAGGGGGCAGCGGGGACTGCCTGCCCTGGTGCCTCTTCTTTCATTCTGTTTCGTTCTGTTTCATTTTACTATCTGATTGATTTTACTGTTTCGCTCCATTTCAGTTTTAAGTTACTGTCCTGCACAGATGGGTGCAAGTCCATCTGGGTATCTACAGGGACCATCCGGTGGTCCCCATTTAACTTGGAGCATCGGGGGAATAATGGTGTGATGAGGCAAGGGGATTCCCAGTGGGGTTCCAGGCTTGGGAAGTTTTGACGGAGCTGCTGCTGCCTTGGGTGGCACAGTGAGGGTCCTGACCCTGGTGAGGGTCCTGGTCTCACCAAGCTGGGGATGCTGGATGAAGTGTTGGGGGAACACCGGCCCTGGCTGGAGCCAGAAGTACCCCTCCGTCATCATGGGACTGGCCCCCACAGTGGGGTGCCATGGGGGTCCCAGCAGCAGGGAGCTGGGCATGGCTGGCAGGGAGCGTGCCAGCCAGCGTGCTGTGACACGGGTATGGCTGCCCCTGGATGGTGTCCCTGTCTGCAGAGGAGGCAGCAGCAAGGCTCTCTGGGTGTGATGCAGAGTAAACACAGCTGCCCTTTGGGTTGTGTTGCAGCAGACTGGGCTGGCCATTCGGCACACCCCACTCCCTCTCCTCTCCTCCTTGTTCCTGCCGCGGCAGCCGGGCTGCTGGCACCCCTTCCAAGATGCTCCCTTGCAGCCCCTGAGCCACCCGGAGGGGACTGTGGCTGGACATTTCCAGTCACACCTGGACCATCGTGTCCCCCATGGGTGTGGCCATCAGACAGCAGAGCAGCCCTGAGTGCCAGGTTGTCCCCGAAGCCTTTTGGGTGGTGCTGGCTCCTAGCACCCGCCCTGTGTCCCGGGGTGGGGTCTGTGCTGCCCACGCTGGCTCCCACCTGGTTCAGTGAGAGGGCTGAGCATCACTTTGGTGCCATCTTGGAACTTGGTTCGGGTACTATCCCACGATCTTGACTAAGCACAGGAGGTCCCTGGCCCCTCACCTGTGGTGATTTTCCTCTGGTGTAAGCGGCAGCCCTGGCATCAGGCAGGAGGGACCTGGTCTTGTGGCTTGAGACACAGTGGGAGGATAGAAAAGGCTTGAGGAATCCAGGTGACAGGATGGCTGCCCCAAGCCGATCTGCAGCACAGCTCTGCGTTTTGGGGGGGGGGCTGCAGGGGTCAGTGGGTGTCGTGTTTCCCTCCCCTGAATCGACACTCTCCTGCCCTTGGCACAGGGGTTCATGTGGGAGTGCTGCTCCTTCCCAGGGAGCTGCTGTCCCAGGGGGAGCTGTCCCAGGGCTGGGCTCACCTGGAAATCTCTGTCCTCGGGGCTGCCTCCAGCCACCCCCCTTCCTCCTTTGCAAAAAAAACCAGCAACAACAAAAAAAGCCCTTCTTGGCTCGAGTTCTCTCCCATCTTGCTTTAATCAGGGGAAGAATGTTCCTCTGCGGACACCGCGGGGTTACGGAGGCTTTGGGAAACAGGAATCCTCTTTCCCTTAGTCAGAGCGAGGCCTGCCCCTTGCTCACATTGGGGGGCTGGGGACCCTCCCCAGGGGCTGCACGTGGCTGTCGAGGCCTGAGCCCCCCCCTTCCTGGCCTGGAGGTGCGGGCAGCTCGGGCAGAGGCACCGCTGGCTTCAGCATTGCTCCTGGCAGGATGCTGGCTCCCTGCTCCGTGTCAGCCCCACGAGTGTCAGACTGCTACCTGCCCCTTCCTGCTGCATGCTGGGGCTGCTCTTCCTGCTTGGGAGCCTCTTGCCCCCACCGTGCCCACCCTTTTCCACCCTGCAGCTCAGGGCTTTGGCAGGCTGGTGCTGGTGGGGTCAACATGGCATGGCAGGGACCTTAGCTGGGGGTTGGGTGCTCCTGCCTGTCCTGATGTTGTTTTTGGGCAGCATTGTGGACAGGGGAATGGAGCAGCTGGGAGCTGCCTGCCCCATCTTGGGTTGCCAATGCAGCAGGCTGCTTGCTGGGGCTCCTCCTGGGAATTTTTGCAGGCTGTGGGTGAGAGTGTTTGATCCCTGCCCCTTTTGCTGCCTGCTCAGGAGGCAGTGCAGGCAGGGGTTTTCCTCCCCTTCCTTCATCCCACTGCGTACCCAAGCCAGAAACCAGCACTCCAGCCAGCAGCAGCCACTATCTGCAGCTTCCTTCCCTGGGCTGTGTGCCACTTCCACCATGTACACTTGGGCCAGCCATCCCAGGACCCTAATTGCCCCAGTTAATTAGTGCTGCAGAAGGGCTTGGAGCTTGCAGCATCTCTTCCTGTGTGTCTGGCATCCTCAGCTGGTGGTCACCAGGGTAGGGCACGACCCCGCTGTGGGGAGGGTGACAGTCATGCCTGGCCCCAGAGTGCAGCCCTGCAGGCAGGGTGTCAGCTGTAGGAGAGCTGGGAGCTGGTGGAACAGCCCTTCATCCCAGCCAAGAGCACCAGGGGCTGTTTGTGAAGAGCACCGGGGCCACCGCAGTTTTCTCAGCTGTTCTCCCTTCCCCTGGTTTGGCTGTGGTGGAGAACAGGAACGGGTTTGTTCGGGTGGCTGCCTCCCCGTAGCTGCACTCCAGTGGGTGAGCAGCCGGGGTGGGAGGCGGGGGGGCTGCGGGTGCTGGGGCATGTCTCTGCTTCCAAGGCAGGAAGGGGAAGCACTCCAATATTTGTGGAAAGAAGGGAAAAAAAAAAAAAAAAAAAAAAAAAAAAAAAAAAAAAAAAAAAAAAGAAAAGGTGAAATGGAAAGCACCTTTAAAACATGGATCCCTGCCAGCGGCAGCAATCAACCATGGCTGTCCATTCCTTTTCTCCTTTCTTTCTTCTCCGAAGGTGAACAACAACGGGATCATCTCGTTCCTGAAGGAGGTTTCCCAGTTCACACCAGTGGCCTTCCCGATCTCCAAGGACCGGCGTGTGGTGGCTGCTTTCTGGGCTGATGTGGACAACCGGCGTGCGGGTGACGTCTATTACCGGGAGAGCACCGACCAGCCCATCTTGGAGAGAGCAAGCAGGGACATTGCACAGTATTTCCCTGAATTCCCGGGGTTTGCAGCACAGTGGGTCTTCATCGCCACCTGGTACCGAGTGACCTTCTTCGGGGGCAGTTCATTTTCACCAGTGAGTAGCAGGGGCAGAGCAGCCATTAGTTTAGGGGTAGTTTCATTTGAAAGAAGCTTTGGTGCCTCCCATGGTGCTGGGGCTCCTGTCTCTGGTGGCTCTGTTGTGATGCCTTCCTGTGGCAGAGCAGCACTGGCCTGGCAAAACCAATCCTTCCTCTTTGTGCTGTGTGGAGGATGCAAGTTACTGGTGTCTCCCTTCTCGGGGTAGCAGCAGGGTTGTGTTTGATTGCCTGCATTTGCCTGCCTGCCTGTGGTTGGGCTGAGGAGTGGGTTGTGGATGAGGTTTGGTGCCTGCCTTCCAGAGGCTTGATAATCACATTTTTCCCTGTTTTTCCTTTGCTCTGGAGGAGAAGTGAGTTGTTCTGCCTGCTGAGGTGCTGGGTGAGGAATCACAACACCTTAGTGTTAAAAATAATTAAACCCAACTGCCTTTTCTAGCAGAGGAAAACTGGAGCTCAAAAAACCACCCCTTTACTAAATGCTCTTTCCACTGCTTTATTTGAGTTTTGGCTGGCTCATCTGTCCCCCTCCTGCCTGCTCACTGCTTTCCTCCCCTCCCTGCTGCAGGTAAACACTTTCCAGATTGTCCTCATTACGGACGGCAAGCTCTCCTTCACCATCTTCAACTATGAGTCCATCACCTGGACCACGGGTATGCACGCCAGCAGTGGGGGGGACTTTGCCGGGCTCGGAGGCATCGCGGCACAGGTAAGAGGCAAATGTGGCCCCTGGGCTGCCCAGGTAGAGCATCCACCCTGTGAGCTCCTGGCTCCTGGTTTGGGTTTTTTGGAGGTGGAAAGCCTCCCCCTGATTTTTTTTTTTTTTTTTTTTTTTTAATTTTTAAATATCCGTGTGTGCTCTGGCTCCCAAAGCTGAGACCATACAGGGGGCTTTGTTATCCCCAAACCACAGGTCTTTGCCTTGGCTGCTGCCTTGCAGTCGCTTTTCCTTCCTAACCTCAGCCTTTAAGAGCAGCTGTCGCAGCCAGCACAGCTTTCGCTTGTATTTTTATTTCATCCTGGTGTGTGTTGTTGTGTTTAAGGGAAAAAAAGCCAACACCCACACCCGCAAAAACCCCAGTACCCATTCAGATGTGTGAATTTACCGGCAGTTGATGCGTGCTTGGCTCCCTTCCCACCAGCATGCAGCGGGCAGGATGCTGCAGGTGGAGGGGAAGTGGATGGGTTTTGAATCCCAGAGGAGAGACCGAGTGGGCAGGGCAGCCACTTTGCCCCATCGTGCCTGCTGCCAGCCAGCTGCAGGAGTGGGGCTGGTAGCACAGGGAAGGGGACAGTCATCCCAAGCAGTGCTGCCTGTGGCTCTGAGTGGCAGGAGAGACGATCTCTCGTGCTCCAGCCACCTTTCCCCGTGCACTAGTGATGTCTCTTTACCCTCTGGCCTTGTCTTCCCAGGCAGGTTTTAATGCTGGTGATGGAAAGCGCTACTTCAACATCCCCGGATCCCGCACCGATGACATCGCTGACGTGGAGATGACGACAAATGTGGGTATCCCCGGGCGCTGGGTGTTCAGAATCGATGATGCCCAGGTGCAAGTGGGGGGCTGCAGCAATACAAGTAAGAGGACAGCAGTTAGGTTTATTTATCTCCCAACCCAACCCCATACTGTTCTCCAAGCCCCATCTTCCCCTGCCTCAACCCCCACCTCCGTGGGGTGGAGGAGGTGGCTGGAAGGGCTTGGGGAGGGAGGGGAGGCAGCCTGCAGTGGCTGGGGATGGCACCCATGGGTGTCCTGGGGCTGGGAAGGGGGCTGGGAGAACAAATGGGGAGGGGAGGAAGATTTTTGAGATTAAAAGAGCCTGCGGGGAGCAACGAGGGAGGCTGGGGAGGAGGTGGTGACACACAGGCAAGACCCTGCCAGCTTGGCCTGCAGCCAGGCAGGGCATGAGGGGCTGGCACTCTCAGGGGACACATGCCCTGGAGGGATGGAGTGTCAGGAGCCTGGGGCAAGCCCCACAAAGAGCTGCTGAGTGCCAGGCCCCGCATGGGGCTGAGGCACCAGAGCTGGGCCACGCTCCCCATGCTGGGTGTCCTGATACATCCCCTGCAGAGCTGCTGGCCTCCCATTCCTTGTTCCTGCTCCTCCCTAGCCATGTTTTCCCACCCATGACCCGTGTGTGTCTTGTCTTACCAGCGGGTTTGCTGTACATGGACTCTCCCATCCCCCTTTCCCTCTGCTGTGGGTGATAAGTGAGGGCATGTCTTATGTCCCCCTGGCCAGTGGGGCTGACCCACGCAGCCTCTCCCTCTTGCACAGGAGGGATAACACTGCCCCCCTGTCCCGGGGAGCCCACGAGGAGCAGACCCTGTGCTGCTGTGAGGCAGGTGGCCCCCATGGGCTCCACAAACACCCTGGGAAGTGGGTGGGCACAGGGACAGACCTTGGCACTGGTATGGCTGGAAGGTGGCGGGTGACTCCTGCTGGGCTGCCACCTGACAGGTCGGCACTGCCTGTCCCCAACAGCCTCTGTCTGCCTGACGCTGCGGCCCTGCCTGAACGGGGGGAAGTGTATTGAGGACTGCATCACAGGGAACCCCTCCTACACCTGCTCCTGCCTGGCTGGCTTCACTGGGAAGAGGTGCCATGTTGGTGAGTGATCGCCCTGAGCTCCTGGTGCTTTGCTGCAGGGAGCAGGTCTCCCTCCTGGTGTCACCACTGTGTTCTGTCCCAGTGGCTGTCCCTGTCCTGACTTCCTGTCCTCCCCCCCGGGGCTTTGTTTCAGATGTGGATGAGTGTCTCTCCCACCCATGTCAGAATGGAGCCACCTGCCTCAATGGTGCTGGCAGCTTCAGCTGCAGGTGCCCACCAGGCTTCAGAGGCACCATCTGTGAGACTGGTGAGCATGGGGCCAGTGATGTGGCAGGTTTGGCTGTTTGGAGAGTGGAAACCATGAGCTTGGGGACCACAGCTGCTTTGGGGGGACTACCAGAGATGGGGGCAGCTGCTGGGCTCAGGTGGTTTGTGACAACCAGCTTGGACTTCAGCATGCTGCAGGCAAAGAAAACTTTGCTCTGGCCGTGGGCCCTTCGTGCTGCTGGCAGCCCACTCTGCCCTGAGATCTCTTAGTGAGGAAAACTGATGGTTAGTTCTTAAACAGAAGTCTCAGAGACCCTGCTTTCCCAGGTGATCCTCTGGTCCTGAGCCCTTTGAAGCCAATGGAGATTCTCCCAGTCCCTGACAGGGGCTGTGGTGGCCAGTTTCCCCTGCCACGGGCCTCCTCCTGCCAGTGGAGGTGCTGCCAAAGAATCTGGCTTCCAGAGAGCCTCTGTGCTGGTGGAGAAGACAAGCAGGGAGTTCACTCTTGGGGAAGGGAAGGGAGGGAGAAACACCTAGCCTTGCACACTGGCATCCCAGAGGCACAGAGAAATGAAAGGGCTGAGCTGCCTAGGAAGGGTTTTGGGAAGAGCCATGGCTAGAGCTGCAGCCACTGTCACCCACTACAGCTTATGCTGGTGGCTCTGAGCTGTACTCTCTGCCTACCCTTGGTATCACTGTGTGTGCAGAAGATGCCATGTGCCGGTCCTGCACCCGAGCTGATCTCTCTGCTGTCCTTTTTTTTGTTTTTGCTACAGAAGAGTCACCATGTGAGAGCAAGGTGTGCCAGAATGGTGGGAGGTGCCAGGCAGCAAATGGGACGGCAGTGTGTGTGTGCCAGGCGGGGTACACGGGGGCAGACTGCCAGACAGGTGAGTGGCAGGAGCAAGCACCGGCAGGAGATGGTAACCTTGGCAAGCTGCCATCCCACCCTTCCTCACTGCTGCGAGTTCTGGGAGGGGAGGGCTCAGCATTGCCAGTGGTGCTGGTTTTTTGTTTGGTTTTTTTTTTTCCTGGCTGTTGCCTTCCCCCTCCTGAACGTCACCTGGGATGGGAGGCAGCAGGTGACCTGGCAGCCCGGCAGTGCCCGTGTGCAGCCTGATCTCCCCTCCTGGCCTCCCCTTGCAGAGGTGAACGAGTGTGAGTCCAGCCCCTGCCTGAACGGTGGGCACTGTGTCGACCTGGTTGATAACTACACCTGTGCATGCCTGGAGCCCTTCGTGGGACAGCGCTGTGAGACAGGTGCCTGCTCCCAGGATGACCCACCCACACCCAGGGGCTGTGGCTGTCATGCTCCGCTGACCCTTCGTGCAGGTCTGGGCTGTGTTCATCACTCACTCTCTTGCTTTCTTCCCCCTCAGACTCATCATCTTGTGAGGGCAGGAGCTGCAGAAACCGTCAGACATGCAACTACATCCGCCCTGGCCGCTACATCTGCACCTGCTCCCCGGGTTATTATGGCAATAACTGCCAGTATGGTGAGTTGGAGATTGTCTCACCCAGCCTGCCCAGAAGACAGTTCTGGGGGAGCTGAGCCAGAAGGGGTGAAGAGTGAAAAAGGGGCTGCATCAGTCAGAGGGGGCTGCTTGGCTTTGGTAGGGTCTCTGGTGTGAAGCTGGTCTGGACTGGCTCTGCCTCAGCTCTCCCAGGACAGGGTGTTCCAACCCGGCTGGGATGGCTCTGGCTCAGCTCCCCCTTTCCTGCAGGAGGGCCCCGTGTGCCCGGTGCCTGCCTCTCCCACCCATGCCAGAATGCAGGCAGCTGCCTGGAGACAGAACAGGGCTACATCTGTGAATGCCAGGAGGGATACACTGGGCAGGACTGTCGAGACAGTGAGTACCAGGGGGTCTCTGGTGGGGTGTTGCATCTCCTTGAGCTCCTGAGAGGGAGAAGTAGCAGCCCCAGAGAGTCCATATAGGGTTCCTGGACTGGACAGTGGGTCCACCCTGCTGGAGGATGCTGTGCTTGGGTGTCTGGGGAGAAGCTCATGGCTACCACCTAGCTGAGCTCTTCCTGTGGGTGGCATCCAGCGTGGCTGCTTGGAAGGGTCCTGGGAAGCTCCTGTCTCCTCTCTTGCAGAGCTCTCAGAGGGCTGTGAATGTCGCAATGGAGGCAGCTGTCTGGAGGGAAATGTCACCATCTGCCAGTGCCCACCTGGGTTCTTTGGTCTCCTCTGTGAATTCGGTAGGTGAAGGCTTCTTGCTGACTCTGTTTGCTCCTTCTCTGGGATAATTGAGCCAGGTAGGCTGTGGCAAGCCAGCAGACACTCTGCCCATGTCTGAGTCTTACATGATACAAGGCACATGCTGAATTTGAGCCTGGAAATATTGTCCCCTGAAGGCAATGCTTCCATCTCCATCACTCCCCCTTGAGCCATGCCTCTTACCACCCCTGGGCCCCAGTCTGGCTCCCCTGGGCAGGGAGGGAACTGCATCCATCGTTTGCTCGTGCTCCAGTGCTCACTAGGCATCTACGCTGGCCCTTTCTGTTCTCTGCATGGGATACACAGGGTCCCTCGCATCTCCCCAGACCCTCCAAAGTTAGGAGACCCCTGTTTGTGGCCAGGCAGATGTCTGAGTGTCCTCCTGCCACTGGTTGACATGCTGGCTATGTGTTTGCAGAAGTGACCACCACACCGTGCAACGTGAACACGCAGTGCCCGGATGGTGGGTACTGCATGGAGTATGGTGGGAGCTACCTCTGCGTCTGCCACACGGACTACGGCACCAACCACAGTAAGTCTCAACTGCAGGGGTGCAGGACCAGCCCTCGAGAGGGACATGTGATGGGGAGCCATGGAGGGGAGCAGCCCTGGTTGCACATCTGCAGTGACACCCTGTGTTTGGCATTGCAGCCATGCCATCCCCCTGTGACTCGGAGCCCTGCCTGAATGGGGGGTCCTGTGAGATTCATGACGACTCCTACACCTGCGAGTGTCCTCAAGGCTTCCTTGGCAAACACTGTGAGAAAGGTACTTACACCGACCTCCTTGCTGGCAAGGAGTGGGAGAGGAGTTTGGACCCTTAGGGCAGATGAACAGCTGCTTGTTGAGCTGTAGCTGGAAGTGGGTGCAGGTTATCCCGTGCCATCCTCCAGGGTAGAGGAAGAGTTGTGTGGCTCCTGACAGTTGCAGCAGCCAATCCAGTTGTGCTGTTCCCTGCACAACACCATCAGTCTTGGCGTTCTTTTATATACTTGAGCTTCTGGCCTCAGGAACAGGTGCCAGTGCCCTGGTATCAGGTCTCCGTGGTCCTTCAAGGCTCTGGCATGCGTCTGCGTGGTTGTCGTTTCATAATGCTGCTGAGCCCAGGGCTGTGAGGCCTGGCTGCGCTTGTCTCGCCCACAGTGAGGAGTTTGGTGGGAGGTGGTGGCTCTTGGGGTGCCGGCAGCAGCGGATGACCCCCTGCTCTTGGTGCTCTCTCTGCAGCCAAGCCGCGGCTCTGCAGCACGGGGCCCTGTCGCAACGGGGGCACCTGCAGGGAGGCAGATGGCGAGTACCACTGCACCTGCCCTTACCGCTTCACGGGCAAGCACTGCGAGATCGGTACGGCCCCCCGGCCCCCACCCAGGGAGGAGAGGCGGCAGTCGTCCCGCTTGCTGCTCAGCTCCCACCTGCCCTCTGCCTCCAGGTAAGCCGGACCCCTGTGCCTCAGGGCCCTGCCAGAACGGGGGCACCTGCTTTCACTACATCGGCAAGTACAAGTGTGACTGTCCCCCGGGCTACGCCGGCCGGCACTGTGAGATCGGTAGGTGTGAGCTGGGGGCTGCCTGGGAAGGTGACTGGGCTGCTGGCAGAGCTGACGTTTGAGCCCCCTTCCCTTTCATTTGAAGTGCTTCGACGCTTTTCTTGCACCCTGCTGGAGGTCAGGGAAGCGCTGCAGGAGGGGGAAAGGGAATGGCTCTGGTTTCTGGGCTCTGCCCGCTTCACAGAAGTCGCTCTTTGCTCTGCTCTTCTAGTGCCCTCCCCGTGCTTTCTGAGCCCCTGTGAGAACGGTGCTACCTGCGAGGACCTTGGAGCTGGCTACACGTGCACGTGCCCTGTGGGCTATGTAGGGAAGCACTGCCAGTCTGGTAAGGGCCTTGTGCTGCCCCTGCCAGGCAGGTTGGGGCTTGGGGTGCCTCTGCAGGCCCTGCTCACCCTCCCCGTCTCTCCCCAGAGGTTGACTGTGGCATCCCCAGCGAGGTGAAGCATGCCCAGGCCTCCTTCAGTTCCACCAAAGTGGGCTCGCTGGCTGAATACCAGTGTGAGCTGGGCTACACTCTCAGTCAGCACAACCACCCTCGTGTCTGCCGCTTGCCTGGCGTCTGGAGTGACCCCCCCGAATGTGATGGTGAGGAGTGCTGTGGAGCAGCTGAGCCCTGGGACACTCTCCGGTCATGACCATGGCTCAGTGACACCAGGACATGTACTCCAGTCCTCCCCTGCATGTATCTGTATACAGAGCACCCCAGGGACCTCTGTCACCTGCTCAACAGTTCTCTCCTTGTGTGTCCCCCTGTCCAAATGCCTGCAGAGATCGATGAGTGCCAGTCCCAGCCATGCCTGAATGGCGGCCAGTGCAAGGACCGCGTTGCAGAGTTCCTCTGCCTGTGTGAGCCAGGTTACACTGGCCACCACTGTGAATCAGGTAAGAAACAATGCCGGGTATGCTCTGGGTCCCTGCAGGCACATTCCCAAGCCCAGCTCCTGCCACAGCCTCTGCAGGGGCAGACATAGGGCAGTGGGCTCCGAACAGCCTTACGAGTGGAGCTGTTCCTGGCTGGTGGGCCTGGGGGGTGGTGAGCAACGTGGGGAGGGTCTGCATGCTGCAGAAGTACGACCTCTTTGAGCTCCCATCTGCTGCTGCCAGCTCCCTATCTCCTGCTGCCAGCCCTGTTCCTGTGCTGAGCTGGTGCCTCTCCTCCCATTGCTCCCCAGATGTGGACGAGTGCCAGTCAGAGCCCTGTAAGAATGGCGGAACCTGCCGAGACCTGCCCGGGTCTTTTGCTTGCTACTGTCCTGAGGGCTTTGTGGGGATTCAGTGTGAGACAGGTAAGGACTCGCCCTTCCCAGCTTGGCAGGAGGCTGGAATGTGGGCACTGGGATGTGTCCAGGCTCCTGGTTACCGTCTTGGGCACATTGACCCTGAGCCATTACCTGAGGTGCTTTCTGCTTGTTGCCATCTCCTTGTCTGTGGGTTTGGGGGCAGAGCTGAAACAGCTCTGGTGGGGAGGCAACACGGAACAGTGTCCACTGGCAACTGAATCCCTTTTGAAGGCATCCACCCTCCACCAGGGGGATGTGGCCACCACAGCACTTGGGTGGGATTTTAGGTCCAGACTGGCTGTGCCCAGCCCTGGGCTGTGCATCCACCTTGCTGCCCTCTCAGGGCACTGCCATCTCTCACCCATGGGAGATGGCTACAAGTCGTGCCAGGGTCCCCACTCACCACCAGTCTCCTCCTGCCTCCAGAAGTGGATGCCTGCGAGTCGGACCCTTGCCAAAATGGAGGGGGGTGCGAGAGCTACAGGGGCTCCTACCTCTGTGTGTGCCCAGAAGGTTTCTTCGGCTATCACTGTGAGACAGGTGAGGTGGGAAGGGTGGCTTGGTCTGGGGCAGCCACTTGGCCAGCTGGCACTGCTAACGCCACTGGGCCTGGCTCCTCTCCTGCAGCCAGTGACCCGTGCTTCTCCAGCCCCTGCGGGAGCAGAGGCTACTGCCTGCCTGGCAATGGCACCCACAGCTGCACCTGCAAAGTCAGCTACACAGGCAAGAGCTGCGAAAAAGGTAAAGGCCCTCAGCAGTGGCATCAGGACGTGGCATGGGGCTCGATGCTGGCCCAGCGGTGGCCACAGCCTGTGAGGGGTGCGAAGCTGTCCAGGACCAGCAGCTTTCCTTGAGGCGGGCAGGGCTGGGGCCTCACCTCAGCGGGGGCAGCCCAGACCCCACCGACGCCGTGGGCAGATGCTGATGTGGTGAGCTGCTGCCACAGGCGCTGGGCTCGGCACGAGGACAGTAGGGACAGGTTTCCCTGGTCCCCTGCAGCGACGGCGATCCCTCAGATGCCCTGAGGAGGGGAGGCTGAGGCGTCCGAGGGAAGCCTCTCACCGCAGGCACCCAGGGGCCCCTCGCCCCGTCTCACCAGTGCCCTAGGCCTGGCAGGTGGTGGCAGGCGCTTGGCTGCTGGTGCTGCCAGGTCACAGTGGTTGGGATCTCTCCTGGCACCCTGGCTCCTCCCACGTGTTGTGTCCACTGGGCCAGTGCTGGCTGGTGCCTGCAGGGCCCCTGCCAGGTATGCTGAGGGAGAGAGCATGGGCTCTGTCCTCCATCGCTGCTGCTCTGCCTCTTGCTGCCGGGGTCTGTTCTCTAAAGATTCATGGCGTTACCTCTCCCCTTTGCTTTTGCCCACACCCTGAAGAATTGCTGCCACCAACCTCATTAAAGGTGGAAAGGGTGGAGGACACTGGTGTGTTGATTTCTTGGCACCCACCTGAGGACGCAGCCGCCAGGCAACTCATTGACGGCTACGCCGTGACGTACGTATCCCTCGACGGCTCTTACCGCAGGACAGATTTTGTGGACCGAAGTCGTTCTGCCCACCAATTGCTGGCACTAGCCTCTGGCAGAGCCTACAATATTTCTGTCTTTTCAGTCAAACGCAACGTGAACAACAAGAATGATATCAGCAAGCCCGTCATGCTCACCACGCGCACTAGTAAGTAGTGTCCCGGGGGGCATCGCGGTCAAGCGCACTTGCGGCCCCCGAAGGCGACGGGGCTTTTGCTGCCTCCTGCCTGCCAGCTTCAGCTGCAGCCTGCGCCTGTGCCAAACCCCAGCAAGTTTGGTGGTGCAGATCCTAAAATCCAGCCGAGGGCCTTTGGGAAGCACCCGGCACAGAGAATTGCTGTTCTCTTTGCTGTGAGTAAAAGGGGACTGAACCCCGCCCTGTGGCTCGCTGGGCCCCTGCCCAGGGGCTGGTGAGGGAACTGGCAGTGGGGACTGTTCCTGGATCCTGTTCCTCAGCGCCAGGCTGTGCCTGCTGCACTGGTTACCCCTTGTATGGGGCCCAGGGTAGTGTGGGTGGGTCCCCAGTGCTGCTTGGCTCTGCTGGAGAAGCCCCTGCACCAGCCAGGCAGTAGGGCTGAGTGATCCCTGCTGATAGCTAGCCCTGTGGCCACATAGCTCTGCTGTCCCTCTGGGCTCGGTGTGGGGTCATACCAGAGAGGGCAGAGGCTGGCAGGGACCTCTGCTCTGTGGGTGGAGGCAAGTGATGCCTCTGGGGGCACGGGCAGGCAGATGGAGCAGCTGTGGTCCTGCTTTCTGGGGCAGGCAGATGCAGAAATTGAGTGTGAACTGAGGGTAGAGGGGATTAAAGCTAGAAAAGCTGCCCTCTGACAACAGGGGGAATGGTGTCAGGAAAGCCCTTGGGCCACATCCCCTTCATCAATCTGAGACCAAGTAAAGCCCAGAGGGGGATGCAGGCATGGCTCAGGAGGCCTCAAGCCAGGGCTGGGTGCTGAGGGCATCAAGAACCAGGCTCAGGATGGCTGCTTGGGGTTTGAAGTGTCTTAGGGCCAGGCACAGGCACTGCAGCCCCTTTGTGGCTGGTGGCAGGGTCTGAAGCCAGAAGAGAGCCCCAGGGGTGCCACAGATGGCACAAGGCTTTGCGGGCAGACAGATGTGCTCCCCTCCTGCCTGCACCTCCTACCTGCCAGCAGATGGTGAGGGCGGGTGAGCAGGAGTCTGTCAGGAGAGGCGGTGCTGAACTGCTCCTGACAGGAAACCAATCCAGAGGGGCATCAAGACTGCCCTTGCCAGGCTGTGGGGAAGGGATGGGGCAGCCCACAGTGACCAGTGGCTGACTGCACCCTCTCCACTTGCTCCGGCCAGGACCGCGTCCGGTGGAAGGCTTTGAGATCATGAACGTGACGGCCAGCGCCATCACGGTGCAATGGGCTCTCCACCGGCTCAAGCACTCCGCAGTCAGCAGGGTGCGGGTCTCCATCCGCCAGCTGGGGGACCTGGCAGACCGCACTGTGGAGCTGAACAGCAGTGTGGCCAAGTACACCTTCCTGTGAGTGGGGTGGCAGGTGGGCGCTGGGCCAGCTGGCTCTCCTTGGCTGCCCACCTCACCCCTTAACACCCGCCTTCCTTCTCTGTAGGGACCTGCAGCCAGGAGAGAGGTACATCATCCATGTCACAACACTGAGTGGCCTGGGGACGGAAGACCACCCCTCAGAAAGCCTGGCCGTGGCCCCTTTCCATGTGTGGACGAGTGAGTGAGGTTGCCTTTGCTACCCACTGGGGCTTGGCAGGCACAGGGCAGCCACGGCTCGAGGCCAGCAGGAAAGTTGCAGAGATGGGAAGGTGTGAAAGCCGTCAGCCTGTCTGGCCAGCACCACGGGTAGGAGGCGTGCAGGCATCCCTTGGGAGGGCAGGCAAGGCAGCAGCACGTCCTCTCCTGTCTGATGTTCACTGCCCAAGCCCAGCATGAGCTCAGCCCACACGGGCCTGATTCATCCCCTGCTGCACAGCAGCCAGAGGGCGAGGGCCAGACTAGGGAGGGTGTCAGGATGCGGCGAGGCTCTCCCCACCTTGGCAGGGACTCAAATCTGAGCATCTGTTGTCCGTGCATTGCATGGCTGGAGCCATGCTGAGAACAGGCTGGGACAGGGCCAGGCAAGCTGCAGCCCTGGCACCCTTGCAGCATGGCATGTGAGGAAGTAGAGGGGTCACCATTCAAGGACACCAGTACTGACTACTTATCTCCCCATCGCCTGCCTGACCCAGGGCCTCTCCCCCCTCAAAACCTCACTGCCTCCCGTGTCACCGCCACCTCCGTGTCTCTGGCATGGGAACAGCCTCCTGCCGGCGCCGTGGAGGGGTACATCATCAATGTCACCACTGCCCAGAGCGTGAAGAGCCGCTACGTGCCCAACGGGAAGCTCGTGTCCTACACGGTGCGGGACCTGCTCCCCAGGCAGCAGTACCGCCTGTCTGTGACAGCTGTACAGAACACGGAGCAGGGACAGCTGCACAGCGAGCCCATCCACCTCTACGTCACCACCTGTGAGTGCCTGGCTTGCCAGGGCTGGGAGGCTGCTGGTTTGGTGCAGCACAGGGGAGGGGGTGGGCAATGGGGAAGCTGGTGAGGTTCTGCCACAGAACCAGGTGCCCAGAGCAGGCTGTGGGGACAGGATGCAGATCCTCTGCAAAGGGAGGTGGGAGCTGCAGGGTGCTTCCTCTGTTAGCAGAGGGCAGACACAGAGTTAGAGCTTGGTGATGCTTTATGGGGAACAGCACTCACAGCCCAGGTGTGTGGAGAGTCTGCACACATCCCCAGATATGTTGCTTAAATTGCAACCTCGGGCCAAGGGGACTGGCTGGGAGTTGGATTGCTGTGCTGACTCAGAGTCTGCCCCCTGCTAAGCTTAACCCTTTGGCTTGCAGTGCAGAGGGATGGGGCTCCAGAGAGACGGTGGAGCCAAGCTGGTCACTCCCGAGTCCTCCGCAACAGGCTGCCCCCAGCTCTCCTGCCTGAGCTCCGCTTGTTAGCAGATCATGACACAGCTGAGGAGCCCTTGCCAGCCCCCAGGTAGGCACTGCTCCCCTGCTCCTGGCTCTGGCTCTTCTACCTGCACTCAGCCCAAGCACTGGGCTGAGCACAGCCCCTTTTCCCAGCTCCTGTGTCCAGCTGTGCACAGAGCCAAGCCACGTCCCTGCTGGGTCGTGTCTCTTGCCTGCCTGCCTCTGGGTGTCCCAAGCCTTGCAGACCCTCGACCTGTGAGCAGGTCCCCCATGCTGCCTGCAGCTGAGGCCACAGGACTCACACCAAGCCTGGTGCTGCCAGCAAGTGCTTTATCCGGCTGCCTCCAGCCCTAGCACATGGGGTGGCTGCAGGATGCATGGTGCACCGTGCTCTCGTGACTCTCCTGTTCCAGGTTCACAGAGCTGGTGGATGGCAGAGGGAGAATCAGTACCAGGTTTGGCACTGCACAGGGCAAATCCATCACTGTGAAGACACGTAAGTACTCTGCTTTTCTGATCCCCTCCAGTCACCCACTGCTATCTCCTAGGTCTTCTCCCAGGATGGGGTGGCAGCTGGGCAGGCTGCTGTAGTGCTGAGGGAGCCACAGAAGCAGGCAGAGCCCTCTCACGTCTCCCTAGGCAGACAAACATCTACCCTGCTTGCCCAGGGAGAGGGGTGACACACAGTCAGTCAGGGAGCCCAGGGAGGGACCTTGCTGATGGGGGCAATGCTGACTGGGGCACAGGCCAGCTGCCTTCTCTGATAGCAGCAGCAGGAGCCCAGGAAGTGACCCTGCAGTCCTCTAGCATAGCCCTCTAGTGCAGCCCCTGCCTGCCCAGCAGCAAGCACAGCCTCACACTCCAGGATGGTATCTGGGTGAGGTCTTCACTAGGCCAGGACCAGTACTCCATTTGCTATCCCCAGAACAGGGATGCAAGTGGTAGCCAAAGATTTTCTACCAGGCCTAGGGACTCCATATCATGGGGTGGGGAGGGGGCCTGGCACACCTGACAGCATTCCTGGGCTCACTGTGTGTCTTGGCTCTGCTCCTGCCTCCCCAGGGCTCCAGGTCCCACAGCCCTCCAGGAGGGGTGAGATGATCACTTTAATTCCTAGGGGTGCCAACTGGGAAGGGCTAAACCACTACCTTGGGGCTGAGCAGCCCTCTGATGCTGCAGGCAGGCTGGATCCCATCAAGAGGGGCTGCCTTCAGTCTGGCCCCTGCTGAAGGTGACATTTCATCCTCTTCTTGCCCAGAGCCAGAGGCTCCAGTGAAGCTGGAGAATATGGAGGCGCCCAGCCAGGCCAGTCTGGCACTGCAGCTGCGCAAGACAAAGAGCAAGAGTAAGTCTGGGGGCAGACACAGGAGCAGCAGGGACCCAGCCCAAGCTCTGCAGGCAGGCAGGGTGCTTGGCACACAAAGGACGAGGCATGGGTCCCTGCTGGCTGCTCCATCCCTGCTCAAGCACCAGAGCAGCCTGGAGTGCCAAAGGGTATGGGCAAGCCTGTGCCCGGGCTCTGAGGGCTGTGTGTGTGTGTTTTGCAGGCGAGGGGCAGAACTGTTCCACAAACCCCTGCAGGAATGGAGGCACCTGTGCCAGAGATACCAAATTCTACCACTGTGACTGCCGCCCGGGCTTCAAGGGCCGGCTCTGCGAGCTGGGTGAGTGCTGTGCTGCTGCAAGAGAGCAGAGCTCCCTCCTGCAGGTGGATGGCATGTGTCTAGCCTGACAGCTGTCCCAGCTGCATGTCCCCCAAGCCATAGGTCACCAAGCACACCCTGTCAGCAGCCTGCTTCTCCTGGGCCAAGGGGCTCCCACCATGCCCAGGCTCCCCTAGAGAAGGCTGTACTGTGCTGAGAGCAGAGAGAGGGGCAGGACTCTGCTCTTGTTGATTTGGGAGTGCAGATCTGCTCCCCCACCAAACCCTCCTCCACGCAAGCCAGACTCCTTCCCTGCCCACGTAGCTATCTGGGCACTGTGAGGCACTGGGGGCTCTGCTGCTCCTGGAGGGTCAGCTTTTGAGCCCACCCCTCCAGGACAGCAGAGAGGAAGGCAGAGAGGGCCTTGCCAGCCCCTTGTCACAGAGTACATGCAGGCAGGGCTTGAGATGGGCTCGTTGATAGCTCCCCTCTCCTGTTCCCCAAGCAGCCTGCAAGAAGGTGCCACACTCATGCACGCGGCTGTACTCGGAAACCAAGTCATTCCCCATGTGGGAAGGAGGCACCTGCCACTACCTGTGAGTACTGCCTGCGGGTTGTGCTCCTCCTTTCCCCTTGTGCTTAGAGCTTCTGGTGTCTAAAGGAAAGGGAGAGTGAGGGAACTCCATCTCAGCCCCCAGCTGGCAGCTGCCCCCTCCCCAGTGCAGGCTTAGCAGCTTTGTCTGTCCTCAGACCCCTGCAACTGCCCACCAGGTGTTTCAGGGCAGGGTGTTGCTGAAATGACAGCCCTGTAGTGGTGTTACTTAGGCTTGATTTGGTGTGTATGATCCCCAAGCAGCAGCAGATCCCCTGTCTGCCAGCCCAGCTCCTGGCTGTCTCTGTCTGCAAGCAGAGGGCTGGGGACAGTCAGCCTTCCCTCTTGGATCTGTGAAAGGACATCTATCCCTGTTACTCCCTACAACACACCCCTCTGCTCTATGTGCAGGTACAGAAGAGTCTACAAGGTACACCAGGACATCTGCTACAAGGAGAGCTGCCAGAGCACTGGTTCTGAGAAGACAACCAGCAGGTAGAGCTAGCAGCTCAGTTTCTGTGGCCTGGGACAGGGAGATGCAGCTAGCCAGTGTCACCCAGCATACATGAGGTTGCCCAGGCTGGAGGTGGGCTGGGAGAGGGATGCAGGCACTCTGCAGCACTAAGGCTCAGATAGGAACTCTCTGTGCCCTCCCTATGAGCAGTGGTTGAGGGGCTGCAGGGTTCACAGTGCTTTCCTCTCTTCTCTTTCAGAAAACCAAGCAACAGTCACACACTGAAGAAGCCGTAGAGTAAGTACCACCTCCAGGCTCTCCTCAGCCTCTCAGCAGTGGCAGCTGGGGAGAAGGGTAGAGGCCAGAGAACAGCACACACTCACACTGTCATGCTGAGGGGGTGCAAGGGGTCTCTAGCTGCTACACTGCTTGGGCTCAGAGCAGCAGGGGGTTTCTGGTTATGGATGGGGTAGAGGAGCTGAAGGCAAGAGATTCCCACACAGAAAGGGCCCAGGCTCTGCCTGCCTTTGCAAGGCAAAGGCTGGATCCCTGGAGGGGGCAGGCCCCTTCTGCCAGCCTGGCACACAGGGTGGGAAGAGGCAGCTGTGGTGCTTTTGGGGGGATTCTGCCTACCAGCTCATTCTTCTCCTGCTCCTTCACAGGGTTCAAAGCAGTAGAAGCTTCATCTTTCCACATCAAAGGGCTTTTGAAACACCAGGAAGATTAGATCCACTCACTGGGTTGAACACAGTGTGGGAACTTTCCTGCCTGGAATCAGCCTCTCTCCCTCCTCCAGCCTGTTAGGGCCCTGCAGCTGGATGGATTTGCTGAGCAGTGCTCCCTCCTCTGCCAGACCAGCACTGCCTTTGCTCTGGCCGCCTCTCTGCCCCCGAGGAGCTGAGCGCCAGTGTACCCCCTCCTCCCCCCCAAGGGGGACCCCCCAGCTGCTCTGAACAAGCCACAGGCTCCTGGCTCTGCTCAGACAGAAGCAGGGCTGAGTTCAGTTCACTGCCAACAGTATTTGCACCAACCTGTTTTTGTAAACCAAGGTTATAAATTGCCTATAACCCCCCCTAAATAAAACAGATTAACGCAGACCAAAAATCCTTAGCCATCACCTGAAATGTAGCCCACAACACTCTGACTGAAGGCCTTCCCTTTACAGGTGAGTTAGGAATGGTGAGCAGCTCCCCTAAGCAGTGAGGCAAGTGTGGGCAGTGAAGGTACAATCCCTGTATCCCCAGCTCTAGCAGGGGAAACTGAGGCAGCTTTTACTGCCTGGCTTTTTTCTTTGCTTTGTAAACAATCCATGGGTTTAACCAAATTTCCAGCTTGGAAAGCAATAGAGTACCTAAAAAGAATTTAAAGGGTGAAGTTTGTTAGCCAAGGTGTAACACCGTGCTTGCTAATGCCTCCAAGCCAGCACGGGGCCCAGTGTGGGCTCAGTGACAAGTGACCTGCAAATGCCACCCTCCTGAGCTGCTGGAAGTGCTGGCAGTGCCCGTGGCACCAGCTGGTGCTGCACTGCCAGTGCTGTCTGCAGCCAGGACCAGTGTGCAAGGCCCTGCAGTGGCTGCCCCACTGGCTGCAGCAAAGCAGGCAAGGAAAAAGTGTAGCTTAGTAATGTTCCTAGTTTTTGTGAGTTTGTATGACAACGCTAGTTAAACATAGATTTGTGTATTAACATACACAGTGTATATTATAAATTAATACATACCAGAAATATATCCTAGTTATGATACAGTGTTATTTCCTGAGCAGGGGGAGGAGGGTCATCCTGGCAGGGCAGCTCTCCCCCTCCTGTGAGCATTGCAGGGTGCTGTTCTGCTCAGCCACACATCGAGCTGCAGCACAGAGGATGCTTAGAGCAGAACAGGCCCTGTTTAGGAGCTCCTGGCACCACCCTCTCCCTCCCAGGAGTAGCATAAGAGCACTCAGCCTGGAGGAATGGCTGCTGAAGCATCCAGCAGCAGCCTGGGACCAGCAGGGACTATGCTGAAGCCACAACCAGCTGGCCAGCATGATGCTCTCCTCCTGCACAGGCTCCAGCTCTGTTCTCAGAGAACTGGAGTTGGGACATGCTGCGTGTTCCTCCAAGGCTGCCTGACCCTGCTCCAGCCCCCCTGCAAGGCAAGCACAAGAATTCTGCCCCTCTAGGCCATGAGAAACCAGCACTTGCCCCTAACAGCAGGGCAAGGGGAAAGCCAAAGGAGCCTCTGCTACCTGTGAGGGAGAGGTTCTGGCACAGCATTTGGACCCCTGCCTTGTCAGCCATGATACCAGTGCCAACACAGGCTAGGAACCTGTGGCCCCACCACAGGACAGTCCCATTTCAGCTCAGCCCCTATGCCCACCTAGTGCTGCCCTGGGGCCTGTCCCTGCTGTGAGCAGGTACAGCAGCCCCCTGCCTCCCACCCCACAGCCAGCAAAATATGTAATGCATCAAATTCCAACCTTGCCTTGGCAATAAATTAGTTATTTTGTTGTTTTTTATTTTTGTCGGGTTTTAGTTTGGTTTGGGTTTTTTTGTGGTTTTTTTTTTTTTTTTTAATAAAAACACTTTATGGAAACTGGTTATTTTTTAAAGTAGTTGGTCAAGGAGGAGGAAGGAGGATTATTGTATTCTGATATTTCTGGGATCTATTTGCTGCCCCTCTCTGGGGCCCCGAGCTTGTGCCTGTGTGGGGTCAAGGCCCAGAGCACCTGTAAGTGTAGTGGGGCCAGAATGGGAGAGCTTGGGTACCCTGGAGCCTCACCTCCTCACTGTTTTACTTCCTTCAGTGTCTAAGTCTTCACCTTCCACTGCGTATAGTGCATCCCTGTCTTCTTCTTCTTCTTCTTCTTCCTCCTCCTCCTCTTCCTCTTCGTCTTCCAACTCCTCTCGAGCCAGCAGCTTCTTAAAGACCTCGTACTCCTCCAAGGTGGAGCGGGCCAGGCTGACCACGAAGTCTTTTTCTGAGAGCTGCAGGATGTCCTTTAGTTTCGGGTTACCGGTTTGGATCTGACCTTTGAGCGGTGTCTGGAAGAGCCCTCGGCGCTCCAGGAAGATGTGCCGGTTCCTGAGCTCGGCAAACGGCACTCGGAACAGACGGGCCTTCACCATCTCCTTCTGCCGGATCCCCATCCTGAAGTACGCGTACTGCGGGGGACACGGGGCTGGTTTCACGCACAGCCCCGGCCCCGCACAGCGCTCCCGTCCCAGCCCCCAGCCCGTTTCCGGGCAGCCCGGGCCCTCACCTGGAAGTGGTGGTGGAGGTGGCTCGGCTCCTCCAGCAGCACGGCGGGGCTGGTCCTCAGCACCTCCGTCAGCTGCTCCGCCGTGAAGAGGCACTGCTCCCGCAGCAGCCGCACCGCCGCTGCCATCCTCTTCCGGGGCAAGGTGAAGAGCTGCGGGCAGCGGCTCAGGGCCCGCTGGAGCGGAGCTGCGGGCAGGGCGGTGAGTGCGGGCCGGGAGGTGCCGGTGCCCGGCCCCGCCGCCGCCCCCCTGCCCTACCTCCGTCGAGCCCCAGCCGCCGCAGCTCCTCGGCGCGATCCTGCAGCCGCTCCGCCGGCATCCTCAGCAGCGCGGGGCTCCGCTCCAGCAGCCCCAGGGCGGCCTCGGCCTCCAGCCCCAGCAGCAGCAGCTGCGCCGCCGCCGCCTCCCGCCGCTGAGGGTCGATCCGTGCCTGCAGCCCCAGAAGCCGCCGGGCCTGCTCCTCGGTGAAGCCCATGGCCCGCAGCCCCGACGCTTCCCCGCAGCCGCGGCACGGCCCGGGCGCGGCCCAGAGGACGCGGGGCACCGGCGCCCAACCCGCCGCCCGCCCGCAGCTGCGCAGCAGCCGCCCCGCCATGACCCGGTCCGGCCCGGGGAAGGAAGTTCCGGAGGTGCCGCCGCGCCGTCCCGCTCCTCCCCCAGAAGGACGTGCCCGGTGCTGCCCCTCCCCGTGCGGCTGCCTCCACAGCTGCGCCTCCCGTCCCTTGCCTCCTCCCGAGCCCCAGCGCGGGTTTCTCGCCCTCCCTCTGTGTTTTGTATTGCTCCAAATTATCTTGATTGAATGGTTTTTTTCTTCCCGCTAAAATCTTAAGTCCTCGATTTCGATGAGAGGATTTGCCTGGCTAGAGAGAGGACTCTGACCAAAAGGAGGGAAAAAAAAAAACACCCAACCCTACACATCGTGCAATTCTGTCTGGTTTAAAGGCTCCTGTACGTACCAGCTCCAAACACGTACAGAAGGGCAGTCAACCCAGGTGAAAGTGTTTAATTCACTCACTTTTCAAGAGAGTAAAACTACATATAAAAAGTAAAAAACGGTCAATAAAAACGTTAACAAGTTAAACAATAAATCTTAGCCTCACAGCCTCAAAATACACACTGTATAAGAACAAGCACAAAGGCTGAGTAGCCAGAAGCTTTTGCAGAGGAATCAAGGCTGCTCGTGGTGCTGACCACTCCTCCTGCAAGAGAGGAACTATCCACTTGTCTACAAGAGAAAAGCACTTACAATGAATTCTTTTTTGGTTCTGGAGTGACAGTGCTGCTATCCTTCCTTGTGCTGCTGGAAGGGCAGCAGTGCTGCTCATAGGTGTGGGTCTGCAGGCTCACAGTGGTGAAGGAGCATCCCAACGTGGCTCACTCTCCACACGGGGAGCTTGGAGCCTGTCTCCATGCCTGCACTCACCAGAACTTGTTGAAGCTGTTGTTGCTTTCTAGGGAGAAAAACAGCGAGGGGTGAACCACAGGCCCCAGCAGCTGACCTGACAACCTTCAAGCTGAACACATCTGAGTAGCTTTCTGATGGGAATTATCTTACTAACCACAGCTCAGTCTTCCCCTATAAATGATCCCTGCGTGCTTGGCACACCCTGGGGGGGTGGGTGTAGGAGAAAGCCTTCAGAACAACCTCTCACCTGTCTCAGCAGAGATGAATACCTCTTCCCAGGTATAGTCAGCCAAGTTCACAGGCTGCTTCAGCCAACCATCCTCTAGTAACTCTGCTAGGGTCATGCGCTGCTCTGGAACAGGATGCAAAAGCCCAGCCATGAGATCCAGGAGACCTGGGGAGAGACAGCACCATGAGGAATGGCTCAGACTTTATTCTGGGCATGCTAAGAATTCAAGATATGGTTTATATTCAAAGAATGTAGATTTTCATTACAAGTCATCCCCTTTGTGTTCTACCACAGTCTTCCAGCTCTGCTCAGCTCTGGGAATGATTGAGGAATTCAGGGTTGTGAAAACAGAACTGAGGGCATTGTTCTGACACTGAAGAGGACAAGACACAGAAGCAATGCCACAGAGGCAACCCTGTTTCCTAGCCCAGACTTCCCCTGCTGTCATCCAGTGTTTTATCCGTGGTTAAAGGTGTACCCAGGGTTCAGGGAAAGCTTCCAGAATTTATCAGGCAATTGCAACTCCCTGAAGCCTGATAACCTTAATACTCCTAAGGACCCCAGAGAACTTGTTGATGAGAGTTTCTTTACCCTGACATGCAATTAGTTGGGGTTTTTTGTTTGTTTTGTTTTGTTTTTTTAATATATCCAACAGAAAAGAAGGCCAACTTGCTTTTCCTGTGAGGTCAATTAATTCAGAAATTATAAATTATCACATTCTCATCCATCCCAAAAGCAACAGATCATGGACTGGCAACAGTGCAAGCGAGATAAAATTTACATTAGAGCTACACGAGTGCCATTATTGATCTTAAAGCTATCTACTAGAGTCATTATTTGTTCTGGTTTTCTCAGGTATAAACCTCACTGAAACATGGAAAGCTGATAGATTCAGTCTTTATAATAAGTGAGAGGCCTGGAATCCAAAACTGTAGTGAGACAGGACCAGGTGCTCTGAGTTATTGATGAGTGGGTGTCAGCTGCCCTCTTATTGGCCCCCTGCTCCTGCACATGCTCAGGAGGGAGGCCAGACACAGGTGAACCCACACCCACTCATCAATAACTCAGAGCACCTGGTCCTGTCTCACTACACAAAACTATTAACACACATGATAGCTTTGTTTATTGTAGGTATGAACTGCAGGACTTACCCATAAAGTATACTTCAGATAACCCTGCTGCAGTGAATGGCTGTGTGTAGAGCACATTTGGGATAATTTTCCCACTCTTCCCCTTTATTTCTGGAGAATAAATACTGCTTATACTTTCCCAAGAGACCTGCTCCTTCAGAAAAGAGGAAAAATTCACCTTTTGACACAGGCAGAGGAGGCTTCAGGACAGCTGCAATGGCCTCCTCCAGCTCACAGAAGGGATTCTCCCCAAAAACCAGTGTATAAAGTGTGACACCCAGGGACCACATCTCCAGCTCAGGGCCACGGTACCTGTGCAGAGATAAACTTGCCTAAACTCAGACTGCAGATACATAACTGTGTGCTAAAGAAAGCAAAAAGAGAAAAAGGGCAGCTATAACCCTTGTTCCCAGTGCTTAACATTCAAAGTTTGTGGGAATTCTAGTAAGTTGCTCACATGGTTTTGAGAAGTCTGTGTTGTCCTTCCCCATGAAAGAAAAAACCCCAAAGAACAGCCAACCAGTTTCAGTTGATGAGTACACATATACTGCACCTACACTTCCACAAGCATAAGCTGGGGACAAGAAGAACTTAAGCTTCCTCCTTCTCCACCATCAGCCAAAATTACCATGTAAATATTTAAATGGAAAATTAGGCATTTCAGTGGAATCCCATTTGCCCTCTCTCAGCCCTTTCAAAACAGATTTTTTTTTTTGGAAATAAGAGAAAAAGGGACAGTTTCTTCATGCAAGAAAAGGCTGATTTCCTGGGGCAGTGCTGCTTCAGCTTCCATCTAGCTTCCAGCAGGCATATTTCCTCTCCCCCTTTGTATAGCTTCTTCCTCAGCTCCATCAAGAGAAGCTGCCTGGAGAAGCCACAGAAACAACTGTGAGGTGAGAGCAAGGTCACAGACTTGCACCTACAATTAATGTTCACCACCCTGTGCTGGAAAGGCTTCCTTCCAGGAGTGGGTATGGGACAGCTAAGATTTGGGCAGCACATCCAAGATAGCAGCAAGACAAGCTGCAAGGGAAGAACCCTTGAGCCCACAGGAGCACAAAATCAATGGGGGAATAAACAACAATCAAACTGGGAGAATTCACAGGCAGGAGCACTTAGAAGGGAACTGAGGAGCTAAGAGTGGAGTTAGTACAAAAGCCAGACATGGCACATGGCTGGAGCTACCCAGAAATTCTTGCTTGTACCATCTAAGAGAGGTGCTTGTGGCAGAGAGGAGTTAGTATGTTCATACACAGGTATGAAGAGCAGTTTAGGAAGATGATGTACATATTATGAAGGATTAGGGGAAAGAGGACACATTCAAGTCACAAGAGGACTCATCCAGACCCTTCTACCATAGGCTTATTCTTGAACTCAGCTCTGCAGTAGAACAGAGCAAGGCTCTGGAAAACACCTGACCAGAATAAGCAAGCCTGCCAACAGACTCAGTCTGGAAACTATTGTACATATTCAAGCCTTTACAAATAATTTCTGTCACTGCAGTGCCTTCAATCTCACTGCAGTTTTCTGTACTGTACTGTACTCCAGCAGAGTACCAGTGGCAAAGCAGCTTGGCTTCTCAATTCCAGCCCTAGACATACACTTTTTTTTTCTTTTTTTTTTGTGCCACAGACACAAAAATTACTTTTCAGCAAGTGACATACGGTTTGCCAGACAGCACTTCTGGAGAGCAGTATTCAATTGTCCCACAAAAGGTATAAAACAATTTGCCAGGTTCCAGGTAGGCAGCTGAACCAAAGTCCACTAATTTAATTGTGAAATCTTCAGCTATGACAATGTTTTCATCCTTGATATCTCTGTGAAGGATGTTCCTGCAGTGGAGATACCCGACAGCTGAGACAAGCTGAAAGAGAAGGAAAGAACCAGGTGTTACTACACAGAGCAGAACTAGGTGTTACTACACAGAGCTGTCCTTCTGGATAGTCTGCATGACATCACAGAGTTCAGATAGCCACATTTTGGCTTGTTTTCACATTATTTTGGTGGCTGGGAACAATGCTGGTGTGCCTGCCAGTGTTGCTGCAGTGAGTATTATGATGCTCTTGAGACAGAGACTTAAAAAAGCCTTTTCTTCCTTTCCTTTCCTCTCACAAATCTGCAGGAAGGTGGCATGCTATAGTCACAATGTGCTTGTTTTTTTGGTTAGAAGCATCAGAGCTGGTGTTACAATCCTGCAGGTCCCTCTATTTTTATCCCAGCTTCATTTACAGGGTGCTTTGATTCCCCAGAAGGATATTACTGTGTGCCTCTGATACTGCAGGATGACAAAGCATTTAAGAGGGATGTTTCTGTATAAATAATACAGTCACTCCTAAACTCCATTTCTCTTTCTGCACGATTCATGCTGTGGTGCCATAATTAAGAATAGCATCAAATTATATCACCTTAGAGACAATCGTGATCCTTACCACAATACATCTGAACAGGAAAAGTGGATGGTTCAGGGAGGAAAGTTTCTATTTATAATACAAAGCTCCCTCTGCAGAGAAATACCACACAGGTCTGAAGTAGCAAAGCACAAGGCTGGTTTAGGAAAAGGGCCTTATCTATCAGAAATCTGAAGGGACCAAAGCCTGCAATTTGTGAATGCACAGAGCATCACTTCAGAGACCATCTTCCACCAGCACTCTAGGGGAGGGGATTGTGTTACCACTTGCAAAGTAATTCTTGCATACCTTGGGGTGAGGAATTCACTCCAAAACATGTGAGGGGGAATTACCTGGGGAGTGCTGCTGTGGTTAACTCAATAAACAAAGAACAACTCAGCACTTAGGCAAGCTCCTGTAAACTGCCTGGAGTTATTTTGCATTCTGCCATGTTACATTCCAAGGTAATGTTTTGATTTAAAATTCCTTAAGAAGGGAGAGCCCTTTACCCCTCTAACCTAATTAAAATAAATATTCATCCCAGTAAAAGCATGGCTTTTAGTGAGGCTTGGGGCAGCTTCCACGTGCTTTCCTCCTCCCACAGAGGAAAGGTGACTGCTGCATGATGGGCATCCTGGTGAGAGGAGGGTGTGTGCTGCTGCAGTCTCAGCCTAAAAGCAGTGGCTCTGTAGGAAAACCTTGTAGGGAGTAAGGTCCTCTAAAAGTTTCTTTGTTACTGGTTTTCTAAGTGAACCTTAAAAGGTTTCTGCAGGTACCATTTCAGTTAGCTAGAAGCCAGTCCTTCATAGAATCACAGAATGGGCTGGGTTGGAAGGGACCTCAGAGATCATCAAGTCCAACCCTTGATCCACTCCCCCCGTGGTTCCCAGCCCATGGCACTCAGTGCCACATCCAGGCTCTTTGGAAATATCTCCAGACACGGAGAATCCACTACTTCCCTGGGCAGCCCATTCCAATGCCTGATCACCCTCTCTTTTCTTAGAAAGAAATTCTTTCTAATCTCCAACCTAAACCTCCCCTGGCACAACTTGAGACCCTGCCCTCTTGTCTTGCTGAGAGTTGCCTGGGAAAAGAGACCAACCCCCCCCTGGCTCCAACCTCCTTTCAGGGAGTTGGAGAGAGTGATGAGGTCTCCCCTGAGCCTCCTCTTCTCCAGCCTCAACACCCCCAGCTCCCTCAGCCTCACCTCACAGCACTTGTGCTGGATCCCTTCACAGCCTCCTTGCTCTTCTCTGCACCTGCTCCAGCACCTCAATCTCCTTCCTGAACTTCCTGAGGGGCCCAGAACTGGACACAGGACTCAAGCTGTGGCCTCCCCAGGGCTGAGCACAGGGGCAGAATCCCTTCCCTGGACCTGCTGGCCACGCTGCTCCTGAGCCAGCCCAGGATGCCATTGGCCTTCTTGGCCACCTGGGCACACTGCTGCCTCCTGTTCAGCTTCCTGGCAATCCAGACTCCCAGCTCCCTTTCTGCCACTCTGTGCCCAGCCTGGAGCTCCCCATGGGGTTGTTGTGGCCAAAGTGCAGGACCCGGCACTTGGCCTTGTTGAACCTCATCCCCTTGGAATCAGCCCAACTCTCCAGTATGTCCAGGTCCCTCTGCAGAGCCCTCCTGCCCTCCAGCTGATCCACACTCCCCCCCAGCTTAGTGTCAAAATAATGTTCAAAATAATGAGGAAAAGTTGTGCAGAATGTGAGCATGACTGTGTGGTTCAGCATGCCTGCTGGTTAACCAGTGACTCTTTTTGATGAAAGAGAGTCCTGGTTCTTACATTAACCAAATCTTACCTTGTGTAGCACCTGCATGTTTTCAGATCTCACCTGTCTAAATATATAGCTTGCTAATGGCTCATCCAAGTTGGGCTGATTATCAATGAAGGCAAAGAGATCCAGACCAGGTCCATGCTTCTCCATCACCAGCTGGAAGAAGTGTTCATTTTGAAATACATCCAGCACCTAGAAATAACAGACTTCTGAAATAATGTGCTTCATCCTCAAACTTTCTTCAAAAAAACAAACCCAAAAACCAATAAAAAAACCACACAACCAACAACAAAAACCAACTCCCCCCCCCCCCAAAAAGAAGCCAGCAAAAAACCCCACCAAACCAACACTGTTCTCTCCTCTTGGAGGTTTAATCAACATATATTCTAATCTTTGAAGTCTTTCTGACCTTTGACTGAGCACACATGTTTCTTGAAATGAGAGCATAATTAAACTTGGAGCAGAAAAAAACCAAGAGGAATTACCTTTCTGGGGAAAAAAAATCCCAACCCAACCCCACTGATGTCAAAAGAATAAAAACAAAGAATAATCAAGATACACATCCCAATTGTTTACTGACCAATTCAGTAAATAATCACATGTTCAGATGTGACATTGCACTTCCAAGATATGCATCATAACACCTTGAAATAACTGACTTTTTTTCTGTCATACCTCCAGATATTTTTTTTACATCAATTGTTTGGGGTAAAAGTGTTGAAAGCAGCAATATCCTCCAAAAATAAACAGGACAGGTAAGTTCTGTTCTATCTTTAAAAAGTAGGTTGAATACAGGATACTCCCTCACTCTTGAAGAGTAAGATGAGGCACCAATTATTCAAAGGAACCATCATGTTGCAGTTCAAACTGCATTCACCCACTTTGAGCTGCCTGTACCTTAATGATATTGGGGTGCTGCAGCTTCAAAAGGATTGCAATTTCTTGAGTAACTCTCCCCAGATCAGGATCATCTACCCAGCAGTCTTCAAGCACCTTCTCCTTCCAGATGAACTTTGTGACAGCCTACACAGACAACAGCATTCAGCACTGCCTGCTGAAACATGGCTTTAAGTGACTGGTTAGTTAATTTCCAGGAAAAAATGTTAGTGAATCATATTACTAGAAGGAGAGAGATAACACAATGTGCATTTCTTACAGTATCTTTAAACTGATGTGAACTTGTTTAGTCCTAGAAGCAAAATGACATTTATTTTCTTTTTATTGATGCTCTGAATTTAAAAGGCTTTGGTAGGCCAGCTCCTTTATCAACCCAGTCACAGCAGTGGGACTTCTGGCACAGGGGTACAGTGGAATGACATGAGCACTCAACAGCCATGTTGGTGAGAAACACCAGAGCTTGCCACTCCATGATAAAAAAAACCAAAGGTCCCACAACCTCAACATGTCTACTCCATATTGTGGAGTTGTGGCAAGATAGAGACTTTGGTGTTTGTCATTCTTGTTAGTAATGGAAAACTAAAACCTGTCATTACAATCACAGAATGGTTTAGGTTGGAAGGGACCTTAAAAGGCCATCTAGTTCCAACCCCCATGTCATGGGCAGGAATTCCTTCCACTAGACCAGTTAAGCTTAATGCATGATTTTTTTCAACAAGTTAAACAAACTACATGGTCACTCTGTGACTGTTGTCTTCATCAAGATTCATCTGCTGCATCAGTGGAAAACCTGCTGTCCTGTTTCCATGAGGTTAGTGGTTTCAGATTTCTACCCAAGAGGAAAACCCAGCACCACCAAAGTGCAGCCTTTAACAGTGTAGTCTTGACAGCACAAGCTCTAAGCTTTCCATTTGCATCCTAAATAACTGTTGCAATGACATCTAAAAGAAATATTTAACCTCTCTGTGATCTTTCTTGCCCCTGGCAGTCCAGACAAAGCCAAAAGATCCTTTGCCAATAAGACTGAGTGTGTTATAATTGTTTGAATATTCTCCCTCACATGCCCTCAATCCTTCAAGCTCTTCAGCTCTTCTGGAATTCTCAAGAAGTGAAGTTGATCTGGTGGCCTGTGTAAAGATGAAAAACAAAAGCAAAACAAGATAAAACAAATAGGAAAAAAAAAAAAGCCATAGAATCGTGTTTAGAAGATGAAATGGATATTGGAAAGAAAATACACATCTGCAAGAATAACTAAGAGGAGTTGTAGTGAAATGAGGCAACCAGGTGCCACTAATCAGGCACAGGTGGGCTTAACACAAGCTCATGCCCACGACCTAGCAATTGCCTCATTTCACTACAAGGAGTGACCTTTGGTTTTGATACAAGACAAGTTAAGTCAACAGTCATCTCAGCAGCTACTGCTTAATTCAGAGAAAGGTAAAACAGAAGCTAACGTCTCCCTCAGATGCTGACACAAAAATTCTCTCTGCAAGCAGGAAAATGAGCTCGTTGTCATCTATCACCAAATTAAAAGTGTGTTATGTTCCCTGTTACAATTTTCCCAGGTGTACTCTAGATGGACAGAACTATCCAGGTGCTGCTTTAAGCCCTGTCTATAAATTCAGTGATGTCTCTTTGCCTGGGTTACCCAGGAAAAGTTAATACATAAAAGATACTAAACTACCAGTCTTTACCACACTTTCTGGTAAGATAGCATCTTAGTTCTGTAGACTGGTTGCTTAGCAGAGACAAGGAAGTTGTTCAAGTTCAAGGCATATAATTTCCTTCTTAAATTTTAACAGCCCAGTAAAATCCACAGTAGGGAAACACGGTGTGCCTGCCTACCAAGGCCACCACACTGCCTAAGAGATGGAACTCAAGAGCAGTTCTTGCTCTGAGGACAAGCCTTGGGGCTGTTTGTCTCAGCTGTTTGTAGCTTTCTCCACTACAGACAGCAACTAAAATGCATGCTTACAGAATGTCTTTGTGATATGCAGAGTGCTCCAGAGTGAAACAGAGGAAACCTCATGGGGGCCCTTTTTTTGAGGAGTGAAATTTGGAGGTGTCCACTAAATGATCAGAACTAATATCTTGACATACATGTGCATGTACCTGGAAGATGATTTTCTAGAGGAAAACAAGAGCCATCTTACTCATCATCCCTCAAAGGTCTCATAAAAAAATATTCCAAATAACAAACTTTGCCAAAACCCAAGCTTTTCACTCAAATATCTTTCTTTCCCAGCTCACTGAGTAAAGGTGAGGCAGGGGAAGGAAACTAAACATCTAGTTCATAGCAGGCTTTAATAAACAGCAGCTCCTTAGAGTCTCCTGTAGTTTGGAACTGTCACCTCTATACATGTTATATATGGAATGTCTAAGTATGTATGAACTTCTCTGTTAAGGTTATCATAAAATCCAGCTATGTAAAGATTTAAGAGGTTCATACATGTACTCAAGGAATCAAGAAGCTCACCATTGCCTGTTTCAGTTGATCAAAGATATTTTTGTCCACAGCTTTAGACAAAGTACTGTTGGTTTTACAACCCACTACTAAATACAGAGCAGGCCTGAGCAGCTCTGTATTTGGATTTTATGGCATTGACATGTACCTGCTGTTCAGCTACACAGTGTTAAGTGTTCTGTACATCACTCCATATGCAAGATCTTGGGAGGCACCTAAAAACTGCAGTTTTCTTTTGTTGACACAAGTCAGACAATGAATGTTTCCAGCCTGGTATTCCCTTTTTAAATCATTTTTCTGTCATGGGTGGCAGTGTGATCACACTGATGTAAAAATAAATCTCATCACACTGGTGGAAATCTGTTATAGATGTACTTAAACCAATCTGAGAACAACTTAGAATAAGTGCTTTCATTGTTCAGACTGGGAAGGTAGCTACACAAAGCCAAACACACATAGCAATTTGAAACATTTTTTGGAAATAAGAATAGGGAAACAAAGAAACAGCAACACCCACTCACTACATTGTGACCTCCTTTTAATTTGAAAATATTTGCTCCTTTAGCTTCATCTTAACAGTGAAACAAGTAGAGAAATGCTCAATATTTCTACAGTGGTAGGATTTCTTACTTCTCCAAGACTGTGTGTAGAAATATCTGCAACAGAGTGGGCAGAGCTTGCAAGACTGGAGAGTGAAAGCTGAGTGTTTGCTCCAGTTTCTTTCTGGCACTGCAGGAGGTCTTTCACCACCCAGACACAGAAAAGTATGGCAGGGTCTTCCAGTTCTATACGTTTCACTTCAAAGAGTATACCTGTAGCAATGAGTGAGGAGGTTAAAATGGTAGAATGCAACTTTAGTGTTGCATGAGACCTAGGAAGATACAGGACATTGTTCTGAGCTCTTAACAAGGTGAATTCTTCCTTTTTTTTTTTTGAGGATTCTTTTGAGTAAATGCCTTTGGGAACCCAGCCACCCAGAACCATCTTCTATGGCAACATCATTCAATGGGGAGCACCTGCTCAGTAAGCAATTACCAGAATGAGAGAAGCAGAGCTATTGCAGAGAGATACTTGGGGGCTATCTCCATATTTATCACCCCCTAATCAGATATTTTTGTCAGTGTCCAGTGGTGATTATTAATTTCACAGAACTGTAAGAGCTGGAAGGGACCTCTAGACATAATGCAGTCCCAACTCTCCCACTAAAGCAGGATCAACTAAAGCACAGGACTGCATCCAAGGGAGTTTTGAATATATCCAGAGGAGACTCCACAACCTCCTTGGGCAGCCTGTTCCAGTGCCTGGCCACCCTCTGCTTGTCTTCTGCAAAAATGTGGGTGAAAAAGAGCCACCTTGTCTTGGGAAGTTAATAAAGAGGTTTAACTCACTTAATTGTGACCCATCTCTGTGACAGCAATTCCCAGTGTAGTTGCCTTCCAGAATCTCCAAGGCTGAAGGAGATCCTGCTGGATCCAGTTTTCCTTTTTGCTTCAGAGGGGTTGATGTTACTTTTATCTCCATAGTTTGCTGCCCAGGCAACTGACAGTCTTCTTGAAGACTTCCTTTGCTTTTCAGCGAGTTTCTGTTGATGTTGTCCCTCACAGTCTCAGCAAGAGTTTCAGGCCTCTCAAGAAAGTCTTCGGAGGATTCTTTGGAGTTTTCTAAATGCCTTTGGGAACCCAGCCACCCAGAACCATCTTCTATGGCAACACCATTCAGTGGCTGCTCTCCTTGCCCAGTTGAACAGGCACTGTTTTTCTGAGTTAGCATCCTGTCTGCAGCAGATTCCACTGTGCTAGAGGAGAGTGTTTCTGTATCAGCTGCAGTAATACCTGAACAACTCTTTGAGTTCCCCTTGACACCAATATTCAGATCTAGTACCTCAAGACCAGAGCAAATACAGTTCAGCTCAGTGTCCAACTCCTTAACATCCTCAGAGGTTGTGGCAACTCCTGGTGCAAAAGCACTGCAGGCCATTTTATTCCCTGAGCAAGCATCATGGACAGCATTTCTTCCATTTGCTGGAAAGGATGAAGCATCATCTAGCAGGCAGCTTTCAATTACAATGTTCTCAAGGTTGGAATGTTTTGTGTCACACCTCAGGTTTGGTTTTGGCAACTGCCCTGTAACTATGTGGCTTTGAAAGTCTTGTCTGGAGTCAGGTGCTCTCCCTGAACGTGGCTCATCTCTTGTTGGTGTTCCAGGTGAGTTACAAGTAAAATCAGGTGGCTGAACGGGGCCATGGGATGTGGTATCTAGATGGTCTTCTAGCCTAGAACAAACAGGCAACCAGAAGACATTTACTGGAGAAGCTTGTCCCCAGGCATCAGTAGGCTGGTGATGCCTCAGCATTTCCTACAGCATCCTACAGACATGCTGACAATTTGATTCCTTGAGGAATCAATGATGAACTTGTAATTGCTTAGAAAACATCCCAGTCACCATGGCATTTTGAGTCCCAGATGCACCAGATACTGCACCATCACTACTTCTTCCTGGAATCTTCCTGTCCTGACCTCAGACTGTTCTGAATTAGATTACATGGGAGAGAGCTTTGCAGAAATCATCATTTGAGAATTATTCAGTCCTGCAGTTTCCAAAGTTCTACAGTGTTCCACTGCTCTGATTCTGTCAAGCCAGGTCTCAGGGTAAGGCTCCCTCAGTGGGCTGACAGCCCCTTGGGAGCAATGCTGCCTTCACTCCAAGGGTTCAAAGTTATTCATGGTATCATGATGAGAAAAGAATTAAAAACCCCACCATCCTGTATACTACTTGTACTTATGTTACTATGGTCACTTTTTAACACCTGCACTAACTTTTATTTTTAAGCTTAAAAGGAAAATGCAGCAATATGAGGGCACAGGCATTCAAAATCCTCACAAGTTCCCCCCTGACCACAGAAGGGCAGGTACACTCAAAGGGAACTCTTTCCCTGTGGAATATTTCCCTCTCTAGCTTAATATCTACCTGTACACTGTGGATCATTTCCCACAACCAAAAGCCAATACCCATGGCAGTATACTTCCAGTCCTCAGAAGAAGATCCTCTGAAGATGGATGTCCTCACTGATCAATTTAACCATGATTCACCAAAGCCCATACCAGAAATGTTGGTAAAATATTTTGTATTCCTGAAAACACAGCAGAGCACTTACAGACTTACTTGACAAGACTTGCTGTCTTGCAAATAGGGCTCAGATTCTAAAGAGTGCAAAGTGCATTAAGACTCTTGTTATACCTTTCCACAGACATCACAGAGGTGAAAAAAGTTTTTGTTGGCAATTGCCACCATGGTTCTTCACTTTTCAAAGTGAATATGCAGTCCATGAAATGTCTACCTGTTAGAAGCTGTGGATATCACTTCAACAGGTAAGGGTGGAGAAAAGAAACTGGTCCCATTCTCTTGTTCAGTCTCATCATGTATTAATTTGTCATCTTTGTGTCTTCTTTCCCATTTCTGTTCTTCATCTTTTGACAGAAGGCTTGGTAAAGATGCAGCCAAGAAGCTGCTGTCTGTACACCAAACAAGACACAAAACCATACCAAATTAACCTTTTATGTTTAGGCTTCAGAAATGACAGTGATTAAAAACAGTCTTGGAACAGTCTCATTTCTAAGGAATTAAGTATAAAATTGAGAAAAATATTCCACATATTAGCACCTCACACTACTTGGGCCTGAGAAGCCATCACATGCAGGAATCTGAATGTTTCAGGGCTGCTGATCTTAAGAGGGGAGGGAGGGAAAGGGAAGTGCTTGTTAAGTATAAAGTATTCTCTATAAACAGTGCAATTTCCAGCTTGGAGATTCAGTTTCATCCTCTTAGCAACAAAGAGAGAAACACAGCCTGAGGTGAACAAACAGTTCTCCTTCACCTTAGCTTATAGTGGGGGTCCAATTTAAAAGCCAGATGGAGGTACAGTGCTTTCACAAAGCATGTTCTCATGCTCAGGGGCAAATCCTCTTTTCATAATGCAACAAGACCTAACTAGATTTACTTCATTTAGACCTAGAATCCTAAAACTGTTTCTCTGAGTTGGTAGTGTAGACATTAGACTCTGGTCTCTGTTGATTTGACCTCTGTTCCAGCAGCCAGAGCCAGCTGTATGACAGGCAGTAGCATCTTCAAAGATGCACTCACCCTCTGTCCCTGGGGAGTCATCAAGAGGAGGCAACAACAAAGAAGAGTCCCTGCTTCTGTCCATGTTGTTATAGAAACCAGGGATCAGGAATGTGATGTTCTAAAAGACAGAAGGAAACCTCATAAAGCCAAGCTGACTCTTGCAGGTCGTGGGGCAAATGGTAGCCATCCTGACTTGCCTGGATAGCCAGGCACAAGTGACCCACATGACTGATGGAGAGCATACAAGTGTGCAGTTGCTTTGTGCTACTTGAAATCCACCCCAGGTCCTCAGCACTGCACGACTTGGCAATTAGGGAATTAGCATATCATCCTACAACTCATGCACTGAGCACAGAGGTTTTATGACAGACAGAAATTAGTGTAGAAGATTACTTCAGAACTGCAAGAGATACACTGCCAAACACAGCAGTCTTTTGGGAGGGATTGCAGTTCCTGTCTTACCTTTCCCAACAGTTCTTTCTTTTCGTAGCCAAAGAGCATCAAAGCAAAACTATCCTTGATACCACAGATGGTTCCATCTGATTGGACAGTAATAAGACCACTGATGGTGCAGAAAACCACAACTGTAGCAGAGTAATGGTAGCCTGTGAAGGAGCCACCTTTTTCTGTCTGTGGAACACCATCTTTCTGCACTGCTGCTTGTTTCTCCTCCAGAAGGCTTACTTGCAGCTTCAAACTGAGAGGAAACATGTTACCCTCTCTGGATTGCCCTATGGCTTGCTGGATCCTGAGACTCTAAATGAAAGAACAGAAAAGAAAACAAACAGAAAACCTCTAAGCAAATGTTTCAGCATTTATACAAAACTACACTGTCACATCCTCAGGAAGAAGGAGCAGGAAAGGAAAAATGAACCAATCCTCTGTGTATCAAAATGCCTCAAGTCTGGTTTTCTAAGTATAGGGAAGTCAGTGCTGAACTCCCGTGTGAATATCCTGATGAGGGAGACTGGGAAAGCCCATGGTGCAGCTTGACAGAAAATCAGGGATTAAAAAGGCCTCTTTCAACTACCTAGCTGCCTGCTTTCATGGCATTTAAAGGATCCAAGTATTCTTTAGTCTGTCACTCCTCAGGCAGACATGACTGAAAGGGGCTAAAGAACTGAGAGGAATGTTAAGGAACTGAGAGACAGCACGGGTTGTTAAAAAGCCAGGACTGAAGGAAAGTGTCTCACCAGGACAGACTCCACAGCAAGAGGCTGGGGCTTTGGCTCAGTCCTTGTTAGGAAATATTAAGACAGCAGCTCTGCAAATAAGCAGCATACCCATTTTCAGGGGACTTAGCTGCTCTCTGAAAAGATTTTCTGCTGTTACATAAAGGCAGGGGGAAGAGTCCACTGCTGTGATCCAGATGGGAAGGACAAGGAAGAATGTGTTTGATGTTTATACAATACCTCTGGGATTTTTTTGCCTGGGGTAGGGATCTTCACAGAAGGAATCAGGTCCTTTATGTGGAGCCCAACTACCTCTTCCAGTGCTGGGTAGTCATGGAGATGGGCAAAAAGGAGGTCACATGATGTAATCTCTCCCTTGGGAAGAAAATGTACAGGACTATTTTAATTTTAGCATTTTAACCACAGTCCACTCAATCCTTTAGAAAGAGTTTCTGCAAATATTTAAGCAATTGGCAGTAAGTTTCATTCTGCAGTCTCTTTGTGGATACAAACACCTCCCTTAAAGCAGACACAGCATAATGCAACACTTCTCTGCCATTGTTGTGCAGAGATCCTGTCCTTGGCCACAGGGGAGAAGCAGGAGAGTCCAATGCTCCTCACAGAATTTTTCCCCAGCAAGATGATCTTTACACACAGGCATCCCTGCCAAACCATCACTGGGTCTGAGATGCCCACAGGGAACAGTCAGTGCATGTTAATATGACTTTGGAATAGGTAAAGGTGAGCCACATGGGAGATGTATGCACAGGTCCTGCACATGCAGCCCCAGTTTTGGGCAGCTCTGTGTCCACACTGCAAGCTCACAGACAGTCAGGTGCCCACTGGCTTTCAGACACCTCTCATACCCACAAACCCTCACAAACTGCAGCCTTGGTTGATCATAAGGAAAGAAACTCACCTCAGCTGTGAAGGAAACAGATGCTGAAAGCCTCTCCACTGGTTCCAGCACCACCACACAACAGTGGGTGTCCTTGCTTCTTATTTGTCTCAGCCAGACCAAGACAGGGATCTTCTCTTTCTGATTGCCTACAACATCCACCTTCCCATGGGAGCCAGAGATGGATTCATAAGTTACTAAGAATGTGGTTACTCCCAAAGAACTTCAAACAGGAGGAAGATATTGAGGAAAGGTACCTCCCCATCTTTGTAGAAAAGCATTTTATCTTGACTGCTTACTAGTTTTGGTTTTTTGTTTTGGTTTTAAGCGGGAGAAGCAGAGTTTCAATATAGAGATGAAAAGGTTTGCAAATAATTCACTGATCACACACAAACCCTCACCTTGCATTCAAGAGAAGTGCCTTCCAGAGGTGCCTTATTTAAGAGATGTCCCACAGTGGTAATGAATACTCCATAGTTCTTACTTTCAGCTGCAAAAATACTTTTCATCTCTCATGGGAGGAGGAGCTCCTTCTCAAATGACACTGATTATCTCACAGCCTGCAGCATTCATATCAGGCCTTTTATAATTTTTATGTCACCTGGACAGAATGGCTTTATCCATTATACTGTGCTTCCTATAAAATACTTGGAATGGCTGTGGATTACCAGTAGTGCCCTTTATTCAGTGTTAATTCACTTCAGTGGATTCAAACTTCAGTATATTTTTCCCCATATCCAACTGAGGATTCAGCTCTGAGATGACAACAGTTCCAGTACAAAAATAGCACACCAGGAAGAACAGAAGCTCATTTTCCAAGTGTTTTCAGGTGACAGCAGCAAGAAAAAAAAAAAAAACCAAGTAATTGAGACCTTTCTTATGCAGTTTTCTTATGCACAATCCCACTGCAGGCAAAGATTTCAGTTCTACTCTTTTGCACCAGCTGGGGTGGTTTGGCACAGACACCTCAAGTCATTTGACTGACTTAAAACTTTATAATATGCACAATGCAATTGAAAATATTTTTTAAATTATCTTAAAAGACCAGAAAATTGGGAGAAGGTTTCCCTAGAAGGTTTTTCCATGCTAAGCAAGTCCAGGAGCAGGTCCAAAGGAGGGCAACCAGGCTGGTGAAGGGACTCGAGCACAGACCCTATGAGGTGAGGCTGAGAGAGCTGGGGGTGTTCAGCCTGGAGAAGAGGAGGCTCAGGGGAGACCTCATTGCTGTCTACAACTCCCTGAAAGGAGGCTGTAGCCAGGGGGGGTTGGGCTCTTTTGCCAGATGACTTTCAACAAGACAAGAGGGCAGGGTCTCAAGTTGTGCCAGGGGAGGTTTAGGTTGGAGATTAGAAAGAATTTCTTTCTGGAGAGGGTGATCAGGCATTGGAATGGGCTGCCCAGGGAAGTAGTGGATTCTCCGTGTCTGGAGATCTTTCCAAAGAGCCTGGATGTGGCACTGAGTGCCATGGGCTGGGAACCACGGGGGGAGTGGATCAAGGGTTGGACTTGATGATCTCTGAGGTCCCTTCCAACCCAGCCAATTCTATGATTCTATGATACTCTTGGTTTTGTTTGTTTGGTTTTGGTTTTCATTTGTTTTTGTTTTTTGGTTTTTTTAAGTAATGTCCTTTAATTTTGGATTTGGTTGGCAGCTACAAGGCTCTCACAGGTGCCTCCCAAACCATCCCTTTGAAGCCCCACAGTTGCAAACATCTAAACAGACCAGTCCTACAAATGACACAATTGCCAAATAACCAAAAAGTTAAATATACCAGGAAATTATAGTGAAAAATGTAAAAAACCCAAAACACCAAACAAAAGCACACAAAACCACTGTATAGGGTAAGGAATATTTGCTGAAACTTCTCACATACCACAGTTCCTGAAGCCAGCCATGAGTGTTCATCAGTTTCTATTTTCTCCTCACCCACAGCTTCCCACACCTCCTGACTGGATTTGGATATCAAGAGGGAGAGCTTCTGACCAATGAGTTCCTGACTCCTGCACCTAAGCAGCTTGCAGGCTTTATCATTAGCCACTAGGATCTGGAAAAGCAAGGAAAAAAAACCCAAAAGACCAAAACAAAGAATAAAAGCTGAAAGGTTTTTTAGCAGATCATCATCTCATCAAGTTATTTCTTTAATGTCTTGTAATATCCCTTCCTCTTGGGGGAAATCAAGTATTCTTTTGAATTCTGAAACACTTAAAAGAAGTTTACTAGACCTTCTTTTTCTAGAAGATCTGTGCTCATGAGTCTTTTTGGTTGAGAGCATCTGAGACACTGCTTACACTGCTTTCCTTTTAGGTTTCCTTCTGTCTTTCCATTGCCTGCCCACTCCAGCCTCAGGTGTGGTCATTTAATTAATTACACCCACAGAGGTAAAACTACAGAGTTGCTCTAATAAGCAAAGCCTGTGCAGACCACAAGATTTTACCCACACCTGAAGGCATGCAGTCATCTCAGCAGTCATCGACATGCTTAAGCCTGTGTTACAGACCCACTCAGGATTAAATCCCTTTAAGATGAGCAAACCAAAACTCCCATTTCAAGCTAAAAATGGCACAGCTCTTTAAAGTTTCATTTTGACTCTCAGGACACAAACAGAGACATTTTGTCCCTCTCAATGCCCACCTCATGCCATGGGACTTATACCAGATACAGCCTCTGTGGCTCAGCAGTTTCTGCTGCAAATACCTCTGTGGTTTTGGCATCCACTGTGAAGATGGCTTTGTTTGGATTGCGTGCAGCAGCTGGGAGACACTGGCTGGATCCCTCCAGAGTGAGGTGGTGGAAAGAGGAGCAAGGAGCTGAACGTCTGATAGAAGTGGAGAGAGAGGCAGAATCCCACTGAGCCCACAAGTTACCAGTTTTGCTGGTACAAATATTATGAGCTGCCAGTGAAGACAAACAGTAGGAGCTCCATTTCTCCCCTGTGAGAAGATAAAGATCAGCTAAGTAGCTGTAACAGCCTGCTACAGGACTACTAGAGGAATGGATCAAAAAACATGAGTTGCCAGCTGAAGCAACTGTCAAGGAGTCCCCAAATATAAGATTCTAGATTTAAAAGAAATCCCAAGAAAATATAATCAATAGGACTAAAGAAAGCAGAAATAATATTAGTAGTCATATCATTTTGAACCAGAGCACTGGTACACTTAAAATCAGTCTGTAGGCTCCAAGAATTGCCAACATCCCTAAGATTCAACCAGAGTAGTCAACTTTTATTTTTCACTTAACAAAGTTTAAAAGGTTCTGAAACCTCTGAAGTTAAAATTGAAACCGTTATTAAACATAATTACAGTAAGTGTTCAAGCCATGATAAAACACTGCATTAGTCAGAAGCCACTTAATGAACTGTTCACAAGATGTGACACTGAAATACTTGTGCCCACACCAATGCTTTATGTTACACAATGCCAAGTGATTCTACTAACGTTTCTAAGTTCTGACTGTGAAAAGCACTACCCTGGGAAGTGGCATCAGCAGCCAAATGCCACTGCTCCACTCCCAACATAGTTTTTGAAGCCTTAGCAGCAATCAAATCAGCATTATGAACAAGTCAGCACAAGGACAAGTACCCCATGCAGTTATCAATATGCTCACCATGATAAAACATGGAGATGTGTATCTGGATGCATCGTAAACTGCAAAGTTCTTCACCTCCTAGCAGAATCCAGTAAAACAACATCTTTCTCCCCAGCTGGAAAATTTTAATGTTTTAGATAATAATGGAAGGTGGCAGGGTGCTCCATGGCAGACAGTAAAGGTCACCCTGGCACAAATACAAAGGCAGAGCACCTAACCAGCAACTCATCCCCTGTAAACTCTCACAGCCTGCAGAAATCTGTCTCAGGAGCTTACTGAACCCGAGCTTTCTGGCAGCTACTTTAAGTTTGGGAGGAGGGAGGATGGAGATCTGAAACACATCCCCTTTACTCACAACACCTGAGCTCCATTTCAAAACACAGTGCCCACCTGGCAGAGATGCTCTAAGCCGGCAGAGGTCTGAGAGATGACTTTTCCTTCTTTTGCTGGCCCAAGGGTAGGATCTACTTAACTTATCAGAGTCGTCCCCGTGGGTGAGGATAGCTCCTACTGGTGCGGGCAGAAGGCCCGTGTCAGAGGGGCTGAGAGCCTCGGCTGCCATGCTCACACTCTGCTTGCCACACCACCCGGGGAGCCGCTCCTGAAACACAAACACCAGAGATCCCCTCGGTCAGACAGCAGGGCTGAGGATGCCAGCGGGTACGGCTGCTCCTAACCCCGTTACCAGGGGGGGAGTCCCTGTTACCCTGCCCTGGGGCTGCAGGGTACCCGTGGCTGACGGGACACCCTAACTCTTTAGAGGCTACCAAGCACCCAGCACCCAGCACTCTCTCCCCATTCCTCCTCGTTATAAAAGAAAACAAACAAAAAAATTAATAAAACAACCAGAAAACCCAAACCAAACCAAGAAACAACTGGGCTACTTAGCGAAGCAACTTCCACTATTGAGTCAGCAAGTGCAGCAAAGCCTCCCTCATTCCCTCATTCCCTCCCGACCCGGGTGCCGCCCGCACTGCCCACCTTCGCGGGACTGCTGGGGCTGCTTCCAGCCGGGCGGGCACGGACTCGGGCACAGGCTCGGACACGGACTCGGACACGACCGCTCCCCGAGGCGATCCCCACAGCGCCGGCGGGCGCGAGGAAGTAGTAGGCGGGACGAGGCAGCCTCTCAGCCAATAAGCGTGAGAGGGGCAGGGTGGGCAGCCAATGGGCGGCCAGCGCGGGAGGAGGTGAAGCTGATCCCGCGCTAGGCTCTCCGCTCACCTCAGGAGTCTCCTTCACTCGGCACCGTCACGATGCGTGGGGCTGCGCTCCCAGGCAGTCTGGACCCACCTCCCCTGAGCTTCGGGGGTGGAAGGCTGCAGGTAGATAGATCCTTGCACGAGGTAGAAGCCATCCTACGGGAAATCTGTAGACGGAACGATGAGGCCGAAAGCAGTTAATGACGCCTCAGAGGCGAGGCGCCGGTGTAGAGGGAGCTGATCCACCACAGCTGCAGCAGCGCCTGGCGCTCCAATGGCTTCCCAGGAAGGAACTACAACTCCCAGGAGGCCGCGGGGCTCCCACCGCGCCGTATGTGAGGCAGGCGGCCATGGCACAGCCTGGCCCCGCCCCCTGGGCGCACCGCCTGCGGATCTGATTGGCTGAGAGCTCGTCTGAGGTGGCTTCCGGGAGGGGTCGGTGGGCGAAGCAACATGGCGGCGGAGAGCGGAGAAGGACCGCAGGAGATGATGGAGGGTGAGAGTCTGCTGGGGGATGGCACGGCCGCTGAGGGAGGGTCGGATCGGGACGGCTCGGCTCGCTGTCAGGCGAGGCGACTGCCGAGTGCGCGCGGTGGGGCTGGTGTGCTCTCTGCGGCCGGGCAGCCGGCGGTGTCCCCCCTCAGGCCACTGCCCGGGAGCTACCGGGCCCCCTCTGTCTGCTGAGGCGAGGCGGGCTCTGTGTGTGTTACCTGGGGCGCAGGGCCTGCCTGGTGCCTTCCTCCTCCGTGGGGGCTCCACACACACGCGCGAGAGGTGGAAGGCGTGGGTTTGCAGGGCTGGCTGTGACGTAAAAAAATATAGATGATAAGAAAGAAGTCTCCTGGCATGGCGTTGCTTTTCTTAAGCCTCCTCGTGAAACGAGAGCAAATGTTGAGGAGAGAGGAGATTCAGGTTCCCAGTGCCAGAGTTGTGGCTGGGAAAATGATGAAGGGATCTTGTAGGTTGTGCCGGGGACACGGTTGCTTTTACCTGCAGGGATGATTTTTTTTTATTTTTTTGGTTAATGCGATCACTTCTTTGTGTCATTGGTACTATTGTACATGATACTGATTTTTTTTTATTTCTAAAAGCTTTTAAAATGTACTAGTTCTAATTCCATATCCGTAATCTTTGGAATTGCACTTCATTGATCTAAGAAATTTCCTTTTTCCTCCAGTCTTCTTCCCAGATTGTTGGTTTTAGGAAGATGTGATGGGAGGAAAAAGTGCATCCAAAATCAAAGTAGAAACAAGGGGTAAGAGGCCTTTTATTTAAGACTAAACCTTTTATTTAGCTAACTTAGGATTTCTACTAACTGCATAGTGGTGTATGTGAATCTTGGTTATTTTATCTGCTTGCTACTGCTTTTTCCCCCCCTCCCAGGGCCCCCCTCCTGCAAATAGCCTCATTCTGCTCTTGTGTATCTCACACAGTTGACAAACGGATCGAGTCGGAGGAGTCTGGAGATGAAGGAGGGAAGAAGCAGGCGGTGTGCTTAGTGACAGACCTCAGCCAGCAGAGCCTGAGAGAGGAGCAGAATGGGGAGAGCTCTGCAGGTACCATGCCAGCCTCCTGATGCTGCTGGGAAGGGCTTCCTTCCCCTGGTGTTCAGGAGTGTGTCTGTGTGTGTGTCAGTCCCTGGGGGGTGTTGTGGTAGTGGTGTCAACCCTGGTTAACGAGTTTGGTCTGCCCCAGAGCAAACTTAGTTAAAAATAAATAAAATACAGTGTTCTCAGTGCTAAAATGAAGCTGCCTGCTTCTTACGGGATCACTGGTAATAGACCTTTGGGGTTTTTTTCCCTTATTTTTTTTGCCCATCCACGTTTCTGTGTGAAATCTAACACGATAAAGCAAAACACCTTTCCTCATACTTTGTCTTTGGATAGGTAGTAATTTTCTGTGGAAAGATGCTGGAAGTGTTCATTAGAAAGAAGCAGCTTTCCTAAATTCTGCTTTAGTGTACATCTAGCTTGTTACTTAGGGCTGCCAGGTGCCTTTGGGAGGCACAGGTGGCTGTTTCTAGGCTGCCTGAAGGAAGCTATCCATTTTATTTGTTTAATTTAAGAATTCTAAGCTGTATCACAGTTACATCTGCTTGAATCATCATGACTTTAAACTTCTGCAACTCTTTGTATTAGATCACTGGGTGGAAATGTTGACAGCCTTTTTTGAAGCCTCTGTGTGTTGGATGGAAGGGTTTGCTTTTCAGTGGCTTGCACTGAATTTGCCTGAACAGATCCATTTGCAAAGACCCTGTATGGCAATACCTTCTGGGCTTTTGGTGCTAGCTAACAGCCTGAGGTTCTGATATCATCTTTTTTGGTAGAAATGTTCATGTGCTTATTTACTGGTCTGGAAATGAAGTGATACAGTAAATTTTCTGCAGCAGATTTTCATCCTCTTTTTGGCTTTGCATGCTGTGAACACTGCAATTTGCAAAGCAACTTTCACTGTTTCCAAACTAGAAGTTGCTGTGAGAATTCCCAGTGTCATCTCCCAGCTATAAATACACTCCCTGTAGTTATAATTATATATTTATATTTAAATATGAATTTAAAAAGTGTTGAGGTGGTGTCTGCACAAGCACGAGATCACACCTTGCACACTGTCCATCCCAGGCTCTGTGTGAGCAGCACAGCCATGCAGATCAGGCCTGGGTTTCCTTTGCATGCATTTGACACTGACTGCTCATTTAACTGTGGATTTGAGGTTCTGTTTTGTGTGTTGTACCCCTGGGAATATTAATATTAGAGAAAATCTTTCAGGTGACATCCTTCAAATCCCATGGAAGCACAAAAAGAGCATTCAGATTCGGCTGCTGAATTGCACGGGGTGCTGTTTAATGTAGTGACTGTGTTGTTACTTCTCTCTCCAAGCTGTGAGGATCCAAACAACTTCTACTAGTCTAGAAGCCAAGGAGAGGAATAATTTTGGAACATTTGAGTTAGTTTCCACAGACAGCTTTCGAGTTCCTCAGCTGAAAGGAAAATGAGATTTTTCTCTGTGTTTTTTCAAAGAAGATCATAAATAAAGGGACCCCAAGCAGCTGAAATTTCAAATTTAACATCCAGCTTATCCTCTGAGGAGCAGTGCTTCTGTTTAGAAAACTTCTGACTTGGCTATTTATAATACTTTTTTCATGCCAGCACAGTTAAAAGGTGTAGTTAGGCTTTTAGTTGCTTTAAATGCCTGTGGTACTGTGAGCTTACATAACTCAGCAACTGCTCTTCCCTGCTGCGGAATTTGGGTTTCCTGAATGTTGTATTTTTTTCCTACATCTGCAAAGCCACGTAGCTCCCAGGCATGAGTTACACAGGAATCTGCTTCAGGAACTTCACTCCCAGAGCAATGCTTTTTTCCCCCTGGAGAAACCTCCTGCATTAAAAATTGTGGGCTTTTAGTTCTGCTGCTTCGTTGTCAAGTGGTTGTTGAAGGGTCAGTTTAGGGTGGTTTGGGTCTGCTTGGTTCATAAGTGAAATGCTGGTTGACAATTGATAGGGCTGTAAATGTGGCAAAACCATTTTTACTCCTCTTCAAGAGGAAAATGTATTTTGGTGTTCTCATACCAATACTGATTTATCATTGTGCACATCACTCAGGCTGTTAAACAGAGAGTGACTTATACACAGTAGGTAAACTCTGTGAGTTAATCTTGTTACATAAATGCTAAAAAATTGTTTTTATTGTTGTAAACTTGATACAAATATCCTGTGTGATTTGGGTTTGTGCCTTGGGACTTGTGTGCTTCCTGTGCTGGCTTTACCAGGACTCCTCACTCAAAACTTTAACATCAGAGTATTGAACTCATTGCCATCACAAATTGTGTATAAATGATCTGTACTGAGTGCTATGCTGAAACATCTCATTTTATAGAGAAGCCTGCCAGCCAAACAAGGTCAAAAATACTTTTTTTACCTGAAATTATTTTTTTTGTGTGTTTTTTTTTTTGTTTGTTTTGTTAAAGAATATTTTCTTTACTGATTTATAAAAAAGCACCACCTGGCTTTACTTTTTGGACAACTCTGAAGTCTCAAAAGAAGTTCTTTCAGCATCAGCACTAACTTACTGCTAGTACAACCTATTACAAGGGAAATAATTTGGGGTTTTTTATATGAGATTTCAAATAACTTCCAAACTTGGGCTGAATTCCTGTTGGCCATAAATTCAACCAGTGTGCTTGTTTGGCTTGGAGCACTTTGTGCTGGCAGCCCTTTGCACCCCAGAAATAGCTCAAAGAGATGCAGCCTTTGTAGCAGCAGGGTAGGGTACCTCACTTTCCTGCTGAGGTGCACAGCTTCTGATCTGGAAGTAAAATAAGAAAATACAAGTGTTGCCCTCTGCTAAAGTGCCATTCAATGCTGGTACAGCTGACCAGCTCATTTGCAGCCCCAAAATGTAATGTCTGCTTCCTGGTACTTTATACTGTAAAGAATATTGAAAGCTGAGGGATAGGGGATTGATTTTTAGTCTTGACTTCCAGGAGTCAGTTCAGTTGGTGCTCTTTCCCATTTTGGTGCCCATACAGCAAGGTAAATGCTGGGTGTGTAGCTATCAGCACCTTGGTGTGGTGGCAGTATTAAACACTGTCATGCTTGGGTACTTTTCATCCTTACAGTGCTACTTACCATGCCCACTGTCAGTAGGAAAAGCACTCATTTAGTAGAGTGGACACTTGGTGTTTACAAGGCTGTTGTAACCATGTTTAGGCTATGAAAATTGTCATGACTTCTGGCTTAATGGGATAAACTTGCATGCAGTGCTGCAGGAGTTAGTGCATTCATGGGAAGCCTTTGGTATTTGTAATTAAAATTCTGCAGGCTTTTTGGTAGTACACACAGAAGCTAAAAATGGGAAGTGGGGAGGGGAAGTCTGTGTTGCAGAGTTGATTTAGGATTTCTTTGGAAATCGGTGCAACCAGAACACCCTCTGCAACAAATGGGAATTGGGTGTGAATTATTCAGCATGGATTTATCCAGCAAGCTTTGCTCCCTCTTGTGCTGTGATAGAAGCACAGCAAATGCTGGGCTGTCTTCCAGAGCTGTAAAGGCATTTCCCAAGAAAATGTATGCAGTGTGATTAACAATGTTTCCTAGCATATTAGTTCAGTCAAACAAAAGGAAAGAAATGGGTGCAGAAGTGTGTACAACATTGACATTAACAGCATTATTTGTGAAAGACAAGCTGAAGGATGGGATTGCTGAGCTGCTTGATCATTCCTGGCACTGTATCACTATAGACATTCTTGGCCAATTGGTGAAGTGTATTTTTAATGCAGTGAAATATCAGAACTGTGTATCTTGTGTTTCTTTTTCTGATGAGCATTTGCTGCCTCTCCAGATATCAGTTATTGTTACCTTGCCTTTAGCTGTCAGGTGACAGAAGCTTATGGTGTATTTGCTTCTGCAGGACAAGCAGAGACACCAGTGGACATGGAGACAATTAGCTTGGACCCAGAAGCTGAGGTAAAGGCAGATTTTTGTCCTGATGGGCTTTATACAATGGGAAGAAAAGGTTGGCAAAGGCAAGTGTTGAAACCTGGTTGAAAGATCTAATTCTTCTGAAGGTGCTGGTGACCATGATCTTCCCCAGAATGAAATCAGAGGCTTTAGGCTGGAAGTAGAGGTGGTTTTATTCTTGATCAGTAGCTGAAACATTTTGCTAGGTTTAAATTAAGGGTGGAGGCTGTGTGCTGCAAGCATTGTTGATGGGCAACAGGCTGTTGTGAGAATACTTTTAATGAGCTGATTGCTGCTGTCAGACAGACCCACAATTAGCAGTAGGGGCAGCTACATAACTGCCCTTGTTCCTTGGCACTGAGAGCCTTCTGAGCCTGTTAGCTGAGGAGTTCTTGAGCTTGGGCAGTGAAGTCAGTTTCCTGCAGAGCTGGAACACCTGGGGCTGGACAGCACACATGTGAAGTGCAGCAGTTGATCACCAGTGCAGAGTTAATGGTCACAGAACCACCAGATTGTTTGAACTAAGAGTGGTTGCTGTTCAGCTGAGGCCTGGAGCTGGGAATAGCAAGCTGTGTTTCCAGAGAAGCCCTAGTGAAGTGAGGAAGAGGATTTTGTGCAGCACTTTATTCATGCCAGACTTCAGCAGAAGTCATCTGTCTCAGTACAGTCAGAATGCACTGCAAAAGTTTTCTAATTCTGGCAAAACAATGCTCAGGCTCAGGGAAGGGCTGTTGCCTTTTCTCATTTACTGAGTTTCCAGTTGACAGGCTCAGGCTGCAGGCTTCACCTGTGGTGGTAAAAGCATGTGCCAAACCAAATGCTCACAAGCTCTTTGAAGGGCTGTTTTAATGGTGTTTTAATGTTTTTCCACAGTTTGTAAAACTATAATTTTCTGTAGAACAAAGTACCAGGCTGGTCTTTGAAGAATGTTTTGAAACAACTGCTGAATCCCTCCATTTCTCTTTCAGGATGTTGACTTGAATCATTTCCGAATTGGGAAGATAGAAGGATTTGAAGTGCTCAAGAAAGTGAAGGTAACAGTACTGAGGAACAGAGAATGCCTCTTTGAATTGGAGATTTTGAGTATTGTAAGAGGACACACTGGGGACTCTCTCTGTGGCTGAGATCCTAATGAGTTCACTTCATGTTTAACTGCAGGAGGTGACTCATTTGTCAAAGAGTAATAAAAATCCTCGAGTATCCTGCATGTTAGTTTTGGAAGTGGATTGAGAGACAATGCATCAGGGCTCATCCTAAGAGATGCATTGCACAGCAGGCTTAACACAGAGTAATGCAGATGGGAAGGGGCCTCTGGAGATCTCTAGTGAAACCCTGCTCAAAGCAGGTCCAGCTAGAGCATGCTGCTTCAGGCCTTGTCAAGTCAAGCTCTTGGGTATTTCCAAGGATAGAGATTACACAGCACCTCTTTGATACCTTTACAGTGCTTGTCCACCTTTGTGGTAAAAAGATTTCCTTCTGCAGAGTTGTGATAAAATAAGAGAAGATTCTATTTAAAAAAAACTAAAACCAAAACAAAACAAAAAAACAAACCAAACCAAACAAAACAAAAAAAAAACCAACAAACCAGCCTCCCCCAAAACTGAATAGTGAAGAAAAACCCACAGCCCTGTTGTTGGAAGGCCAAAAGGCATCACATGCTGTCATTTATATAAATTTTCCTGTTTGTTTTTACACTTTTCTCCAACTTTCAGACTCTGTGTCTCCGTCAGAATTTGATTAAGCACATTGAGAATCTGGAGCAGTTGCAGACCTTGAGGGAACTGGATCTTTATGACAATCAAATTCAGAAGATTGAGAACTTGGAGTCTCTGGTGGAACTGGAGTGAGTCCAGGGGGATGACAAAGGGGGATCACCAGCATGAGGCCGAGGGTGGTTTGCCCCTCAGAGAGTTTCTCATTCTGGTATTTGTCACCCAGACCTTTCCTGATGTTTATCTATGTGGAGGAGAACATCTCTTCTCCATTGGTATTTAACCTGGGAAGCAGACTAGTTTCAAGTATCCTGCATTCAGGCACCCCTTGCTCTTGGCAAGGGAGAAGGGCAGTTTTTATTCCTGCAAAAATGTCAAGTTTTCAGGGGAGATTAGGACTCTCTTTGGAGGGTGTTAGGGAAGGAGTAGTGCTCTCCCAAGTTTCTAGCACTTGTCTGTTTTGACTCTGGAGATGCATTACAAAACTCTTCCCACTGGGGGAAGGGGGACTGACCTGCTTCCCATATCATATCTGCTTCATGCTTCTGGGAGGCCTTGACATTGTCCTGTCAGAGGCAGATCTTGTAGGCACCTACCTTTCCCAAAGAATACATTGTGCTGAAGATTTGCTTCTTCCTACAGCAGCAGCTCTGTGGCTGGACAAGATGGTGTCCACCTGCTGTACACAACACATAGCTTTAATATTTTTTTTTCCTCAACAGCACTATAGAGGCATTTTGAAAGTTATATTTGTTGTCATTTCTGAGAAATAGCCTCAAGGCTTAGCAAAGTGCTTGATCTCCAAATCCAAAGTGCTTTTGGATTGACAGGAAGCTGAACAGGAGCCAGCAGTGTGCCCAGGTGGCCAAGAAGGCCAATGGCATCCTGGCCAGGCTCAGGAACAGCGTGGCCAGCAGGTCCAGGGAAGGGATTCTGCCCCTGTGCTCAGCCCTGGTGAGGCCACAACTTGAGTCCTGTGTCCAGTTCTGGGCCCCTCAGGAAGTTCAGGAAGGAGATTGAGGTGCTGGAGCAGGTCCAGAGAAGAGCAAGGAGGCTGTGAAGGGATCCAGCACAGATACTGTGAGGAGAGGCTGAGGGAGCTGGGGGTGTTGAGGCTGGAGAAGAGGAGGCTCAGGGGAGACCTCATCACTCTCTCCAACTCCCTGAAAGGAGGTTGGAGCCAGGGGGGGGTTGGTCTCTTTTCCCAGGCAACTCTCAGCAAGACAAGAGGGCAGGGTCTCAAGTTGTGCCAGGGGAGGTTTAGGTTGGAGATTCGAAAGAATTTCTTTCTGGAGAGGGTGATCAGGCATTGGAATGGGCTGCCCAGGGAAGTAGTGGATTCTCCGTGTCTGGAGATCTTTCCAAAGAGCCTGGATGTGGCACTGAGTGCCATGGGCTGGGAACCACGGGGGGAGTGGATCAAGGGTTGGACTTGATGATCTCTGAGGTCCCTTCCAGCCCAGTTGATTCTATGGTTCTATGATCTCTGGAGATAGTGAGGTTCCCCACCAATCTGCACGTGCCTCTTCCAGAATCTCTTGTGCCTGATGGACTGAGCAGACCTTTGCTTTGTTTTACCTCAGGATCCTGGACATCTCCTTTAATGTTCTGCGGCACATTGAAGGACTGGATCGTCTCACCCAGCTTAAAAAGCTCTTCCTTGTCAACAACAAAATCAGCAAAATTGAGAACCTGAACAACTTGCAGATGCTACAGATGCTGGAGTTGGGATCCAATCGAATTAGGGTAGGTGTTGGCTCGAGAGTTTGGAGCTCTTTGGCTTGGGATTAGCTTTCTGAAAGTGCAACCTCAGGGACTTTTGCTTGCAGTTTTGTGTTTGTTGTTCCAGTCATTTACTGTGTCATTGCTTATTGCTGTGCATGCTGGATCCTTTAATTACGTATGCATGCAGTGCCTGGCTACTCAATTACTCTATGAATTTCCCTCCTTAGTGAACTCATCCATTCTCTGTGTGTTGCCTTTTGTAGGTGACTGTTTACTCCTGCTAGGGAGCCAAGTCTGTTAAGACTGGCAATTACTGTTTTCCCTTACCTTTTAGAGGCTGGTACTGTGTTGATAAAGTCTATTGGCAAAGTGAATTCTAGTTTGATTTGTATGTGTTAACTGATAACCTATTACATCAGTTAGTCCCTGCCAGGAGAAAGATTTTCTTGTGGCTTTGCTCTGAAATGCCCCAAAAACACGATACTGTGCTGCTGATCATGTTTTTATTTGTTATGGTGCACTTTGACCTTTTCAATTTAGGTGATTTAATATCTGTGCTGCTTAAAAGGAAGCAGTTCTGAGTACCCTCTGTCCTTAAGGTGTGGTTTTCTGCATTTCATTCAGTTTGTAAGAGAACTGTTGAAACAGCTGACACGGAAAACTTGAAAGATGCAAAGTAAACTGTTATGTTTTTAGGAACTTTTTAAATTAAATGCACTTTAGAAAATACTTGTAACAGGTATTGAATGTGTTTCAGTCTGAAAATGGTCATAGTTGGTGAGCCCTGTTCACAATATCTGAAAAATTACTTGTTTTCCTAATTTGTTTAAGAGCAAATTAGGAAAAGAACCATTTGTCCTCTGTATTTCAAGCCTTGTGGAAGCACAGTTCTCTTTTGAGAAGAGAAGGAAACTTCAGCTATTATAAGCAGCCATTTAGGGCAGAAATGTGTGTGCTGCTGATGGGAAAATTGTATTTTGCTTCTAAAGCTCAGCTGAACCGAATTTGTTTCCATCCAAAGGAATTTCTACTTTGGAAACAAAGTTACCTGGGGGAATAGATCTAGGGTGTGAGAGTATCAGTTAGATCAGATGAGTAATTAGGAGCCACAGAGTTTGCATAGGCTGGGGAAACATGAGCTGGAGAGAGATGCACTTCCCTTTATTCGGAAGAATAAAGCACACTCAGGTCTTTACCTTTCAGAAGCTGGGTTAAGCAAAACTTCCACATCTAAGTGTCTTCACCTTCTTAAAAAAAAAAAAAAAAAATCAATTTCTGAATAGATACTTAGGCAGTACCAATGTTGTCAAGCCAAATAGTATCTTCTGAACAATTAGGTTAGATTAAATGTGTATTCTCAGTGTTGAGCATATTAACAAAACAACCAAAGAACCCAGAGTTATCACTGTATGGATAACACACACACTGGGTAACACTTCTTATATTACTTTTATTTCCAGTGTGGTTTTGTTTGGGTTTTTTTAATCTGTTAAGTCTATGCTCAAACAGCACTGCTCTGTACTTCTCATTGCTTCACTAAAGTGAGTAAACTGTGCCTAAGCTAGAGAGGAAGGATTGTGTTATTTTGAGGCATGTGGAACATTATTAGAAGTTTTCTTTTGGGAGAATAGTTTGGCTGTGTGCTTCATAGGTGGGCATATCCTTCAATCTTTAGGGTAGAAGCCTCTGGATTATCTGTTCTGGCATCATTCTTGGCTCTGAAGTGCCTGATATCCCCTGTGCATTAAAGTTGCTGCAATAATGCTGTCTTGGTCATTTTGCTGCACAGTCTAACCTTTGGGAGTGCACTTACCCTGAGCCCATCCTGACTTACCAAGCAATTGTAGTTCTTTTCCTTTTTATGAATGGTGGGGAAGAGGAACTTTATGTTTAAGCTGATGCATTTCATGCTTTTTTCCATAGTTGTACTGAGGCAACTTGAAGGCAAGCACATCTTTATTTGTTCCTTATATTCCTTCCCCACCTCCATGTCCATCTGTTCCACACTCATTTAAGTATAGCTTTCTTAATAGCTTTAAGTAGCTTTCTTGTTTTCCTGCCTATTTTCTTCTCAGTTTCCTCAAAGTCACAAGTATTTTCTTCTCAGGGCTGAGAGAGCTACCAATGAGCATCAAATCTATCATTTTCTTGCAAAGTCAAAAGAGAGGGGTAAGTCCACAGGCTAGAAGGAGGGTGAATCCAAATCTGAGCTGATCAACACCTTATGTTGAGTATCTTGGCAGCTGTGGGATAGAGGGTGAAAAGTTTCTTTCCATTCCAGAGTGTAACTATAAATTCAAGTGTGTGTGTTTGTGTTCATCTTCCTCTTCATTCCTTTATGCACACACAGGGAAACACACACACATGTACACACAAACACAGAGGAATTTTCTTTCTTCTGTTTACAGGAACCTTTTCTTGCCCTTTTGACTCTCTTCTGTTCATGCTTGCTGGTGCCCCTTACTTTGTGTATAAAGAATATGGTTCTTCTTGATGCCTTACAGAGATCTTGATTTTCTCCCAGTGAAGGCTGAGCTCAGGACTTTAAACTGGTAGAGTGTGTATTTTCTGTCAGTAGCATGGATATTTAAAACATGTACATCACTTCATCTGGCACGTGTTATGTTCTGACCATAGCATGAATACATAGCCAGAAGTTAAGTGTATTATCCCACAGGCCCATGAGACAATTAACCTTGCTCCTGACAGAGAAACTGTTGTGCAGGGAGCTGAATATCTTGCCTCTGACTGTATTAGCTGTCACTAACAGCCAGGACTAAATGTGACAGTTTTAGTTTCTCCTCCCAGGTTCTCTTTCCCATTCTCTAGTGATAATTTTTTCCTGCTTCTCAAGTGGGTATCTGCTGCCCTGGATACACACTCATGGCCTAGGGAGTGTCACTTTTAGTGCTGAGTCTTCTCATTCTCTGCTCTTGCTGACAGTGGAGGCAACAACCAGGACAGGGTGACGTGTCAGCAGGTAGGAGTATCACCAGTCAGCTGTCACACAGGCTGAGGGTCACTGTTACTGCACAAAGTTCTGTCCTTACTCTGCTCTGGGGAGGCCCTGCCTTGTGCTGTGGAACTGGTAGGCTTGTGTTTCTCAGGAGGGCAGCTCCATGGGACAAGGCTATAAAATGTCAGCTACATCTGCAGGCTGGAGCCTCACAGCATTAACAGTGTCTCCTTTCATCACCCTGCAGGTAATTGAAAACATTGACACCTTGGCTAATCTTGACAGTCTGTTCCTTGGAAAGAATAAAATCACCAAGATTCAGAACTTGGATGCACTGACAAACTTGACTGTGCTCAGTATACAGGTAATTGGGTTTACTTTGTATTGTTATGGCTTGAAGAGCCTGGATTGCATGAATGACCTTACAGTTTATCAGAAACTACACTTTATTTCTGTGCTGTAAGAATGTGGGTATTCTCTGTGCTGTCTTCTCTCATCCCTTCGTTGTGAAACAAATGTTTGGTTTCTGTGGAAGCGAGAACAGGAAATGAATTATATCCCCCATTTCCTTCCTCAAATATGGTTTCTCAATGTATTAAATAATATCAAATAAGTTGCACCAAGGAAGTCAGTCTAACAACAGTGGGCTCAGTGTCACTGCAGGCTTCCTGAAGGGGGAAAAAATATGGACAAGCCTGTGCTAAGTCAAGTCTGTCCTTTATGACCTTATGAGAAGCTGCATGCTAGTATCTCATAAATCTGATGGTAAGCAAGTTGTTCTTGCTGTATGTTGTAATACCTGTGTGCACCATTATTATATAGGACATAAAGAATTATTTACAGCTGAGTGTGTTGAGATTGAAATGTGGCAACTTCCCTTCTGACCATTCCACTAAAAAGACCAAAAAAATGAATGCTATTAATACATATGTATGTTGTGTCCAAAGGCACCAAGTGGAAAGCTTTCAGACTAAAACTTTTGATGGGAAGGTCAGAGTCAGATTCTTCTCAACTTGGGGGCTTAGGTTGCCATTGCTGTTAAAGAAATCAAACAAGCTGAGCTCACCAGATCACTGTGGTCCTGAGCAAACAGTTTCTGCTTCCCATCCACACTGCAGAAGGATTCTTTTCTCTGGTGGTTTTTGTTTTGTCTAGAGTGGGCTGTAAGTGCTGTTATACTTTCAGAATAATCGCCTGACCAAGATTGAGGGGCTGCAGAGCTTGGTGAATTTGCGTGAGTTGTACATCAGCCACAATGGCATTGAAGTCATCGAGGGACTGGAGAACAATGTGAGCAGGTTTTTTGCTAACTTTGTGACAGAATTTTTGCCCTGAGATGCTCCTGTTGGTGGTTGTGTTTTTTGGAAGTTTTGTGGGGTCCTTTGTCTCCAGAAAAGATGACAAAGATCCAAGTATTTGTTAAAATATCTTGTATAAATGAAGCTCCTCCGGGTCCTCAGGTGTAGAGTTGTTTCCATGATCTGGGAAGGGGAAGAACAGGCTGTGGTTACTGCTGCAGCCTGGCTGATCTGCAGCAGTGGAAAGACTGATGGACACAGCTGGCTGTCTGCAGCCTTTCAGACAGTTTGTTGATTACCAGGAATTCTTTTCAGTAGGATAACAGCCAGAGCTGGGAATAACAAAAGAGCTGTGGCATGTGGCTTCCCTTCATGTCAGTATACATTGCTAGATTTCTGGATAAGATTGACTTCACAGGAGCCTGCAGCATTTTCATTCTCACCCAGCAGTAGAAGGCATAGTCAGAGATCAGAGACAGTCTTCAGCTTAGTTGGGTGTATATAAGGCAGAAAAACCCCCGAACCTTTTTGTCTAATTGTTGAGTTTTCTGTTGCAAAAAGCTTGTCTACCTGGACTTCAGCAAGGCCTTTGACACCGTCTCCCAGAGCATTCTCCTGAAAAAGCTGTCAGGCCACAGCTTGGACAGGGGCACTCTGTGCTGGGTTAGGAACTGGCTGGAGGGCCGGGCCCAGAGAGTGGTGCTGAACGGGGCTGCATCAAAATGGCAGCTGTGGTGTCCCCTAGGGATCAGTGTTGGGCCCGGTTCTGTTTAATATCTTTATGGATGATTGAGATGAGGGGATTGAGTCCATCATCAGCAAATGTGCAGATGACACTAAGCTCGGGGGGAGTGTGGATCAGCTGGAAGGCAGGAGGGCTCTGCAGAGGGACCTGGACAGACCGGAGAGTTGGGCTGATTCCAAGGGGATGAGGTTCAAGAAGGCCAAGTGCCGGGTCCTGCACTTTGGCCACAACAACCCCATGGGGAGCTCCAGGCTGGGCACAGAGTGGCAGAAAGGGAGCTGGGAGTCTGGATTGCCAGGAAGCTGAACAGGAGGCAGCAGTGTGCCCAGGTGGCCAAGAAGGTCAATGGCATCCTGGGCTGGCTCAGGACCAGCGTGGCCAGCAGGTCCAGGGAAGGGATTCTGCCCCTCTGCTCAGCCCTGGTGAGGCCACAACTTGAGTCCTGTGTCCAGTTCTGGGCCCCTCAGGAAGTTCAGGAAGGAGATTGAGGTGCTGGAGCAGGTCCAGAGAAGAGCAAGGAGGCTGTGAAGGGATCCAGCACAGATCCTGTGAGGAGAGGCTGAGGGAGCTGGGGGTGTTGAGGCTGGAGAAGAGGAGGCTCAGGGGAGACCTCATCACTCTCTCCAACTCCCTGAAAGGAGGTTGGAGCCAGGGGGGGGTCGGTCTCTTTTCCCAGGCAACTCTCAGCAAGACAAGAGGGCAGGGTCTCAAGTTGTGCCAGGGGAGGTTTAGGTTGGAGATTCGAAAGAATTTCTTTCTGGAGAGGGTGATCAGCCATTGGAATGGGCTGCCCAGGGAAGTAGTGGATTCTCCGTGTCTGGAGATATTTCAAAAGAGCCTGGATGTGGCACTGAGTGCCATGGGCTGGGAACCACGGGGGGAGTGGATCAAGGGTTGGACTTGATGATCTCTGAGGTCCCTTCCAACCCAGCCAATTCTGTGATTCTATGAACTCTGTTGCTTGAGGACACTTACAATCTGATTTGTAAGAGATTCTTCCTCCTAGTGTACTGCAAAGAAAAAGCTCACATTTTAGTAGCCCTTGGGTGGCAGTGTCCATCTGGCCAGTAATTGCTTTCCTTTTTGTCACATGGCTTCTGGGAGGTCAGTAACCCAGCTTAATTAAAAAGAGTCTTCCTTGCTGTGTTTAGTCAGTGAGAGTTCTGTGTTGCATGTAAGCAGCTGGCAGTATGTGTCTGTGCTTCTGACAGTTTCTGGGTCTGGACCTGAAAAAAAAGCGGGACAGAGAAGATGAAAGGAAATCCATTCTAATGTTTTTGTGTTTGCCTGTCTAGAACAAACTCACAATGCTGGACATTGCATCCAACAGAATCAAGAAAATTGAAAATATCAGTCACCTAACAGAGCTGCAGGAATTCTGGGTAAGGACAGGCTGGAAATGTTCCATGGAATGTCTGTACAATGGTGGAAGAAACCCTTCTGATAGGAAGTAGTAGGAGGGTGGTGTTATGTTTATGTCTTGGAGTAAACTTCTCATTCAGGTGACCACCTTCAAATCCTGACAGTCTGCATGGATAGAGTATAGGGTGATTCCCCTGAAAGAAAGAGTTGGGCTTCAAAAAATGCTTTGCAGAGCTTTGCTTAGTGGTGAGGAGCCTGTCTCTATGTAGGAAACAGGCCCTGCCTTCACACCTCTGCTGGTTATGAAACAGCTTTACTGTGTCCTAATTTTGCAGATCTCATCTTTAAAGAAAGATGTTTTTCTTTTAAAGTGATGATAGCAGCAGAGTGGGGAAGCTGATGCTGTCTCACCACTGCACTGAAGACCAGTACCTGTTTAGAACAGAGACTGCATGCTCAATTTATAATAAAATGAAGCTGTCTGCTGGTTTACTTCCCTTCCTGAAGCAAGTAACTGCTTAGGGCTGCTTCTGTTTCTTTCTGGCACCCTAAATCCCTAACCCCTTTCTTATTCATAAGTCTCCTCAGGAAATATGCAGAGGCACCCCCTGCAGAAACATCAGTACCCTGCCATCTTTGGGAGCTAGGTACAACTCTGCTGATGCTTGGCAGGAAAAGCAGCAGATGTTGATCAGTTGGGATGTGCTTTAGCTCTTGTAGAGTTTTTGCATGTCAAGGCTGAGAGTGAGGGTTGTGCTGCTTAATGTCTGTCATCTGGAGTTGAGTTATTTAAACTCCTGGGCAGAGGATGAGATCCAAGGAGCAGAAAGCAGCTGCAAAGCCTAGAGTGGCCTCACTTGATCCATTCTCCTGATCTTACAGTGTGACTTACTAGATAGCCAGGGGTGGTACCTGTCTGTGCCTATTCTGCAAGGAACTCTAAATAAGAAGAGCTGAGAAGCCCATTTAATATGACACCTTTTGGGTGATAAAAACAAGACAGTGTGGTATGGCTGGCGTGGGGCTTGCTGTGATCCTTTGAAACTTCATCCTTGTAGGACCTTAACAGGATTTGACTTTTTTTTTGCCAAAACATGAGTGTGTTTTTAGAGTCTTTTGTCAAAGCAGAGCACTGGACAGGAGAGTCTAACTGAATCCAGAAAATGCCCTCTGGGCTTTTTTTTTTCTGCTTTAACACTGTTATGTGCATTTGTATAAAGAGCAGAGCACCCAAAGGTGTGCTCACCCAGGAAGCCTGGTGAGCCTGGAGGAGCTTGGTGCTTCCCCTGGAGTGTGCAAGCAGTTTTTGTGGGGAAGTGAGGTAAAAGGGAGAGGAAAACATCACTTTTCAGATCAGTTTGGGACCTTCTTTGGTGTTTCCTAGGAGGTCATGAAAGTAGAGATGTCACAGTGAAAGAGAGTCTTGATATCAGAGTTCCTATGGGCTGGGACACTGTCCTAGTGTCTCGCTGGGTCTTTCCCAACATACTAATTGGACTGGGTATGCTGCCTGAAGGGTGGAGCATTTGACCAGCAGCCCCCCAGGAGAGTGTGGGATGATTAGCAAGGCATGGAGCATGGAAGAGGAGAACAGATCTCTGAGGCTGCAGGGGGAGGAAGGCACAGGCAGCAGTCATCTTTCCGAGTAGCAGCAGTGTGGCCAGGTCCCTGCTCACCAGGCTTCGTGTGGGAGTCTGTTTGTTTTTGAGTGTGCCTGTGTGTGCTCTGCAGATGAATGATAATCTCGTTGAGAGCTGGAGTGACCTGGACGAGCTGAAAGGAGCCAAGAATTTGGAAACTGTGTATCTGGAGAGAAACCCCTTGCAGAAGGACCCCCAGTACCGGCGTAAAATCATGCTGGCCCTCCCGACTATCCGGCAGATTGACGCCACCTTCGTGCGATTCTGAGCCTCCTGCTGCCCTCCTTGCAGAAATGTCCCAACTGGGTTTTTTTTATCCACTTACCACACCCCGGGTCTTCAGTACACTGACACTGGCAGAGCAAATGGTCAATAAAAAGCACTGAATACCAGATCTCGTGTACAATGCACTCGTTGTTTTTGAGATGTTGATGTTATTATTATTAAATCTTAACACAAGAGACTTCCTTGTGCTTGTGTCTGTTATTTTATGTGGGAGGTTTTGGCAGAAATTGCTTGCAACAGACTGAAGCCACTTGGAGATACTTCTTGCCTTTTTTTGACACTGTGACACACCTTCAGGTTAGTAACACCCTTGCAAACGTAATGGCTCCAGACCCGGGCTCAGTGGTGGTCTGTGATACTTGAAGACTGATGGTGTTGACATTGGGAGGAATCTGATAGAGATGTTCATCCAGGTTATTGCGTGTGAGTCGTGCCAAATATCTGCTTGAAAAACTCTAGGAAGGAAAGATTTGCCTTTCCATAGCAATTGTTGTTTTTTTTTAACAGAGCTAGAAGCTCATGAGAGGATTGAGGACAAATAGCTTGAGGTACGAAAGCAGTGTGGGGAGCTTCACCCTTCATGGAGCCACAAGTGATGGAGCTTTGAAGTTTAAATGTGCTGTAGGCTAATGTGGGAACTGGAAAAGAGGTTAAAAGCTGAGTAGAAGGGGCATAGACTCTGCTTGAGGAGGTGAGGGGGTGGGGCCAGCCCACACTTACAAGTTCTTTATTGGTTGTGACTATTTGCTTCCTGATTTCCCAGGGTTGGAACAAAATACAGCTGATGCTGAGGTGTCCCTTCTTCCTGGCTGAAGCCAAGGCTGCTTCCAGATCTCTTCCCGGATAGGACCAGCTCTAGAGGTAACCACTGATCTAATCTGACTTCAACTACATCCTTTCTTAGAATAGCTATTGAGGTCCATTTGTAGAAACCCTTGGTAAAGCCCTCCTGCCTGGAATGCCACTTGCTAGGGCTGCAGTTTTGGCAGTGTGGGTCTGAAGAAGACCCCTCTGTAGGGGGTTCAGAGGGGCTTCAGATACAAGATGATCTTGGTGTAGTGAAAGCTGCTGCTTGTTTCACTGCAGTACCTTTCTCTGTGGGTGGTTGTTTGATCTCTGCTGAGTGACAGCTGTCACCTTCCTGTTATCACTGCCTGCTGGATCAGGGTTTATCCATGGTAGGAGCCCCTCAGCACTTTTGCAAATACAGCCTCTTGCAGTATGATTTAGGAATCAGTCCAGGACTCTTCTGTGGCCAAGGTATTCAGCATTGCCTCAGCATCATCATTTGCTTGTTATTAACACTAAATTAATACACCTGATGTTAACCTGTGAAATACATTAATGCTACTGGTCAACAAGGGTGCCCTGTAGTCCCTCCCCCTTGGAACAGAACTGCTTGGGACATTGCTGCTCTCCTTGCCCTGGGTGCCTGACTTCCAGTCCAGTGCTGGAGCAGATGGGCAGAGCTGCTTGCTGTTCCAGTTCCACCTCACAGAGGCGGCTCATGTGTGCAAGCTGGAACCCCCTCAAACTGGGAACACCCAGCCAAGCAAGGGCTACCAGTAGAAATAATATCCATGACACTCCAAGCTGTTTCAGGTTTTATTTTAGAATTTATAAAATTCCAGTGTCATCCATAGTCGTGAGCCTTTTTACATGTTTGCATATAGTCTCCAAATTCCAAAGTTAAGGCCAAGGGATCATTGCTATGGAAACATACAATATGGAAGACATCAAAGAGAGGAAATGAACACATGCCACAGTCTGCTGCGGAGGGAGGATGGTGAAGGGGACAGTACTAGGTACAATCACTTCATGACCTTCTTTAGAGTGGAGGTTTGGGCTATGGGACACAAGCCCAAAAGGTGGTGACCCAAATGTAACTCAAGCCTAGCTGTGCAAGTGTGTGAGGGCAGGGGGGGAGGAAGAGGAAGAGGGGGGGGCAATAGGCTTGGTGACACAGGACAGACCTAAGCTAGGGGGTGATAACCGTTTCCTAACAGGCACAGGGGGGAGGGTGTCACCGTGTCACCCTGCTTCTCTCTGACCCACCCTGTCTCCCGAGCTTGAGGAAAGGCCACCCTGTCCTTCAGGGGCAGCCTGGTGCCCTGCAATGGGCCACGGTCAGCTCTGGTCAGTTCTCAAATTTAAGGAGAGCACTGTGAGGTTTTGGTTCAGCTGCACAGCAGCCTCTTCCAAGAAGGGCTGGTGCAGGAAGGAGAAGTGTTGGCATCTCAGGCCTGCCAGACAGAGGGGAAGGCAAGAATGCTGGGCTCAGCTTGCCAGAATTTTGGGCCTTTGCTCCTTATGCAGCACTAGAGAAGAGAGGTGAGGGATACCTGCTAGAGCTGAAGCAGCTGGGATAGAGGAATGGCTCAGACTACAACCTCTGTAGGACCGAGGCAGGGGAAGAACACAGAATCCCAGTGCTCCCTCTCTCCCTCCACCAATGTGGTTTTCCTCTTACTGTCTGGAGGAGCTTGGACACAGCCCCCTCCCAGCAAGCCATGGCAGGCACTAGAAGCAAGTGGCCCAGAACACAGATCACCCTCTGCCCCCCGGGGGCCTTGGAGCAGAAGCCTGGCTCAGCACCTCTGCAGGTGAAGGCTGTTCTAGCTCAGCAAGCAGTGCCAGGGTTCTCTCATTCACAGTCACCATGCTCAGCTCCCCCCTGCAGGAGCTCCAGCAGCCACTCCAGACAAAAGGCTCCTCCTCCGTGCACTGGGTGGAGATTTGGGTGCCAAGGCAAGAGCTGGAACAGCTGCTTACCCCCCTAAACTGAGAGGCCACCATCCTACTGACTTTTGAGGTAGAAAGAAGGCAATAGTAATAGATGTCCCTACTGCTCCTGCCCAGCTGCTGCAGTGCCAGCAGAGGACTGCAGCTTCTCAAGGCTCTGCTTCCCACCAGCTTCTCCTGGGCCACACCACAGCAACCTTGGCCAACCCAAATCTCTCCCACCTGCTCACACACATCAGGTGAGGTGCTGGCTCAGCTGCCTGCTCACACTGTTGGCAAGGGGGAAGGAGGGACTGCAGGGAACTGAGTCTGGGGTCTGTCATCAGGTGCTGGAAGACTTCTCAAGCCTGCAGGCTGGGGCGGTGCTGCACCTCCTGAAACCACGCTCACACCACGCTGTGCTCAGGGGTGTTTGTTTACCTGACCAGGGTAGCCACACGTTGTCCTGGTCCCTTCTCCATCTCTGCTGCCTCTACAGCCTATTGTAGGTTTTTGTTCCTTTAAAAAGATTAGTTTCTGACCTTTTAGATTATTTTAAGCTCTCCCCACAGTCAGCTATCAGCATTAAATGAATTTTTGGCAGTTAAAAGGAAAAAAAAAAAAAGTTGATTGCACTCTACAAAGGTAAGGTAAGGCCTGGGATAAACACAAAGGAAAGAGGGCAAACGTTTTGGCTTTAGAAAGTCAAGGAAATTTATTTCCTGAGGTCATGAGACAGGAAGTAGATTCCTAGCCACAGTAAAGGAGGTCTCCTAATGAAGGCGAGAATGCCAAGTAAGACATGCTCAAGAGAGCAGAATGTTCTGCTAGCGCTTGGGAAGCTGCAAATCTTAGCCACTTTGAGTCAATTATGAAGTTTCTAACAAAAACACACACATTTAGTGTTTGAATCTCAGTGGAAATCTTGTTCCAAAGGAGGAAGGAATATCCATCAAGAGATGAGGGTGGGTCCTAGCCACGGTGACAGCTGAGGGGAGCAGGATGGGGTCTAGCACTCCCAACACCATTAGGAGACCTCTTGGGGCAATTGACTTGTGCTCCAGCCACTGGGTCAGATTTCAGACAGGAAGTTTTGTGGCAGGTTAGTGTCAGGTCAGCGGGCTGGAGGAGTTTCTGCTTCCAGGTCATTATCGTTTGGGTCCCCAGGGAAGAGTCTTGGGGGCCACTTGAGCCCCAAAGCTGGGGAAGTCTTCAGAACTGCTCATATCAGGGGCCTAGAGCAAACAAAAAGGGAACAAGTTAAGCTCCTGCCCTGCTGCCAACCTGCAGGGTGCACCCCTGAGCTAAGAGGAAATTTCTGAGGTCTCATGAACAGAGACAATAGGTGAGGGCCAAAAAGGATCATGATGTCCTTAGCAGTGCTCAGGGTGGACTGACAAGCCATCTAGAGATGACATTTAGGACAGGAGCAAATGGCAGGCAGCTGAAGGGCTCCCAGGGTCCAGCCTCAGTAACTTGACCACTGGAGCTGGGGTCAGGCCAGTCCTGCAGCAGCAGCAGAACTGCCACAGGTCCCAGCTCATTGCTCCTCCTCAGAACACAGCTGCAAACACTGAGCCAGTTCCCTGCAGTAACAGAAGAGTCAGGGGTTGGACTAGATGATCTTTCGAGGTCCCTTCTAACCCCTAGGATTCTATGATTCTATGAAAGCTCAGGGCCCCATCCCTACCCTTAAAAACACCACCACCTGGCAAGACACTTTCTGGTAAGGGTTCCCCCCACTCCCCAGCAGCTCTGCAGTGGGGTAATCAGTGTGGACAAGATGTCTCTCTGGAGGCTGAAGAAGCACAGCCCAGGCCTGCTCTCAACTTGCAGGGGCCACAAAGAGCAGGAGGGCCCTTCACTGCTTTCTGTACCACCAAGGCAGGGCGAGTGCTCTGCTTCTCAAGCTGAGACAGGAGGGACAGACCTCAGAGCAAGTCCTCTGCAGAGGGTACCACACGTGTCCCCAGGCCCACAGGAGAAGCAACACTCACCTTTTCATTGTTGACAGTGGCCCAGGGGGCATCTCTCACCACAAAGCCCTTGGATGGGGCCTTGGACTCTTCATGTGAAGAGGGCTTCATATAGACCTGCATTGCCTCGTTGTCCACCACGTCTGCAAGCTGCAGTGACACAGCCCATTTAGGGGGAGATCTTGTAGTTCCTCAGACCTGCCCCCCTTTTCCCTCATCCCTCACCTCACCATGCTGCAACCTGTCCAAGGTCACCAGTCTGCCCTACAAGGACTGAACACTGTTTCTGCACTAGCTTTAGGGCCAACAAACCCTAACTGATGCCAGGTGCCACAAGGCAAGGATGTGCACAAGGAGGTGTCCCAGCATTACCATTCACTGTCCCCTCCTGGACAGTGGGGAAGTCCTTCACACAGCTAGTGTGAGTGGAAGTTGTGGATGAGGGCTACTGCCACCTGCACAGAGCCTGAATTCTTTGCATGATGCAGAGATAGAAAACACCAGAGAGAAATACTTCAGACATCCAGCCCTGTGGCAACATCTCCTTGCTAACCCCCACACAGATTTGCTGAATACTTACATATTCTTCCTCCAAGTTCAGGATGTGATCTATAGCTTCTTCCACGTTCTCAGGGAGTCCTGTCACAGTCACACAGTTGGGGTCAGGAGCCCCACTCTGGGGAAAGCGAATATCCACCTGCAACACAAGGAGCAGAACAGGACTGACATCTGCACATCTGAAAGGTCACAGACTGCCCACAAATCTCATCAGAGTCACAGAAAATCCCTCATCTGTTTACTGCTGCAAATCTGTTTAGGAACTCCATAGTTCAGACACTGGGAGATGAACTGGAATATACCTTGGTCCTGAGGGGAGATCTTACCACTTCTACAACTCCCTGACAGGAGGCTGGAGCAAGGGGGCTGTTGGTTTCTTTGCCCAAATTACAAGCAACAGAACAAGAGGAAATGGCCTCAGTTGTGCCAGGGGAAGTTTAGATTGGATATTAGGTACAATTTCTTTACCAAAATGGTTGTCAGGCCCTGGCCCAGGCTGCCCAGGGCAGTGATAGACTCCCACATCACTGGAGGGATTTCAAAGCTGTGTAGATATGGTGCTGAGGGACATGGGTTAGTGGTGGCTTTGGCAGTGCCAGATTAAGAGTTAGGCTGATGATCTTAAAAGTCTTTTCCAACCAGAATGATTTTATGATTCTAAGACACTACGAGCTCAGTCTCCTCCCTGCCTGGCTCCCAGAACAAGGGTGACTCACAGCTGAGGTCGTGTGGGGATGCTTTGGCTAGTGTCTGGGTGTGGTGTCCCAACAGCCCAGCTGGCCAGGGTGGCCTGGCCTAAGGACTCTGCCCGTGGTGACAGAGCTGGAGGTGACCAGGACACCACCGGCTTTTCTTCTGTGCCTGATCCAGCTGAAGGCGCTCAACAGGTGTTAAGACACCAGGACAAGATGTGAGGCTCACACTTGTGAATTCAGCCCCTAGCAAGCACCAAGCTGCTCCCAAGCTCTTAGCAGAGGAGCAAGAGGCCCCCCAGGCCCAGCCCAAACTGTGCTGCACTGCCCCCAGCTCACCTTGAACTCATCCATGATCTTGCGGATGGCTTTGCCGCGTGCGCCGATGATGCGCGCGTGAACACGATGGTCCAGATTCACATCCTCTGACACCATCTGCTCCAGCTCACCAACTATCTTCATGATGGCATCCCGGGCAGCCTCAGCATTCTTCTCATAGCCAGTTATGGTGATTTGGTCTTGGGCCTGGGGAAAGGTGTGAGAGATCAGGATCACAGCCTTCTCCCTGATGATCTCTTTCAGCCCCCCCCCCCCCCATCTTATCCAAAGGCAGTGCAGGGAGTTCAGGGCCCTCCAGGAGATGCTCAGAAACAACCATCAGCCTCCCCTGCACCCCCTCTGGTGTCTGACCTGGCTTTCATCATCCTTGTCAGGGAACTGGATGTTGACTTCGTGTTCTGTGCGTATCTGGGTGATCACTGCTCCCTTCCTCCCAATGATTTTGGGATGATACTTGGGATCCACAGTGACTGTCAGCTTGAAGCTTCGCAAGGCCTGAAACAGAAGCAGAGTGAGACAACAGCAGAGAACATACCGTGACTGTTCCCAGTGGTCAATCTAAGTCCCAGCTGTTCCTTCTGGCTTCTGAGATGCAAGGAATGGATTCTGCAGGGATACTTGAGTGTACATAGCTACAGGAGAGCACCCTGGACACCCATCTGCTGGGCCCTGGTGCTTTTGACAAGTTGAGCAGGAAGCCAGAAGTAGCAAACAACCATCCAACTCATCCCTCCCCTATTTATAGATCTGGGCTAAGGATTCAATGAGAATAGCTACAGAGACTTCAAGCTCCTCCCCATTACACAGTGGGGGGAGAACTGAGTGAGCAGCCACGTGGCTCTTTGTTGCCAACTGACCTAAACTGTGACACACCCAGAGGCCTTACCCGATCCTCCTGTTCAGCTTGCAGCTCCTTCACTCTCTCCAGCAGCCCAGCCTTGGCACGGTCCAGGTTGGTAGCCAGCCCAGTGATGGTGATGATATCTGACTGCAGCTCAGGAGCAGGGACCTGGATGTTCACCTGAGTAACAAGCAGTGATTGTCACTTTGTACCACTTGTCATGCCTATCACTGCAGACAGCTCCCACTCAGACAGCCTAAACCACAGAATCATGGCATGGCTGAGGTTGGATGTGACACCTGGGAGCTGTCTGCTCCAGACCCCCTGTGCTCAAGCAGGAGCCCCTGGGACCATGTCTTCAGCCATTATCTGTATCAGAATGCCCTGAAGCAAGACTTCAGCCCCCAAAAGTCCCTGTGCCAGCCAGAAGAGGCCAGGAAACAAATGCATGTTTCAGCAGCACTGTCTGCAGCCAACCTGCCTCTGCCCCAGGTCTGTTGGCTTCTGAGGAATTCTCCCAAATAGGCAGGCACAACAGAGGTGTTTCCCAAGGCCTAGGAGGAAAACCACTCTCACACTGGTAAGGAATCCCTGTAAGCACCCAACAAGTCATTCCACACTCATGGCATCAGCACTGATCATACAGCTCAGTCACAAAACCTGCCAACCCCTGGATCCAGAGACCAAATCGCACAGGCCTCATTTTCTTATTGCAGAGCCCTTGTTCCATGGTCAAGCCACTAAAGTCCTGAGTGTGTTGCCACTGACTGCCACCACCACAAACATGGTCACTACAGAGATTCTCCAGGACAGAGGAGACGAGAGGGAGGGCAGCAACTTACTTCAAATTCATCCATCATTTTGCGGATCCCACTTCCTTTCTGGCCAATAATGTAACGATGAAGATCAAAGGGAACTTCCACCTCAATGGTGACAGGAACCAGAGCCTGCAGGGGTGTGAGCACAGTTTATCTGTTGAAAGACTTCTCCTATCTTTCAGCTTGCCATATACTTGCCCCAGAAAATGAGTTGCTGAACTGAGGTACATTCCCTTGCAGTCAGGATACAAACTACAGGAAGAGAGAACAGCTGCAAACTGTGCAGATGACCTGCTTGGTGTTAAAGCATTTTTTCCAAACAAGCATCTTAAACCTCGCCCTTGGGGACAGGTTGTTTTCATATCCTTGGCTTGCATCTAGCAGAGGCTTGGAAAACATCACTAAAGCAGCATGGCAAGCTCTGCTAAAGTTAGAACCATTCAGCCTCCATCAGCCTCCTCTTTCCAGCTGTGCTCCTTAAAACAAGCATGCTTTGCTTTTAGGGCAAGTAACTTGGGGCTGCCTACAAAGTCTAGAATTGCAGGGTCAGGCACTATGATTCAAGCTGCCAGGCTTGCTGTCACAGAGCAATCAGAGAACTTCCCTTGAGTGGTACAGACCACCTCCACAGTTAGCATCAATCAGCACCCTGACTGAGTAGTTTTTATTACCACTAAGGGCTGCAGTCAGCTTCTCACATCAGGGCATCATCACATTACAAGGCTAAGGGGCCTGGAAAGTCACAGAATTGTATAAAGTCAGGAGTTGGAAGGGACCTCTAGAGATCACCTAGTCCAGCTGCCCTCCAAAGCAGGATCCCCTGGGGCAGGCCACACAGGAATGCATCCAGGCTGGTTTTGAAAGTCTCCAGAAGAGATTCCACAAACTCTGGGCAGCTTGTCCCAGTGCTCTGGGACACCCTCACAGTAAAGAAGTTTCTCCTGTTGAGGTGGAACTTCCTATGGTTTAGCTTAAACCCATTATTCCTTGTGCTATTACTGGGCACCACTGAAAAGAGATTGTCCTCTTCCTCTTGACATCCACCCCTCAGATATTTATAGACAATAGATCCCCTCTCAGCCTTCTTTTCTCAAGGGTAAACAGCCCCAGTTCTCTCCTTCATAGGAGAGATGGATCTTCCTTCGTAGGAGAGATGCTCAGGACCTTTAATCATCCTCCTAACTCTAAGGTCACATACCTGCAGTGCCTCCTTTGCTGCCTCACACTTCTCCCTGCGGCCAGAGATAATGATGATATCACACTTCTTTGGAGAGCTGGGATCTGCATCCTTCCCATCCTTGCCTTCCCCACCTTCCTCACCATTCTCCTGCACAGCTGGCTCTGTAACAGGGGCTAGAAATAGGAAAAGTCTCACATTAAGTGCAGAGAGTCCCCTCCTATGCTCATTCTCTCCCCTCTTCAGATCCTCAGGCTCAGCCTGAGCTTTGTCACAACAGGTCAGACACTACAGACAAGTATGGAGGAGGTTACTTCTAGCACAGGCAAAAGTTGCTTAGAACTGTCCTCTCTTCCTAAGAGGGCAAGGTTGGTGCTAAGTCCTGATTCAGGGATTCTGGAGGGAACACCCAGGGTCAGTTCATAGGTTTTTAAGTAGAACATCCCCAGTGATACGGAATGTAGGCTACACTACACTCATCTGATCACCCCAACAGCCATGCAAATATGTATTTATGGGTGTACCTGGGTTCTCCTCCCTGTCAGGGAATTTGATCTGGACACCATAGTCCCGGGTGATCTGCTGGATCCGGGATCCTTTAGGGCCCATAATGGAGCGGTGGAACTTTTGTGGGATAGTGCATTCGATTGTCACTTGAGCTTCCTGTGAGAAAGCAGAGATGCAGCCTCTTTCACAGCAGGAAACAGGATGCTTGTGCATGGTGAAATCCAGAATGGATATAGTGGTGAGTTAAAAAATAGCAGCTGCTGGCAGGAGAAGACCTGATCCTAGAATCACCAATTCTTTAATGAAGGCTGGAAGGCTGCCTCCAGCCCATGACAATGAAGGCTTCTGAGACTAAAAGCTCAAGTTCTCTATTACCATGAAGAGGAGGAAGTGTTAGAAGAAAGGAAAAAGATAAAGAAGGAAAGAAAGGAAGAGAACAGATTTGACAGTTGGCTGCTTCCAAAAGACAATACTAGCAGCACAGGAAACCCCAACATTTCCCAAGGCCAGGCATGGAGAGACACAAGAAGGCTCCAATCTTTTAGTGTCTAGGAGTACATCAAGGAAGAGTCTCCTATTTCTATTCCTAAAAAAGATGGTCAGAGCAGGCAATTCCTTCATACAGCACTGCCATTCTGGGGCCAGCTGTCACTCCCCAGGCTGGGATCTAGTCTGCAGGCCCTGTATGCTGACAGCAGAGCTTCAAACCCCAGAACTGCTGTGGGACTTTTCACATGAAGCATGGCTGTGCAGCAGGTGCAAGGAGGACACTGCTGAAGCAACAAAGTAGAGAAGAAACTTCCCTGCTACATACCAGGTCCTCGATGATCTCCTGGATGCGTTTCTTGGCTGCCTCCACACAGTCCTTGGCTCCCTTGAGGGTTACTTTGTCACTCTGGGTGCCTGAGCGTGGGAAGCTGACCATGACACCCCCGTACTCATCTGCGATCTCCCGCAGCACCTGCCCTCTCCGGATGACAAAGTGGCGGTGGTGCTTGGGGTCAACCACCATCGAGTCTTCAACCACGTTATCCTGACAACAGATGACAGCCAATCAGCCCTGCCTGTCCTGTCCTGGTGTCCTGTCCACCTGTCAGGCAGCAGGCAGCAGTCTGTTAACAGCAATCACTTTACAGCCTCAGCCCAACAAGTGACAGCCAGGAGGATCAGCTAACAGATGGGCTTAGGACAAGTAGGTCCTCCACACATTACACATCTTGCCACAGTGATAGCCAGGAAAGCAGGAAAAGTAGTTCTTACCAGGTTCTTGATGAGAGCCTCCAACTCCTTCTGTGCCTCTTTGACAGCCTCCTCAGTTCCCATGATAGTAATCAGCTCCTGATCTTTGTCCTCTGAGGTTGGGAAGATGATGCGGGCCCCAGTGTTGTCACGAACCTTACGGATGTTGCCCCCACCCTTGCCAATGAGGAATTTGTGGTACTCTGGCTTTGCACGGAGGTCCACGGTGTAACTCTTTGTTTGCTGAAAGGAGTCAGATACCCACTGACTCAATAATAACATCTCAATATACAAAAACCACACATCAGCATCAACAGTAAGCGTGTAGGTGTGTTACCTCCATCCTCATCCAGTGTTGCAAACGCAAGGTAGATGCAGCCTGCTGCTGAGCTCCAAAAGACATACAATGTCTCACATTAAAAACACTACCCAAAAGTTGTTCTTAGGGCTGAACAGCTAAATACAGTCAACATGACTGGTGAGAATATGATCAGAAACCCCTTCTTTAGGAGAAGGGTCTGACACACACAAGGCAGCATAACCATTTGCTAACTGTCTGTTGTAAGTCAGGCGCCAGAGACTTGTTAGAACATGGGCTGATCTTAGAAAGGTTTTTTCCTTGCTATTAAAATGGCCTGTCAGTCAGCCACAACTCAGAGCAAGCTCTTGTAACCCAAAGTTAAATGGAAGAATTGGAGCTGATCATGAAAATTCAGAGAACAAGAAAAAAGATACAGAGTAAGCTGCTTTGGAGCAGTGTGGATACCTTACAGCATTAAAACCAGAGGTAGGAAGCCTTAACCTCAGGCAGAGAAGCCAGACAGTTCTTCTCCCATGGGAAAAATTAATTGTCACAAGGATGGAAAGATAATTTTCTTTGAATTATCCAAACTGGCCTCAAATGCCTCAAAAGAGAATTAGGCTGTCTGATGCCAGAGGCTTCCTAGTAGGCAGGAAGAATCACTTCAACCCCTGAAAAGAAACAAAAGTGGCCAAAACACTCTGCCTCTTCCCCTTTGAGGCAAAGCTCACCTTCTCCTCTGCCAGGTGCAGCAGCTGTTTCTTGGCTTTCTCCACATCCTGGGCTGGGCCCCTGATGGTCACAGTGTCACTGCCAGAGCCCTCAGTAGGGAAGTGGATGTGGACTCCACCACACTCCTCCATGATGGAGCGGATGAAGCGGCCTTTGGCGCCAATAAGGGAATTGTGGAGTTTGGAAGGAATAGAGACTTCCACCTCTGTGATGTTGGCCTAAGAAAGAACATTATGAGACTGCCAGTCAAGGTGCACCCACTTTGTTCACATTTTAACCCCCACATTGCTAAGTTTTATAGAGCTGTGCCTGACCAGAGGGGTTTGAGGCTGACCCCTCCTGACATGTGAGCAGCCACAAACTTAGGTGGAAGAGTCAAGAACAGATTGACATTCACCCTGGTCTCCTCTTTGCCTTCCCACACTATAAGCACTTTTGTATTTGTCTTTTTTAAGTCCCTCATCTGCAACAGAACAGCCATTTTGACTTACTAGTTCCTTCTGGATAGCAAGAATTCTGTGGCGAGCAGCTTCACAGTTTGCTTTCTTGCCTGTGATAACAATTGTCTCCGAATTGCTGTTCTCTGCTGGGAGATCAATTTTGGTGTTGCTCTCTTCACGGATCTGCCAAAAAGGGAAAGAAAACAACCTCAGAGTTGTTTGATGTCCGAAAAAAAGCCCTTGGAGGTTATAGTTGACACCACCAATGAGCAGAAGAGAGCAGCCAGTGGGCTTTAGCTGCAGGCAGTGGCCACAATGAGCACTGAAGATAGGAAAGGTATCTCACCTTCTTGATGTTGGCACCTCCTTTCCCTATGATGTTCTTGTGGAATTGTTTGAAGATGGGGACAGAAATAGAAAAGCTGTTTTCAACCTGAAGGAGAAAGGAAGGGAGAACTGAAGACTAAACTGTCACAAAGTGAGGCCCCATCTCAGGAACCTGATAAACAAACTTTCAACAATAGACTTAGACCCAATCTCTATAGATTTGCAAGAATAAGCAAAGGCAAGTACTTTCCCTACAGCCATTTAGTGAGTTTTTACCCCTTTGCCCCCATTCAGATAGAACAATGGCCACAGCTCCCTCATCTTGAAGTGTTTCAGCCCTAGCCAAGCCAGTACAGGTCAGGTTTATACCAAGGTTATCCAGGCACATGGGAGAGAACAACAGACAGAAGTCTCCCTTACCAGGTCTGCCACCATCTTCTGCATGTACTTGGTGCACTTTTCCACCTCATTTTTGGGACCTCTGAGTTGGACGATGTCACTTTTGTGTGCAGGATCTGGGAAGTTGATGATAACCTGCAAGAGGTGGTCATTTATAGTCAGCTCAAGCAAATGCAAGAATTGCTGTGTCAGATCTATGGAAATGTTGGGGAGGATCCTACACATCCTCTGTCTCACTTGTAAAAGGGTAACTGTGTTAGCAGCCTCTGATGAAATCATACATATTAGCTAGAGAGCCACTAAATCTATGACTTCAGCAATGGTATCTCTACTACCCGAGTAAGAAATATCCTCTCTGAATTTCTCACCTCCTAGAAAGCCTTCTCACCTCTGGGAATTTCTCCCGGATTTCCCTGATCCGTTCGCCCTTCTGCCCAATGATGGTCCGGTGGAATTTCTGCTCAATGATTAGGTCCTTGGTGCGTTCATTTTCCTGATGAGAACAGAGTTTACATTGAGTTTTCAGCAGGAGATTCACATATTTTTATTCACCAGCACGGTCCCTCTTTTCTCCTCCAGAGAAAATCCACTCCAGGTTGGCAGAGAAGTGGTACCCAAGGAACAGAGGAACACAACGTGTGGAAAGGAACCTGAGATCCAAGTGCTTTGTGTGCAAGAGGGACACACTTGCATCAGGTCAGGAATAATGTAAGAGCCCAAACAAACCCTGAGGCCTCCCAAGCATCACATCCTGCTCACCATACGAGAAGCGAGTTCCAGCAGCTCTTTCTTGGCCTGTTGGACCCCCTGTGGGTCTCCTTCAATTCTGATCAGGTTGCTTTTCTCATTGTCCGGGGGAATACGCACAGACACCTTGTAGAGGTCCTTGATCCTGTTAACTTCAAGGCAAGGGCTGTGGTGACACAGTCTGCTAGGCCAAAACTTGGAAGCAAGGCAGAGTGGCTGTCACTGCCTAGAGGCAGTTTAAAAAGTAAACCAGCCTTTGAGAAGGGGACAGTGGTGTGGGGTTGAAACAGGGGCAAGTGCCTCTTCACCCTGGAGTTCAGTGGGAGATCTGTGCCACACAAGAACCTGTGCAAGTAAATACTGAGGCACCTACAGAGCCAATTGTTCACTTGCCAGAGCAAGGCACCAGTTTGTACCCGAAGCAGCACCCCATTTATATCAGAAGAGCATTATACAATTCTAATCCCAAACTCTTTTCTTGGGGAGAAACTCGCCACACAGATTTCCACCACTCCCAATCAGCTGCTAAAATGAAATTCACATAGAGGAACTTAAAAAATGCAAACAAAAATAGCAAAAATCCAGAGAGAATTCTCCAACCAAAAATACTAACAAAGTTCCTCTGGGGCATGGTAAAGTAATCCCCCCACTGTTCAGCTTCAGGACACTTTCTCACATGAAAGCCAACCCAAGGCCTCACTGCCCATTTGTGTCTTTGTGCCAACACCACTCCAGAAGAGCAGAGGAAATGTGATGGAGACAGCACACTGGGTGAGCTACGGAGCCCCTGATATCATCTATACTTAGTAGAGAGCTTTAGCAGAGGAAGGATGAGACAGGCACCCCACTTACTGTTAGCTCCATTCTTGCCAATGAGGTGTCGGTGGAACTTGTGGTCAACGTTGATTTCTGCGTAATCCATCCGGTTGATCTACAAAGAATGGGATCAAGCTGGGTGGCAACTGCCTTCAGAAGCTGCCCCCTGCCAGTACTGCCACAATCACTCCCCTCCTGCTATTGAGCAGAGCAGAAGCACTCTGATTTTGAGCTGAGAGCACCATGCTTGTGAAACATTTAAAGGGACTTATGTGCCTCTCCAGCTACAACTGGAAGAGAATCCTTCCTTCTCTGCATCAAAATATTTAAGACCTGCTACTGGTCCTACAAGAATGCTATGGATGAGCTTTGTAACCAGGGGCTTCATCCATCTGCCACACAACTTGTCTTCTGCAAATTCAATGTTGCTCCTCCTTCCCCCACCTTCTCATGTACTGAACTAGTAACACCAACTTACCAGATCCTTGACCATGACTTCAATCTGTTCTTGAGCCACATTCACATCTTCTGTAGGTCCTTCCAAAGTGATTTTATCTTCTCCTTCAGTGAATTCGATGTGAACCTTGGCAGACATCATGGAATCCAGTAAGAATTTTCTCAGATACAAGCCAAGTCAATGCTATTTGTTAGGCCTTCACCCTCTACCCCTGCCACTAAGAGATGCTTTCAGAAGTAGGTAACTTAAAATCTGTATCACAGTGTCTACAGCCCATGGCTCTGGTGGTACCCTGAAGTCTGCAAGGGCTTTGGAGAAAATTTGAACACCAAGCCTTTCTCTAGGTATCATCTAACTTGCCAGGGAGAAGCCTTGTTGAAGTCAGCACCTGCAGGTAGCCTACTGCATCAATTTGCAAAATAACAGCACATGAAGCTTCCTTTGAAGGACTCACCCCATAAGAATAAAATAGGTGTTGGCAGCAGCAAGAGGCTTTCATTAATATTAAGATCTGTGTCATTTCCTCCCTGGTTTACCTCACACAAGAATACACTTTTCTCTTCTACAAAGACTGATTTTTGCAGACCATATAAACCATAGATCCACAAACCATATTATTCTCCATCAGAGTGTACTTACTAAGCTAACCAGCTCATCCATACCTTTGGCATCTGCTGAGTTATTTTGGCCAGGTTTTGTCCTTTCTTTCCAATAATGAAACGATGAAGCCAGGAGGGGGCAGAGACCGAGGAGACGGTAAAACTGTTGGCCTGAGAGACAGAAAAACAAAAAAAAATATTGACAGGAAGCTGAACAGGAGGCAGCAGTGTGCCCAGGTGGCCAAGAAGGCCAATGGCATCCTGGGCTGGATCAGGAACAGCGTGGCCAGCAGGTCCAGGGAAGGGATTCTGCCCCTCTGCTCAGCCCTGGTGAGGCCACAGCTTGAGTCCTGTGTCCAGTTCTGGGCCCCTCAGGAAGTTCAGGAAGGAGATTGAGGTGCTGGAGCAGGTCCAAAGGAGGGCAACCAGGCTGGTGAAGGGACTCGAGCACAGACCCTATGAGGAGAGGCTGAGGGAGCTGGGGGTGTTGAGGCTGGAGAAGAGGAGGCTCAGGGGAGACCTCATCACTCTCTACAACTCCCTGAAAGGAGGTTGGAGCCAGGGGGGGGTTGGGCTCTTTTCCCAGGCAACTCTCAGCAAGACAAGAGGGCAGGGTCTCAAGTTGTGCCAGGGGAGGTTTAGGTTGGAGATTCGAAAGAATTTCTTTCTGGAGAGGGTGATCAGGCATTGGAATGGGCTGCCCAGGGAAGTAGTGGATTCTCCGTGTCTGGAGATCTTTCCAAAGAGCCTGGATGTGGCACTCAGTGCCATGGTCCAGCAACCGCAACGGTGGTAAAAGGGTTGGACTTGATGATCTCTGAGGTCCCTTCCAACCCAGCCAATTCTATGATTCTATGATTCTGTGAAAAACAGGGAAGCTGTTTGAGGGCAGACTGGGAGAGGTCTTCACAAAAATTCCATTCCCGTTCCTATGCTGCACTCTCAGTATGGACTTCTAAGTTTCATCTCTAGCAGCCCAACAGAAAGGACCTCTCCCCTCTCCCCACCACCTGTCTGTGCTCACAGATGAATCTCTAGGGGACTCTGAGACAAGGCCATCCCATCTTGTTGGTACCTTTGCATAAACTTCAGTCAATGCTTGCCCAAGTTTCTCAGGCTCGCCTCGCAGTATCACCGTCTCCGAGCTACTGTCAGTGGGTGGGATCTCGACAGAGACTCCAGTTTTCTCCAAGATCTCCTGCAGGGAATTCCCCTTGGGGCCGATGACATACTTGTGCTGGGACTTCTTCACCTCCACTGCAATGGTAGTAGTCTTCTTTTTCTGTAGGGGCAGAGGCACTGGGGCATCAGTCACAAGGGGGCAGGAAAGAACAAGAGTGAAAGAAGAGGCACAAGATGCAGTGAAACTCTGCACCCAGGAAAAAGCAAAGCAGAGGTGAGCAGAGTGGTGTTGCAGTACCCTCTGGTGCTTAGAGAAAACCTGTGCTCAAAACTTCACAGGCAGAGGTACAAAACCAGTCTTCTGGGTCAACCTAGCTGGGACACTACAAGGGAGAAACCACATATGCACCCCCCCTTGCACAACTGGGCTCAATGCCCAGCTGCCTCCCAGGCAGCATTCTGACAGAACACACCACGTAGGCTACCAGGCTATAAGCTGATTATCTCTGTTGAAATCCAGACTGATACAAATAGAGAACTAACCATGAAGAAAACCAGCCCAGCAACCCATAACAAGGATATTCATAGCAATGTTGACTGTGGAAAATACACTGGAGTGAAATATACTCATCAGCAACTTCTACTTATGTAGCAACTTTGGTACTGTTAGCTGGCCACCACTGTAGACTTCACATTTCCTTCCTTAGTAGCACCTGTGTGAACAAGAGCTCTTTGTGGTCTGCTAATTCCTGTGACACAGGAAACCAAAAAATCTCTCACCTCCCTGGTAGTATCACCCAAAGTTCCACTCTGCTAAATGTAAAAGCTAAGATCCAGAGCCTCCTACTACTCTGACACAAGGAGGATGCAGCAGAGGGAAGCTGAATAAGAAGGGAAGAGGGGCTACGAGCAGGTGGGGGGAAAGATGGGGAGCTCAGCTTTATGGACCATTTTTACCTTCTCTTCGTAGATCTTCTTAACACGAGCCACAGCCTGGGCCAGCTGCTCCTTTTCTCCTGTGAAGACTATCTCGGTCTTGTTGACACTGGGAGGAGGAATGTTGATGCGTGTCCCCGTGTCCTGCATGAGCTCACTGACCAGCTTGTTGTAGGGGCCAGCAATGAAGGGGTGGTACACTTTCTCCACATCCAGACGCTCCACGGCACGTTTATCCTGGAACAGCCCAGAACAGACCCTGCTGGGAATTGCCTTCTGCATGCAGTCCCTGCCAGACACACCAAGGTTCCCAGTACTGCCTTGCTTGATGCTCTGGCCCAAGCACCCTTTTTAGTTTTGCAGGCTTGTAGATCTGCATCTCTTTCAATCTACAAATACTGCTGTTGCTGCTGCTGCTTACAGTCTTCACCTCTAATCTCCTGCCTTATCTCAGCTGGTACCTATTATGGTTCACTTCAAGTATGAAAGATGCTTATCTGACTTCAGAGATGGACAAAATGGGGAACCAGAAGCTGCAGAACCTGGCAGCAGTGCTTATGAAGACACAACGTACATCTCCCTTCAGATTTGACATCCTAGCTACCCACTGTGGCCACGGTGGCTAGAAATATCTACTGTACTATGGAGAAAGCAGATGACTGTCGAGCTAATGCCACGAGAGGGATCACAGTGCTGAAGTACCTGCTCAGCAGAGATAAGCAGGATCTCGTGTCGGGCCTTCTCAATCCCTTCCTTGGTGCCGGTGATCTTGATCTGGTTGCTGGGGTCATCTGGGCGGGGGATCTGGATTTTTGTTGCAGTTTTGAGCTCCAGGTCCTGCAGCTTCTCCCCATTCTTTCCAATGACAAATCGGTGGTGCTCCTTGGGGATGGCAACTGTTGCTGAAGCCTGCAACACCGACACCAAGCATATGGTGAGAAGTCTTGCCTGCACTGCCAGACCCACAGGACCAAAGCCAGGGAAAGCTGCTCAGCAGTACCACTGAGGAGCAAACACAGTGCTTTGTCAGCACCTTCTGTCCAAGGACTGATACTGTACCGCAACAGTTGATCTCTGGTGCCTGTATACTAGGAGTCTAAACCACACCTTTCCTCAGAACCCTTCTGCTGGCACAGGAGTTGTACTCTGAATTAGCAAAGGCCTTTAGGCACAGACAAAGAGGTGCCTAAGACACTGGAGCAGTACCAGACAGCAACTGAGAGGATGGCTCATGGGTGGAGTTTATCTGAACTCTGATATCTGCTGCCAGGGCTGCAGAGAACAAGACACATAACCTGAACTCCTAGGAAACAGAAATTCAACACCAGAATCCTATCCCAGCAGGCAGACAGCTTGGAGATGCTGACTGCTACTAAGTATTAAGGTGTCTTCACTGCAGCACATGCTGCTCCTGGGACTGCTTCTAGGAAGCCCCTCTTGGAAAAAGGGTCCCAAAAGCTTCTCTCAATCTGCTACTAAAGGGTTGGTTTGTAACAGATTCCTGACTGCTTCCCTTCTCACTGAATTTCTACTGGACCTGGTAGCTTGTGATTGTAACCATATTATTGATGCCTGTGAATACATAACTACTAACAGTAATTAGACACTTCAAAATTCAAGCTACACTGGAAAAACAAAACAAAACAAAATACAAAGAAAAAACCCGCAATTACTTGGTGTAACTCTTCAACTCTGCCCCTGTACTCAAGCCAGCCAAGCCTAGGAAAAGTTGGAAATAGAGACACACCTTTCAGACCTGAGGCCAGGGCAGCAGGAGGTCTGTGTGAGGACAGTGGGTCACGGATTTGTGGCTGTACAACCTGAACTATTTGTTCAGATGCACATTATGTAGGGTTTGTCCCTTTCTCTTCCCTCTGGCAGGGTATGACACATGGGATGAACAGCACTAAGCAGACATGGTATTAACTATTGCATTAACTACCTTTGACACTACACTTTAACACACACTGTGAGGACTGGCTGTAATATATTCTCACAACAACTACCATCTTGGTTACAAACTCAAGAATCTGAAGGTAAGAAATCAAAACTAGAGGACTGAAAGGAGGAGCAACTGAAACAACGGGGCTATGGCTTCTTACCAGGATGGCTTGAGTTACAGAATCCAGAACCTCAACCCAAAGCTTTTGGCAGGACTTCCTCTTCTCTACTTTCCTTTCTCCTATCCCTCCACGTTCTACTCTGGAGGACTCCAGAGAAAGCAGAGTTCCATTCTCATACACTACCATCTTTGTGCGAGGGGCCTGCACCCCACCAGGCACCAGCACCTCAGCAGAAAGCCACTGTTTGCAATGCAAGTGTCCAGGAGATTGCAGACACCACCCTTCATGCAACACCATGGCCTGTAATTAGCTGTGAACCCCATTTTAAGCCTCATTTCCATTTCAAATTGCTAATTGGGTGCTTTGAAAATATACGGCAAAGCTGAATTAGTCATCTAATAACACCTCTGGCTTATAAGCACACACACCCAAGGGTCTCAAGGCATTGGTGAGTCTTGAGGAAGAGCAAAGATGAAGTGAGGAACAGTTAAGATGCCCTCACCTGAGTCTGCAGCCGGGCAACAATCTCCTTTCGAGCCTTCATGACTGCTTCCAGCTTGCCAGAGACCATGATGGAAAGGCCCTGGTCCTTTGCCAGAGACAGCTCCAGGTGAGCTCCTGTCTTCTGCATGATGTCAAGGCAGATCTTGGCCTGCTCACCTTCTCCAAACTGGTTCATGTCCTTGTATTTTCTCTCCTCCAGTGGCACATGAAACACCTGCTCAGCCAGAGGACAGAGGAAAAGAAAGCACAGAAGCAGTCAGTAAGCTTTTGATTTCTAGTGCCTCCTTCTCTTATTGCCATACAGGGGGGGAATACTTCAATTACTCAGTAATTGAAATCTTTAACCCTCCCTTCTCAGCCCTGATCCAGCTATTTGTGGAGCAGGGATGCAGACTCCAGACAGTTTTCCAATACACCCCTCCCCTCCAGAGCAGTTCTAGCTCTCAGCTGCAATCCTCCTGGTGCTCCAGGGTAAAGTACAGCAGAGAGGCTGTCCCAGCCTGACACATTAAGGATTTCATACTTCAGGGAAAGATTCACTTCACCTACTTTTTGGAGGGAGGAAAATGAGGGAGATAAGACACCCACTCACACTAACCTGAGTGATGACAGAAGCCTTTATGGGTCGGATTTTGCTCCACGGCCCAGCAGGTTCCTGGGCAGCTTCCAAACATGGTGCTTTCTCAGGGAGCGGAGGGAAGGCTTCCTTGTAGGTTGGAGGATCATTCTCTTCTTCAGAGTTTAAAGCTGTAACTGGGGTGAAACCCAACAGTCTAAATGAGATGCTGTCCTTGCAGAAATGCCCCTATTCACAGACAGTGCAATTGTATTTAGGCACAAGGGAGAGCAAATGACTTGTGCACTACTATTAATCCTATTACAGTTGTGTTTGTGGAGCAGCCAAGTCTGGAACAGAACCAAGTGCCACACAGCACAGACTGCAGGAGATGCCATGCACAGACTTTCTGAGCTGACACTATGGGTGTAGAACTGAACATGTACATGAAGGGTTGCTAACGGCACGTTACTGCCAACACTGTCAAGAGGGGCTTAATTAGGGGAGAGGACGCTGAGCAGCAAGAACTGAAACAGGTCAGAAGGGGATAAGACAAACATACACCCAGGAGAAGTGCTATAATTAGGGCAGAGTCCAGGGAAAGCCTGTACCTTACATTTGACTCAATTATGCACTTGGCTAAGCCAAGTGGTCCAGCTCACGGCTGGCGGATGGGTGCTGAAACCCACCAGTGAGTCAGTTAATAGTTATTCTGAATTTCTCCAGCACCTGGCTGAGCAAAGGAGGGAAGAAAAGCCCGGCACACTGATCCCATGGGGTTCCCTTGTAGCCCAATGCCCTGTCCCATGTCTCTATGAAGATCTGAGGCTTGTCTCCTCCTGGTCCTGAACACCGCAGCATCACCGCTTGTGCTGCTGATAGCAGGAAGCCAGAGTTTGGCAGGCCACCAGTCTGGGGATGAAGAATGCATTGGTTGCATGCTTGTGGGGAACCAGACACACGGAGCTTGGGTGAGGGCTGAGGAACCCTGTCTGTGTGCAGAACTGAGCTGTGTTTTCTCACCTTTCACCTGCTGCTGAGCCAGGCCGCTGCGGTGTTCAGCGAAGCTCTCCTGGGTCAACACTGCCACGGAGCTCATTGTCGACTTCCCACCCACACACAGTCCGGGTATGCCACTGGAGACACACAACCAGCAACACTGTTACTGACTCCATTCAAGGTGCTCAGGAGTTACTCCAGGAAGATAAAACTATGTGTTAGTGAGCTCTTTATATTATAGACAGCCTCTAGAAAAGCACCGAGCAGCTGCCCAGTTGCTGAGTCAGAAATGAACTCAAGAGGAAATATTTCCTCACCAAAACCAGAGCTCCTCATTAAGGCAGCAGAGGATGTGCAACCTAAGAAGGTCACTGGAAAGGGGGACACTAGAAGTTGTTAAAGCATACTCTAATTAATATATTAATTATTAATGGTGTGCAATTTTTAAATGAGTATCCTAAGGTCCAAGATCATTGTGTAATCCTGGAGAAAAAAAAAAAAACAAAACAAAAAAGGGCCCAAGATGCTGCCTCTTCCTGAAAAAGACTTATTAAGGTGCTTGAACTCCCACTGACTTAGGGTTATACTCTGATAAGCAAGTTCACCAAGATGTTTGGTTTTCCCAAAAAGAAGAACTCACCAGCTAAATGGTCAGTAGCCAGAGAGTCCGTCCTGTAAGCTGCCCGTTTGTCAGCCTGCCAGCTTTTGCTTTATAGAAAAAAAAAAAAAAAAGAAAAAAATTATATTACACCACTGTTCCAAGACAACAGGAAAACATCACACCCCCGTTAAGGTACCTTTCAAAAGAGCACCACCTATACTATGCTTCAGACTTGCACCCTGTCCAAAATGTTCTTGCACTGAGTCACATCTTGCCATACTTTACCTGTCACGTTCTTACTGGTGCTACAGGCAACACCACTACCTGCTTAAACCTCACAGGAGAAAGCCTGGAGTAGCTACTCTTTCATCACGCTGGCTACAAGAGCAGCCATCCAGGATCAGGCAAAAATAGTCAATTAGTAGCAGATGTGCAAGACAGACATGAAATTTCAGGGTTGCAAGCTAGTCAGAGGGGACTAACAACCTGACAACCTGCCAACAAGGCTGCCATCAGTCACAAGTGAGGAATGCAGTTTAGTGGAGTTTGGGTGAATCAACACAGACATCCTCACAAACTAAGGCAAACACTGAGGGCTATCCACACTTATTTTTTCATTTCAATAAGCTCATGCAGCAGGCACTGAATCTCTGTCTCAAGGCCTAAGGCTACAAGTAGGAAGAACAAACCCCACACTGGTTTGTATGACTATTTTAAAAGTGTACAAAAGATGAAACCAGGAAAAAAAATACATTGTTGGGAGCTTTATAGCTCCTGTATTTGGATTTACTCAAAAAGTGCTTCGGAATATAAGGAAAAATCTAAAGCTGGTACAGGACACACTCTGCCAGATGCACAGCAATTCCCCACCCCACAGAGCTCCCCCACCAGCTATGAATGCACTTGCAGGGTCTGCAGCCTTCTAAAATCCAGTGCCTCCAAATGCTCATGGGACTAGAGGTCTCTCTCCCACACAGACCTTGCCATGCTGCTCAACCTTCTTATGAGCACACCTGGGCACTTTTCAATAAACTGAGACTTTCAACTTCTGACCTCCTGAAACCCCAGCATTGCTGCTGTGGTGTCTTGCATCACACTTATGTTGAGACACAGTAAGAGAAGGTAACAGAGGTGGAACAAAGAGAGGGAAGAACAGGGAAGCCACACAGGCCTGGTCTGCCCCTCAGTGACTGCCAGAGAGCATCCCCTGCTACTCCAGCGTGCCTTCAACAGGGCAACACCTGTGCACAGACAGAGCAATAGAGCTGATATTGCTATAAATCCTGTTACAAGCTACCAGGACAGGCAGACAGCTGTGCTGTTTGAAACATAGCTGCTGCAGAGCATGCAAAAAGCTGGCTAGTAACCTAATCTGACAGAAATACCCAAGTCCTCCTCCCTGTCCATGTTTACGCCGTGGTGTAACACTTGGTTACGTGTCCATGGTGCATGACTGCAGGACTCAGCTGCCACAGAACCAAGGAAAACGTGTTAGCAGTATGGCAGCTGGCCCAGAGTGCTGTGGCAAGGCTTGGAGCCTTGGCTGTTGGCTCCTCCAACCTGTTGGGTTTGCACTGAGGGTATCACCAGCATGGGAAGCTGCAAACAGGAACAAGGGCAGGAGCAAGAAGCATCCTAGACATCACAAGCAGCTGCCAAGGTCTGGCCAGAGCCTTGCTGACAGCATGGATGTGCTCACAACTTTCATTTCCCAGGAAAGCACCACCTGGCTCATCTTGCATGTGCTCTGCTCCTTAGAGGAGGGTAAAGATGAGAAGTCAGTGAACGACACCCAATATAGTACCTACTGATGAGCCATGACCTCAAGGCACAGCTGCTGGTTTCACTGTGTCCACAACAGCTGCAGAGCTCTTCCTTGCAGCCACCATCTCAGAGAAGGCTCAGAGGTTCAAAGAGAAACCTCAGGGCAGCATTTCCACGCCTGAATTTCTGCTTCGACACCCAGACAGCAAGCTAGAAACAAAAACTTTTCGTCTCCAGCAACCCTAAACATCTAGAATACTGTAGACCTCAGGGATTCATCTCTGGCCAAAAATCAGACGCAGCCATTGGTATTTTAAATGTAACACCAAAACCAGCAGCTCAGATATTGTATTTGGAGCCTCCAACCCCTTGACTTCCACTTTAGGTCTTCAAGCTAAGGTTACAGATATGTTATGCTAGCATCTGCCTGACTGTGTCAACAGGTTTTTAAACTGCCTCACTTTCCACTGTCTGTAGAGCTGGCTTTGTGTGCCAAAAGAAGTTTAAGAAGTCTACAACACACTTAAAATGAAGAGAACAAAATCATCCTAAAAATAACCTCCAGCAAGGGCCAGACCTAACCACACGGGAAACATTTGTATGAAGAGAAACAAAAGCAAAGTCATAAGTTACAGTGCCAGTACAAATCAGGACTTGGGGACAGAAACAGAATTTACATATTTTTAAAACCATATTTAATGAAAATATCAGCTTTTTATTAATCAAAGTGAAGAAAAACCAGTTGCAGCTAGGATGGCACGTAGCAACAGGGCTGGGCCTGACTGTGTCAGCAACAGTCTTCTGTCAGATGTTCACTCAGGGCAAGGTGATCTCTTGGTAGGCGAGTGGTCATACAGGAACATTCCTGCCTTCTGAAATCCTACTGGCTGCCAGACCCAGGCCCCAGCCCCATGGTTTTGGGGGGAATCACACAGGGACAGCCATGAAGTGTCTTCACTTTGCTCTGATTCCCTAGGTAGTCCATCAGAGAACACAAGACAGCCAGACTTAGACCTGACCCAACCCTTCTATGTATCTACAAGTCCACTGACCCCAAGACCTGCCACCTTCACCACGTCATGTCCTGCCCTTGGACAGGAGATGCCCTGTGCCTGCCCAGCCAAGGACAACGTGCACCTGGCCACGTCCTCCTGGAGAGCCCTGAGCAGGGCAGGACCCGGCCATGCTTCTCACCAAGGCTGAGGAAGGGCTTCCAGAACCACGCACCGAGGGGCTCACAGAATCATTTGGGTTGGAAAGGAGCTCTGGGATCATCAAATCCAACCCTTGATCCATTCCCCCACTGGTTCCCAGCCCATGGCACTCAGTGCCACATCCAGGCTCTTTGGAAATATCTCCAGACACGGAGAATCCACTAATTCCCTGGGCAGCCCATTCCAATGCCTGATCACCCTCTCCAGAAAGAAATTCTATCTAATGTCCAACCTAAACCTCCCCTGGCACAACTTGAGACCCTGCCCTCTTGTCTTGCTGAGAGTTGCCTGGGAAAAGAGACCAACCCCCCCCTGGCTCCAACCTCCTTTCAGGGAGTTGTAGAGAGTGATGAGGTCTCCCCTGAGCCTCCTCTTCTCCAGCCTAAACAACCCCCAGCTCCCTCAGCCCTTCCTCCCGGCCTCGGGAAGCAGGACCGCGTGGGTCAGACTGCCCCGGAGCCCACCCGGGGCTGTTCGTTCCTCCACCGCGATGCTCATCTCCCGCCGGACACCGGCGCGGGCAGCGCGGAAGCGGGCAGTCCGGCGGGGCCAGGCGGAGAGCTGATCCTACGCTTCCCCTCCAGACTCCCGGCCAAGGCAGGCCCAGGCGGGGAAGCCGCAGGGCCCCGCGGCCCAGGCCAGGACGGGCGGCGCCGCCAGCGCCACCTCAGCACTGCCGGCACCGGGGGCGGGGCGGCGGGGCGGGGCGGCGCCCTTAAAGGGACCGGCGGGTCCCCGCTGTCACCCGCGCCCCCCGTGCCGGGCCGAGCGGGCGGGGAGCGGCGGTGAGGGGCTCACCCGAACGAACGTAGCGTCCGTGCGGGAACGGGGCCGGCGGCACGGTGGGGGTGGGCGGGGCAGCGGCAGCCCCGACCCCAGCTCGGCGCTGCCCTCCGTGAGGCAAGGCCGGGGGCGGCCTTGTCACGCAAGCGGGGATGAGGTGCCACAGCGGGGGGCCCGGTGACAGCCACCGAGCACGGCTCCGCGGACGCTCGAAAGCCTCCGCTGGCGGCAGCGAGGCGGGCGCGGGGCTGGGCGGGCACGGCCTGCTCCTAGCCCGGCATCAGCACCTCCCCGGTGCCTGGCCGCCCCCGCCGGTGGCCCGGGGAGCGGGGTCGGGGCACTCGTCCCTCTAAGTCACGACGAGAGCGGAACGGCGCGAATCCCGCCACCCGGGGGAGGGCCGCCCGCTGCCGCCGCTCCGCGGGCTGATCCCACCGCCGGACGAACGCCTACCAAAGGCTGCTTTGGCTCCTACCAGGGGCAAGCTCTGCGGCCGCCGGGCTCGACGTGGAGTCGCCCCGACGCTCTCCCTCCTTCTGGCGAGGGGGGACAGTGCCGCACCCCGGCCCGGGCCGCCCCCTCCCCACACACCGGCGGGGCCCAGCGTCCCCATCAGCCCAGGCCCTGCACGGCGCCGCATGCCGGCGCTACCCGACAGCTGCCGCCGGCCGGCACAGCCGGGCACCGGTGGAGGCCGAGCCGGCGGGGCCGGAACCCCTCCTTCCCACCGCCGGCTGCCCCGAGTGCCCCCTTTCCCGAGCAGCCCCCGACGGACTTTGCCCGACCGGCGGGAACTTGGCCCGGAGTTTCCCGGCGGCGCCGACACGTCGGTGCCCAGGAGGAAAGAAGCAAGACCGAACCGGACCGGGCCGCCCCCCCCCCCCCCCCCAGTCCTCACCGCCCCCACCCCCCCCTCCAAGCCTCCACAGTCGGCGTCGCGGCGGAGGAGCCGCCCCCCGCCCCCGTGACTCACTCCGGCCGGTGCCCGCTCGCCCGCCCTGCTGGAGAACCGGAGCGCTCCTGGGAGAGCGGCGAGGCGCCCGCCCCACCGCCTATATAGGCCGGGCCGCTGCCAATCCCCGGCCCACACGTCAGCGGGACATGCCCCTTCCCGGCGGGGCCGGCCGGCCCGCCACGCGTGCCCCGCACCGCCGGGGGCGCCCCGCCGCCACGGCCCGGCAGCCCCGCTCCTGCCACCCCGGGGCTCTAAGCGAGGGAGGAAAGCCGCGCTGGCTGCCACCTGCACCCTGCGCCCCGGGCACCGAGCCGCCACCGGCTCCTCGCCCCGGGCTGACACCCGCGGGAAACCCCCGGCCGCCTGCCCCTAAACAACGCCTCGGGGCGCAGGAAGCGCGGCCCCTCCGAGCCCGGAGGCACTGCTGGAGCTGCTGCAGGACAGAGCCCACCCGGCTGCCTCTCCCTAGCACCGGCTGCCCCGCTGCTCCGGGAGACAGTTCAGCTCCCAAGAGCTGAGAACTGCCGGTTTCACAAAGGGTTAGTGAGTGGGAGCGGCTCAACAGTCTTAAATTGGCACCGGGGAGCAGCAAATGCCTGGGGTTTGTGCCCAGTCCCACAAGTGGAGAAAGAGACCGAGGCTCCAGCCCCTGAAGGCCAAGTTGTTCCTCCTCTTGCACAGTCTGCGTCAAAGCAGCAGCTACCCCATGCTGGAGTTGCAGACAGGAGATGGGGCAAGGTAAGAGATTAAAAAAACATCACACACACACACACACAGAAGAAAGAAGCCCCTCTCCATATTCTAGTCTCTCCTCTGGAAGTGGAGAGGAGCAAAGAAGGGGAAAAGCAAGCCAGCAAGAACAATCAACATCCTCTCTATAGCAAAGGAAGATAATAAGGTTTGTGCAATATAGATCTTTATAGATTTTTATATAGAATTGCACCCTTAGGGAACTGAGGAAAATGAAAGTCACATCAGTGTAAAAATATATGGAATTTGTACTGATATTTGCATTATCTCAGTCTCTGCCCATTTTCCTACACTGGATTGTCCTCATCATTCATAACTTGCTTGCACTCAGTGACTGACTGGTTTTCTCATTCACACCCTGTGCTCTCCCAGATCCTGGCAAACTAAACTCAAGAACCTGCTTTGTGGAGCCCTGACTGCATAAATCTGAGGTCTTTGGAATAACTGCTTTTGGTTACGTGCAGAAATATTTGGAGCTATTCATTCACTGTATTTATGGAAACATGGCTAGTATTTAGCCTTAAATTATGATTCTTATTATTGAACAAGAGATTTCTCCCATTGTTCCTCTGTTAATCCTGGTCTGGGAGGACATCATTAAAGCACTTAAATTTTTTGACTGAGTTTATCCCTGGAAATAAAAATACACTTGTGGGTGAAACTGGTAAGTACGTTAAAGGGAGGAGAACAGTCATGAAGAGTTGACACCCTGCCCAGACACTGTGATGATCCATCTCCCCCTGTACCGGCCTCTCCTCAAAAAATCTTTTGGTCTCTGTGAGGTTACTGCTGCACAGAAAGGCAGCAGCCACCACTGCTGCCACGTCATAGATGCTCCAAGAGCTGGCTCAGGCTCCTCTGATACAAAAAGTCTGGGCTGTGGATGCCAGCAGCACCCTGTAAGACACAGGCGAGCAGGCTGGGGCAAAAATCAAAAGCAGAGCTTTGGGGACTTGGCCAAACCCCATCACCTCCAGACTTTGGACACTTCTGCTTCCAGGCTGCAGCTGAGGGCAGAGCAGGGGGGGTTCTAATGTGGGACCCAGAGCCTAAAACTCTGACCCAAAGTGCATGATGCTTTTTCTGGAACTTTCACTCCCTCATGTTTACCTCCCCAGAGCAAAGCAAGCAGCCTCTTTTCAATGCTCTAACTTTGCTGCATCCAATTAACCCTGACACAGGTGAGTATCCTGATGATCCCCTGTGCTGGGGAGCCAGAGGAGCACCACAATCCCCACACTAGAGCATCTCACTGGAACATCTTACTTCTTCCTCAACTCCACCTCATTATCTGGTTCAGCAGGGGCCCTCTGTGGGGACCTTCCACCTTGTACCTATGGGACAACCACAGAGCCCTCTCCTGCTCTATGTAAGCTGTAACCACTGGGGTTGCTAGGACATGATGGATTTCTGGCTTGTAGCACAGTTCCCTCTCCAGGACTGTTGAGAGGAAATCTTTCCCATGTGTTTCTGTCTCCCTCTCTTTGCAGCTGCAATTGGTGTGAGTGAAGCCTGCCAGGTCCAGAAGACACTGGAAGGCCTAAAACATCCACTGCATGTCACTCTGTGATTTCTGCTGAAGGAGAGCTCACCTTTCCTCCCTCATTCAGTAAGTACAGAATCATGCTGCACCTGGAAAAAAGCAAATTTAGAGGGTGCTAGGAGGCCTATTTCAACCTACTGCTCCTCCTGCCACCACAGCACTGATTCACTGAACATCCACATCCCACCCCAGCCCTCTTCTTCCATAAGGCAATGGAATATAGGGCAGAGCAAGGCCTGCAGGGCCTGCTTGGTGCCTGTTCTACTTGCCCACAAGGGCAATCTCATATTAAATAATAATAATTTAAAAAATGCTCATCGTGGAGATGTGTGTAAAATGACACCTCTAGAAGCCAGACATAGGAATTTTTGGTAGCTGAGGGAAGGAGAGACAAAGGAGGTACCCAACCCCTTAGCAAAGACTAACCTGCCTCCTTTCCCTCTAGCATCCCATGGTTTGGCAGGATTACAACAGGCCCTGGTTTTATGACTGATAACAACTGAAAAAAAAGCTTGCAAAGAGAGCACTAATGTTCATGCAACAGAAAAGGTGAAGGCTTGGGCAATCTGTAATTTCCATAGCTTATCTAAGTGGTGGCTTATCACCAGTCTGAGGGAGGACACAAATAGGACCAGCAAAAATATGAAACTCACACAGAGATAAAACTAACACTGAACACATTTGCCAGTGTGAAAGCAAAGGTTGATGAGTTAAGAAGCTTTCCACAATCACAGCACCCTAGGATTCTTGAGGAGGAGAAAGTAAAATTTCAGCTCCTTGAACTACTGGAGCAAAGACCACAAGAAGGTTGGTCTTTACTTGGCACATTCACCCTCACTGAGTTAGGATTTTACAAAGGATTTCTTCTAGCCTGTTCTTATTTTCTGCTGTTATAAGAGATCCCTATTTTTCCTGCCAGAAACTTCAAGCCTTATTTGGAAAGCAACCCAAGTATGCTCCAAAGAGTGTGCTGTGACTTTATTTCCTGTTAAATGTAACTCCAGATTTCCAAAACTGTACAAATAAGCACCTTTTTTTTTTTTTTAAACTTTGGGTTCTTACCTCACACATTGAAGTCAGAAAACACTACAGAATAACTGCCCCTAAAGTAACTCAGCTAATGTGTGGCATGAAGAGAAAAGGGGTAGGGGAATACTTTGGACCACAGTAGATAAAGAAGTGGAAAAGCATCCAGGATGCAGAGGAGTATTTGGGTTCTCAGCCAAACAAGGAAAGATACACTTCTCAACTCTAAAGCTATTGCTATGGCTTGCCCATCTTCCAATAAAACGTTCTTTATTTCTCCAGGAAAACCTTTATTAAAGTAAGGGTCAAATTATATTCATCCTTCTGCTAAAAGGAAAAAAGTTTCATCATAAAAAATGACTGAATTTATTTGGCTTATGTCTCCATGACTCTGACACCAGACTGCCATGAGGAAGAGAACTTCCAGGGACATGCAAGTCAGGCAGTTCCCTTCCCCACTCACACATCAGTACCAGGAAGAAATGATTCTGTAGGCTAAACTCTGCCCCTCAGCTGTATTTAATGCCAGCCCACCATCCTCAGAGGCCCAGGGTAAGTACCCAAGTAGAGAACTGCTGGTAGAAAGAGAAAAGTCTGCCTGAGCCTGTACCCTAATCCCAAATCCAACCATTTAGTCACCATTTATTGGGAATAAGGGAGGGAAAGGTGGAAGGAAGGTGAGACCATGTGTGTTTGTCTCACATAGGACCTCAGTGGTATAAATAAGGGGTCCCAAGGGAGCACAACATTACTTTTGCATTGGCTGTCTCCTGATAAACCTACATTGTTTAAGGGTAATTACCTTGCAGAAGCAGAAGAGCTGACCAGACACTGAAGGAAGGTGACTAATCTCAGCAGGCCTCTCAGGCCAAAATGGTTGTTTTGAAGATATATTTATTCCCTGGGCACCCTGACAATAACATTATGCAACCATCAGCTAGCAAAAAATACAAACACTGCCATTCCTAGACTATCACAGGCTGCTCTGTAAAAAAGGGGGCAAGTAAAACAGGTAGGAAGATGAGAAGCAGCTTACTGGTGCTGACAGTTCCAGTGTACACAAGTAGCTTTAAACCCTCTGACTGCAGAGAGGAAAAGCTACTCATTAATGGCAGAGATGCATGTTTTGCATGGGTACACTGTAAGCAAATTACATTAAGTGATTAAAACAGACAAGCCAGTCAAGAGACTCAAGATCAACTCTCAGTTTTGCTGCTGATTTGTGAACTGCCTTGTGAAATTGTCTTGGTTGCCCTGGCTGTGTGAACACAGCAGTCTTGATTTACTCTGTGGACTCATTATTTCATTTCAGGTTGCTCAGAATGTTATGATCTTTGGATGCCAGGTGCTCTGACAACAACAACAAAAACCCCACAAAAAACCCCAACAAAACCAAACCAAACAACAAAAAAACCCCACAACCATTTTGGAGATAAGGAAGCCAGTCAATGGACAGTTTAATAAAATAAATCCAAAAGCAAAGCAAAAGGAATCTCCACAGAGGACAGAAGTCTGTTCTTCCACTGAAACTAGAAGAGAAATCTGATTAACTAACACAAAGTTGGCTTCCAGAAGGAGTTAGGATTTCATATTGCCAAGACCAAATGGAATAGATAAACTGGAATGAGATGAAAACAGAAGTAATACACATTGTCTGGGAAGTGGCAAGAGCACAGCAGAAGTGAAAGGAATCACAGAAATTCAGGAGACCCAACAACAAAACAGGTTGGTCTGAGTCTCTGGGGCCTCTAGTCCAACCTCCTGCTCCACAGAGGGTCAGATCAGAATGTCCAGGGGTTTCTTTGGCCAGGTCTTGAAAGCCTTCAAAGGCACACAAACTTTTTTCAATAAGGCAACTTATTTCAATACCTGACTATCCTAAGAGTGAGAAAAGGTTCTTACTTGCACACAGAACCTTTGATTTCAATTTTGGCTCTTCATGCTGATCTGAACTTGATTAACTTACCACCACACTGTCTGCTCATCATACACAGGTGCTTTCAGCACTGTTCTCTGTTCAAAATGCACTGCAGAAGAAAGATCACCCACAGCTGAGCTGAGAGCTACTTCCTAAGGCCTGCTTGGATACCTGCAGATAAATATCATGGTTACCCAAGAAGTGAGGATTGCAGAGATAGTGGCTGCTTTGTTTTGCAGTATTTCCTCTCTCTTCTTCAGAAGAAAACTTTCACTTCACCTTCTTTTGGCTACTGGGTTGGAGTTCCTTTGTTTACCTTTTCAGTGTCCCTCCTTGCAACTGCAATATAAAGTGAACACATGGCAATTTTTAGGGTTTTTTTATTTATTTAATAAGAGATGTTGCCAGAAGCTCTCGTATCACATAGCTTAGAAAGGTAAGGGACTTGCAAGCCCTAAACTTTTTTTTACACTGTCATTTTTAGAAAACCCAAAGCTGACTTGTTGCCTCAGTTTGAACATGTAACCACACTCCCCAAGACCCTCCTGCATGTACTCTGAGGCTGATGTTTTGCAGGGCAGAATTACAGGACCAAGTTATGGCAGTTTATAAAGATGACAACCACTCAACCAGGTAAATATATACAGAAAATGAAAAAAAATTTAAAAGTTGCAAACTGACACTTGTCAAGTGCCATTTTTCATGGGGATAACTTGCAACTTAATCATGGAAACTGTAAACAGACATTTTTGTCTGGTTTTGGTTTTTAGTCTGGATGAGCTGTTTTTGATTCTAGGTATTGTACAGAAAAAATACACAAGCCTGGTCACAGCTCCTTAAAAGCTTGTTCAAGATGCCTCAGTTACCAATGTTTATTGGATAACAAACACTTATGAGAATGCCAGAGCTTCATTTTTATAAACTTTCTATGTGCTCTGGTATGTTTTCCTTCAAGTTCCAGTTCTCCAAGTCACATGGCTTCACAGGACTCTCTAGCTCTGTAGATTTATTTTTTTTTATTTCAACCTTTCAGTTACAATAAGCAGTTTGAAAATACAACCCAGAAAAATTACTCTGACAAAGAAAAACTTCAGAAGCCTAAAATCATTAAACTTGCAGGGAGATGAGTGCTTTGTTTGGAGGGGGGAAGTAACAATCTAAAACTAAAAAAAGTGTTCAGTTTGGCAACAGCTCCTCTGAGAAGGATAAAAAAAGTATTCTGCCTCCAAGTGCCACTTTTAGAAGTGATGATGGGACCCTTGCTATTTAAGTACAACCTTCCCTTTGTCCTATTCACAGCACATGCAATAGGGGCTCAGTGTATCCACAGACAAGCACTAATTCCTAATCTCTACCAGGCCAAGCAAAAGGCTCTTCATGTGTTGGAATGACATCAGGGTGATCTAAACTGACAGTGAAAAAACCAGACAGTCTTCTCTTCCAAATCTGCAGGGCCACACTAAGCCTGCTGTGAAAGGAGAGAGAGACAGAGAAAGAGCAAGGACTCGGAGTAAAACTGTTTCCACTAATTGTTACAAATAATATTATTTTACACTTAAAACCTCTTTTCCTAACTGAATCATTTCCATTCCCACCCTACTCATCTTTGGGCTCAACTAAATGGTACATGTGCCACCTTAGGTACAATATTTTTTGCTTGGATCCCTGTACAGTCCCCCACCCACATGTTATGATCTTTTGGATTTGTTAATCCTGAGCAACAGGAGTATTGAAATAAAATAGGTGTTAACTTAAATTTCCAAGGACTTCTGAACTTCTAGATACTCACTGCTTGCTCTTACATTAGCCACAACTCTGCCACAACCAGAGCCTGCAGCTCAGTATTTTAATTTCATGAAACTACTTTTAAGTGTAGAATTTTCAAGTTTCCTCAGTGCTGCTTAACCAGCTCTATTTTTAAACAATAGTCACATATCTACAATTTGCTATCCTCCTGAGATTAAGGGTCCTTGTAAAACCATGGTCCTAAATCCCAGCAGGCTACACCAACCGCTGAAGAATTTTATAAACAAAAGCATATGCAATAATAAAAGGCCAAACATTATATATTCCCATCCATACTCTAACTCTGCCTGCTCTGTTGCTGTTCTCAGCTTTCCTTTCAAGTGCTCCAACACAGGTCCACACTCAGGTTTATCACTTGAACAGAGATAACAGCAAATTTGCTTTCTACAGTGCAACAGCCAGGGACTGTTCTGCAGAAAGTGGAGCCCTGCTGCCCTCTGAGAGGGGCAGGGGGGGTAGGAAAGCCCACACCATCTCCAGTGCCCACTGGGGAGACACAGACACCCCCAGCTACTCACCTGAGGATCACTCCTGGCCTCTCATCCCACTCCAGCTTTCTCTGGCTTTGCCTCTGTCCCTGCCTCTTCACTGCATCAACTCTGACTTGCAGGCTCTTCCTTTTTCCTGTCTCAACCTATGTATCCATCCCATGCCTGATGTCCCTGTTCCTGCCACACAGCCTGGCATAAGCATGCTTTTTTTTTTTTTTGTCTCATCTTTGGCAAATATCCAGTTTATTTTGTGAAATACCCAGTTTAATTTTCAGTGCCAGAAACACGGGGATAAATGGAAACAACAGGAAGAGAACCAGCAAGTGGTATTACTGCAGGTGATACCATCCAAACTGAGCAATGGACATCAAGGTGTTCAGCATTCCTTAGCAAAAAAAAACCAAACAAAACCAACAACAACCTTTTACTGATTTTTCAAACAACTCATTGCAAAACCTTTGAAATGACAGGCTACCAAAACTAGCAGGAGTAGGGGAAAAGTGATAGCATGATGCCCATGCTACATGCCAATACTCTAAAACAAGCCTGGCACTTGAGTGATGCAAGAACACTACTCCAGTTATCCTTGAAAAAACACAACAGAGGTTAGCTTATGAAAGCTCACCATACCTGCCTTGTGATATTTACTGAGATGGGATACCAGTAACCTCTTAAAACTAGAGTCTTGATGAGTCAGACAACACTTTTATTGACAGAGACCCCAACAAGTCATTATCAGTTCAGTACCACAGGGAGAAGGCTGGGTCCTGACACCTTCAAGCTGAATAGTAATGAAAACACAGCAACAGTCCAAGACTTTCCTCCTTAAGATCCAGTTAGTTGCTGTGATGTAGCTAAATGCATAGCTACACCACAGGAATATTAATTGCCATGATATCAGCACAGATCCAGAGATTTTCAGTCACAGATATTCCCTGTGCAGGTCAGAGGTATGGTGTACTCACAAGCTACGTGCATGGATGCTTTTACCAGAACCAACCTGATTTGTGACATACATTTATAGGCAAGTCTGGATATTCTGGAATTCTGCTTGTTGATTTTAGGTTTGTGTGTTTGGTTTCTTCCCTTAACACTAAGCAAACCTATCAGCTCCCTCTACAAACTTTTCTTAAATGGTTCTCATCAGTGAAAAATCTTCACTAAAAAGGAAAAGAACTCTTGCTGGAAGTTGCACTGCTGTGTATAAGAGAATCTGGTGCTACTTGCATTTTGCATCAACAAGTAAATCTAGTTTACAATTAAATTCAACAGCTTGACTTCAGGAAAGTTGCATCAACTTCACAGTGCTATTCAATCCTCTCAAAGGCAAAACTTTCCCTGTGAATCATCACTCCCCGTCATCTTACAGCTACTGAACCAATCCCCTCCCTTCTTCCAGTGCTGTTTTTCCACTGAAGTTAAACTCATTATGATTTCCTCTACACCAAGCCTTTTGTGGTCCATCTTCTCTCAGGTTTCTCCTGGGTTTTTCTGGTTGGTTTGTTGGGTTTTTTGTTTGTTTGTTTTTTCCCCTCTGCCTACTGCTTTGCAAGTGCCTCTTTTATGGCTCTATCTGGACACAGCTCCTTGCTCCAACCCTGCTTCTCCCAAGAGAGTGACACAGTGCCATGGCTGTGGCTGCCTCCCAACACAGCCAGCTCCCACCACAGGGAGCCAAAGTCAGCTCCAGCCCTGCTGCCCCTTCCCACCTCTGCCTCCTGCCATCAGGACACAAGGTTTCCTCCTCAAACCAATAACTGCAATTAAGGAGACTTCAACTGAGGTGAGAGCATTGCCAAGTTTTTCTCCCCCTCTCTAAATAAAGCAACATTTTGCTTCATTTATAGCACTAAGAAACCCAGCTGGCTTTCTTCTGGACAGGCACTTACAGAAAGGCACAGCCTCTTCATTCTTTGCTGAACATTGAGCCCTCCCCAAAAGACAGGAATGCAGTACAGTACAGCAAGGTTAAAGCAAATGCTTTTTGAATCAGCTGAAGTCAAGAAATTAGCAGAGGTATTAATATACCTATGTTAATCACCCTCTCATATATCTAATAATAATTTGCAAAATATTAGCAAGGCTTGAGTGATCTGCCAGATGGAGGATTCAGCAAATCTGGACCAGTCATGAGAGACAAGCAATGTCTTCCAACAAGTTCAAAGTTACTGTATTTTATGGTAGTTACTAACTAGGATACTTGTGTTCTGTGAGACTGCTGCTGAAGTACCAGAGCCTGTGCAGGTAAAGAAACCAAAGACTACCTAAATGAAGGGAAAATGAAGGAAAAAAGAACTACTTTGGCTTTAATATACCTAAGTTTCTTATGAAAGAAAATAAACCCAAAGCACTCATCACAGCCTGACTACCTGTCCTACTGAAAATTAAAACCTTAAACACAAATTTTCTTCTGTACAAGTAAAATATGATAAAGGATTGGCTAGAGCTTTTCCTCCTTGTTTATTGGTACATCTTTTTTTTTCAACTTGACTCTCTTCCACTGAAATCACACCATGAGAGCTATGGAGCAACATCAGTTTACAGAAAGGAGATGGGGAGAAAGGTCACTAGAATTAAGTGTACAGGACTTCTCCATTTAAGATGGTAACGTAAATCACATGATTTTAATAGCAGATTTTTAGGACATAAACAGACCTTCTTTTAAAGCTAGAGGACAGCTAAATATAAAGTCACATGCTGAATTCCATACTCACTGTAATCCAAAATTATTCTTCCAAAACTAGGAATCTCTAAAACTCAAAGAGCTCTTGAAACAAGCTCTGAACTCAAGAGACTGGACTCTTGCCTTATTACCAGCCCAGCATAAGCACCTGGAGTCCAGAGACAGCTCCCAGTATCTCCTGAGCCACTCCACAATCCCTCCAGAGGCACCCTCCCATCCATTCCAGTCTCCAAGCCCACAATAAATACCACAGCCTCCTGCAAACACAGACCCTGCTGGGATAGCTTCTAGACCAAAACCCCACAAAATAGAATAAGCAAACCCCACCATGCTACACAGACACAACCTAATGCTCTCTTCTTTCAAGACTGGAGCAGTTAGGAGGAGCAACTCAGCTCAGATTCTGCAGCTGGGTTTTACTTTTCTATCTCTTCATCTGTTTTCATATTCTAATACAAATAATACCTACTTAATTATTGCACAGACCCGTGTTGCAAAAGTTTTACAGGCTCTGGGTGCTCTTGGACAAGTTAGACTCGTTACACCCTGGGTGAAGATGCCTTTCTCAGCCCAATTAAAAAAGCCCTGTTGCAACTTCTTCAGGAGTGCAAGGTCTTTGGCAAGAGTGCAACACTATTTCCACAAGAGTAATGCTATAGAGAGGAGGCTCTGCTTGTATTTCTGGTTATAGTGTCCTGCCAGCCCAGGCTCGGGTGCATAAGGACCAGACCAACTGATCTGTGGCTTTTTTCTTCCTGGCAGCAAGAAGAGTGTGAAGGCAGTTTCCAGACCTTGTCTCTACTGCTCACCAGTTTCAGAACTGGTATGAGGACACTTGTCAGTCTTCCTATTTTGCTTTAAGGTTCATTTTATAATCTCTGCACAGGATAGGCCTAAGGATTTCCTTCTGTAGACTTCCTCAATACAAAAAGTTGAACCATTGTTGAGTGGCTTTGATTTAAAGAAAACCTAAACAAACCTAAAAGCCAAAACCAAAAGGAAACTAAAAAACATTTTCAGATAAATCCAATACTCTACAGAATCCCATGGATACTCTTCCTGTCATGGGGAGTGAACTTTTTCATCCTCTGAACACGCTGGAGTGGTCTTGGGTACCACTGCTGACTGCTCTAACCATCTGACTGGCAGTGACTTGCGTGAAGCACCTGGATTTTCACCTGAATTTTAAGTATATCCATACCAGCTGAACATGCTCCTATAGGAGAGGGGAGAGGATATATCAGCTAAAACACTGTCACTGTTGAAACACCTCAATTTTCTTTGAAAACATGTGAGCTGCACAGGTTGGCTTTTCTGGGATGGCTCTTCACACTGGGAAAGAGCTATGAAACCCAAAGCTACAGCTTTCTTCTAACAGACCACAGTGTTTTCAGCAGCATCTGAGAGTAAAGTGGAAACAAAGACTATCCACTTGAGTAAGAACAACTGCTCTTATCCCACCAAAAAGCAGCTACTATTGTTACCATTATGCTATGAGAACATCAAGCTCCAATCACAGATCAACAGGCAACCTCTTCTGTGACCATCCCAGTCTAGAGAAGTGACACCAAAGAAAAAGCAGGGAACACAAGAGCCTTTAGCACAACAATCTTTTAACATGCAAGAAGTAGTTTTATAATTTTTTCCAATTTTTCAGGCAGAACCTAGGCAGGCAGAGGGTTGGAGATAGAGATTAGCAGACACAGCTACAAATTACACGACTGCTTCCTTTTTTGCCTTGCCTCTGATGTGTATTCCGATACCAGAGAGGAGGATAGCCAATCCACCTATGAAACACCACCTGAAACGCCACTTTTGGGACTAAAACAAAGAAAAAAAAACCATTACACTATCTGTTGAAATTGTGTTCTAACCTAAAACAAGTGCACAGCATATGGAGAGCAACAACAGGAAAAAAGGGGACCGACTGAGGCAGCATCTTCCCTTGCCTTACTAAACAGAAGCCATGCAATGAAGCAGTAGAGCCCTTATTTGTGTGTAGAACTTCCTCCCTCATTATGCAACAGTATAGGAAAAGAACTGACTCCTTCAAACTCCTTAGGGCAGTGGAACATCCCTAATTTTCCCTTCCCAGCTGCAGAGCTGTGAATTTAACTACAAATTCTAAACCAGAACTGTGAACTCAAGGACCTTGGCTCACCTCCTGAGTTATGAGTGAGCTGCTGGTGCTGTTACTCCTGTTCCCAGCATGAGCTGCTCCCTGGAGTCTCATCTTTCAGTGGAAGAAATTGCTCCTGCCAGCTGGGAATCCTAGCACGGGATGCACACCTTACCTCCTGTCAGCCCAAGCTTGGCCCAAGGATCTCCCTGCACTTAACCCTCCGCGGTTCTGCTGGATCACCCTCTTCTACAAATAACCCACAACAAAACCACAGTACAGGACCGGAACGCCGTTTGGTGAGAAGCAGAACCTCCCGTTGACCCCACGGAGGTCTCCGGCTCCCCCTGAGCAGCCACAGCCGAGGCAGAAACCCTTCCCCAGAGCAGAACCCAAGAGCTTTTCCCTCAGATTCCGGGCCCACCAGCGGAGCAAGAGGAGGTTTCTGCAGACAAACCCCAGCTCCGAAGCAGACCGGGACCGAAGACAGGACCCGGCACCCACCCGAAGTGTGAGGAGGAGGAGGGTGAGGAGGAGGAGGGTGAGGAGGAGGAGGGTGAGGAGGAGGAGGGTGAGGAGGAGGAGGGTGAGGAGGAGGAGGGTGAGGAGGAAGAGGGTGAGGAGGAAGAGGGTGAGGAGGAAGAGGGGAGCAGGGCCCAGTCAGTCCGGTCACATCCCCCGCCCCGACTGAGCGGCGGCCGCAGGGAGGGGAAGCGGCCCATGACTCATGGATCCGCCCGCTCCCCGAGACGCACCGGAGCGCTTCCCGCCGCCCTCCCAGCGGCATGGGAGTAGGGTACCGGTGTGCGGGGGGTCCCTCCGCACAGCCCCCGCACCCCGAGCCGATGCGGGGGTGCCGGGCGACACGTGTCCCCCCCGCGCCAATGGGAAGTGCCGAGACCATAGAGCGGAGCCCGGCGCCCACCAGAGTCCCGCCCGCCCAGCCCGTCTCTCTGCTGCCGCCATCTTGTTGGAGGCAGAGGAACGCATCGGGCCGCGGAGCCAAACCCGCGCCCTCAGCCCGCTGCCCGGAGGCGGCCTCCACCCTCCCCGCCTCTCCCCGTCCCGCGCAGTCAGCGGCGCCGGGAGCGGGTTTACCTCTGGTAGTCCCGCAGCGAAGCCTATGCTGGGTAGGAGGCCGAGGGGCCGGCCGCCATCTTGGTAAAGCAGAGGGATGTGCGTGACCTACCAACATACGGGTAGTCCCACCCTCACGTCCCTGGGCCGCCGGGTTGCCAGGAGAACCGAGCGGCCGCATGCGCGCCGAATTTCAAGCCCCGCTTCCCGGGTCCGCCCCCCGGGGGCAGGGCTTAAAGGGCGGGACGGAGCCCTCCAGCCCTCCCCTTTCCCCTGACGATCCGCGGGCGCGGGAGCTGTGGCTGGGGTGGTTGGCGGCGTGAGGGACAGGGCTGGCAGGTGAGCTCAGGGGGAGAGAGGAACCGGGCTGAGGGAGGTTGAGGCGGGGGGAAAGGAGCCGGGCTGAGGGAGGTTGAGGCGGGGGAAAAGGAGCCGGGCTGAGGGAGGTTGAGGTGGAGGGAGATGAGCCGGGCTGAGGGAGGTTGAGGCGGGAGGAAAGAAACCGGCCTGAGGGAGGTTGAGGCGGGGGGAGAGGAACCGGGCTGAGAGAGGTTGAGGCGGGGGGAAAGGAGCCCGGCTGAGAGAGGTTGAGGCGGGGGGAAAGGAGCCCGGCTGAGAGAGGTTGAGGGGGGCTGAGGCCGGGGGAAGAGGAGCTGGGCCTGAGGGGCGATGCTCTCCCCTCCCTCGGCGGTTTCTGCGCGGCTCCTCTCGGGAGGTGCGGTGTAAAGGGTGTAAAGCAGAGCTCTTTGCTCCCGCGGGTCGCGCTCTTCAGGCCGGGGCTGAGGGAGGAAGAGGCTGAGGAATGGCGGCCGTAGGGTGTTAATGGGGAGATGTTAGAGAGGAGGAAGCGAACGGACGGGGCTGCGGGGCCTTGTGGTTGCCTGGGCCGCCTGAGGTAGCAGCCGGCGGAGGGGGTCGGAGATGCAGTTCTCTCTTTCTGAGGGGGTGAGATAGCCGCTCCCATGGCCGTGCTTCAGAAGATGCTCTTGTAGCAAACTCCAGCCGGGTTGTGGAAATGATAGGGTGAGGAACATGACTGACCAGCTCCAGAGGAAAATCTGGACGCCTCTGAGACTGTGCTCCTGCCTGCGTGGGAGTGCTCAGCCGCTGCCTGAAGGGAATGCTCTGGGAAAGATCCTTGGTACAAGATTTCTGTGCTTGGCCCAATCTATTAAAATGTAACTGAAGCCATCTGCACAAAGAACTCTCCATTGTTTCTTGGTAGTCGTGAGATACTGTGCTCTTAACTTGCTTTTGAGAAGTATTTGGGTGACAGACAAGCCTCATGAATGAAAAGAATGTTCTGTGCTCTAGCAGTATCTAGTTTTGTTTGGCTTTGAAAAGACCTTATGAAAATGCTGAAACAAGGATCAATCACGCCACTTGTCAGGAATCACTCTGGGAAGAGTTGTTATCAGAGCAATCTTGCTTGATGATAAAAGTCTCAGAACCTCTTCAGTTGCTAAGTATTTCATAGGCCATAGGTTAGTATATTGTCTGAAATCAGATGTTGCAGCTCCTGGGTGTTATATTTATCATGAAATTTTTCTTGAGAAGTGTGTTATTCAGTTTTTATTCCTTGTGCATAATCTAGATGCCAGATTTTTGACAATAATATGTTCAGCTTCGTGTGAAACAATACCAAATTGCTTCAATTTTCAGCACCTTTATTCTTCCCCAGAACTGAGTCTTCCTTATGGGGGGGGGGGAGAGGAAAAAGCAGCCTGGTAACTGCCAACAGCAAAGTAATCATGGTGAGCTACAAAGTTGCATCTTAATAAACATAAAGAGGTGAAACTGTTTGTATATACATATACATACACACCTCAGGTTTGAGAAGCAAGTGCAATGGCTGCTTGAAACCATCAATAGTTTGAAAACATCTCTGTCTTTTGCCTAGAACAAAAAAGGCTGGGGTCCTGTCTGTCTGACAATTGATAGTTTGCTTTGACCTCAAGGTGGTTTCTTTTTGATGGCAGCCACAGAGTGAAAGTTGCTGAACAGAGAAGCAATTTGGTGTCCTTCAGATGAAGCCCAACTCGATGACAAAAATCTGCTTAGACAACAGGAGGAAGCAGACAAATCTGTAGAATGGAAATGGAAGTGAGGTATGCACTGAGTGGTATGCAGGCTTTTGGTTGGAGATCAAACCAAGGAAAGGACCAGAAAGTGGACTCAGCACTTCAAGATACAGCATATGCTGACATTTTTATATTGCCATAGCAAGTTATATGAGCTCTTGAACTCATGCCAGCAAGCATGTTAGAAATCCTCTCGTGTGGGCCAGTCTTTGTTTGCATAGAGGTGTTAGATGAGAGACTTTTCAATTTGCTTTTTTTCCTGCCTGCTATCTCACTGATCTGGCTGCATGTGAAAGCCTTATCTTGCCAACAGAAGCTTAAATGACTGAGGTTGCAGGCACCCAGGCAAAAGAGGAGAAAGTGTTTCATCTTGTAGCTGTTAGCTCTTTACAGAACACTGGAGCTTGAAATGAAATGGAATGTTGAGGGGAAGGAGGCTTAAAAAGACAAAAATAGCACATGAGTTATTCTTCTGAGCTTCGAGAACAGTTTCCTGTGAATAGGAAGATGTCTTTAAGCTGTGTGCTTGGTTTGATGAGTTTCTGGAGAGAGTGTGACATTTTCTTCTTCAGGCTTCAAAATGTCCTATGTCTAGTGCCACCATCACCCCCCCATCATGGGCCTTCAGTCCAACACTGTTATTGGGAGAAATGGGTGCAAAAAATTCTGTCCCTTGTTAATACAGAAGAGTCAAATGCTTGAACTCTGTGATGCAGAGTTTCAAACTCTGGACACCCCTTCAAGAGAGCTGCTTTTTAAATTTAATGTGCACAAGTGAACATGATATTGGTTTGGCTTTTGTTATGTACCTCGAGTCCTGTGTCCAGTTCTGGGCCCCTCAGTTTAGGAAGGATAGCAAGGTCCTGGAGCAGGTCCAAAGGAGGGCAACCAGGCTGGTGAAGGGACTCGAGCACAGACCCTATGAGGAGAGGCTGAGGGAGCTGGGGGTGTTCAGCCTAGAGAAGAGGAGGCTCAGGGGAGACCTCATCATTCTCTACAACTCCCTGAAAGGAGGTTGGAGCCAGGGGGGGAGTTGGTCTCTTTTCCCAGGCAACTCTCAGCAAGACAAGAGGGCAGGGTCTCAAGTTGTGCCAGGGGAGGTTTAGGTTGGAGATGAGAAAGAATTTCTTTCTGGAGAGGGTGATCAGCCATTGGAATGGGCTGCCCAGGGAAGGAGTGGATTCTCCGTGTCTGGAGATCTCTCCAAAGAGCCTGGATGTGGCACTCAGTGCCATGGGCTGGGAACCACGGGGGGAGTGGATCAAGGGTTGGACTTGATGATCTCTGAGGTCCTTTCCAACCCAGCCCATTCTATGATTCTATGTGTGGGGTGTTTTCCTCGTATGATTTTTATAAGCCAAAAAAACATTATCTTTTTTCAGATTTATGCTTGACCTTCCATAAAAATGTCCAAGGTAAGAATAACATTTCTGTCTACAGAGTGTAACAATGTGAAAAATATTTTGCTTTTAATCTGTAACTGTGTTCAAATCTGTAACTGTGTTTATACAACTATGTTTAAACATATATATATAACTTTGTAACTTGAACCATGATTGGTGGTGATGTTTATGCTAAACATAAATAGGACAGAATCCACATTTGGAAGACATTGGTATGGAAAGATTGTGATGTAAGACATGCTGAAGTATATTTCCTACATATTTGAACTGCTGCAATAACTGTACTCTTGGAAGGATTTAATCTTGGTCATGGAGTTACATATAAGCTCCCTGGTATATTTGAAGCTTCCATTCTGCTACTATGTTTTGGGCAGGAATCTTTTAAGAAAAGGATATTCTTGGATTTAATTTCTTAATTTACTAATAAAGACAACAGGTCTTCTGGAAAACCCCTTCATAAAGAATGTGGCAACTTAAAATATTGATATGCTGGGATTAAACTTGTTCTTGGTCCTCTGCATTGGTTATAATGGCTAAAACATCCATGTAAGCTTATTGGAGTGAAATAAATGATAAAAGGTACTCAGGTAATGTGTTTGAAGAGGGAAACTACAAGATCTCAAGATTTCTCTGCAGTATTTTCAGTAGTGGGTATTTGAAAGGCTATTGTGTAAATCCCTGCCCCTCTCCTTTAAAGGAGATTTTGAAAAGAGAACTTGTAGCAGATGGCTGTTGGGTCACTAGTTCTTCAGGGTTTCATCTGGATGTGGTAAAAAGAGATTAGAAATTATCACTTTAAATCTATGAACTTAGGACACAGGTTTTTTTATTCTAAATGGGTGTGAAGTCATTATTTAAAAAATGTGTGATTCATGAATGCACTTCATATTTCAATAAATAAATGTTTTTGGGGGGGTTGTTTGGTTTGCTGGTTTGTTTCTTTTTACCTAAGGGGACCTTGGCTCAATAGCTTAATTAATTGAAAAATTTTTAAAATTATTTTTAAATTCTAGGTGAATGCTGTTGTTGTTTAATTCACTGTGAAACTGTTGAGCTGTAGGAACACCTGTGTAGTTTTCTCTCTGTATGCCACGTAGTTTCAAAGCATTGGAAATAACTGAGAAAAGCAGTTAAACTAACAAGTTTGTCTTAAATAGTTGTTTATTATTGTCTGATCTTGTTTTTAGCAACAGCCTGCTCAATTTACCAATCCAGAAACCCCTGGCTATGTTGGATTTGCAAACCTTCCCAATCAGGTTCACCGGAAATCTGTTAAAAAGGGGTTTGAATTTACTCTGATGGTGGTTGGTAAGGAAGTGTTTTATAGTAATTTTCACAATCATTAGTTGCTCATAGAAAATTTGGAATTAAACTGAATGTTACTTCCACTATTGCAAGGCTTCTGCTTGCATCAGAAAGCTCTTCTGTACTGTAGCATTTACCTTTCTTTTATTGTATATTAATTCATACAGCAGTTGTTTTCTGCACTGCAAACCTTGTCTGAATAATGAAGTTGCAAGAGAAGAGCAGAAGTTTTGTTGTACACTCCAGTGATCATTACTTCCTTTCTTCTGTCTTAGAGGATTCAAGAATCCCATTTAAAATCTAGCTTTAAACTCTTCTTTCATTTTAGTACAATCTTTGTTTGCCTGCATTTTTCAATTGAGAGAATATTATTAAGGAGATTGTTCTATTTAAAATGTTCTCTATGCTTCTGTTAGTCAAAAGGATCTGAGCTCTGATCTTACCACCACTTAGAAATACTACTGTAAAAGAAGAAGGAGAATTGGGTTAGTTGGGTTGGGTTTGGGCTGTTCCTTTTTAGATAGATTAAGATATTTTTACTTGATTTTATTTTTGGGAGGTCAGCAGTTGTAATTTAAACTTTTATCCTATTGAGTATATTGAGAATCTGTGTCCAGTTCTGGGCCCCTCAGGAAGTTCAGGAAGGAGATTGAGGTGCTGGAGCAGGTCCAGAGAAGAGCAAGGAGGCTGTGAAGGGATCCAGCAGAATTCCTGTGAGGAAGGGCTGAGGGAGCTGGGGGTGTTGAGGCTGGAGAAGAGGAGGCTCAGGGGAGACCTCATCACTCTCTCCAACTCCCTGAAAGGAGGTTGGAGCCGGGGGGGGGGTTGGGGTCTTTTCCCAGGCAACTCTCAGCAAGACAAGAGGGCAGGGTCTCAAGTTGTGCCAGGGGAGGTTTAGGTTGGAGATTTGAAAGAATTTCTTTCTGGAGAGGGTGATCAGCCATTGGAATGGGCTGCCCAGGGAAGTAGTGGATTCTCCGTGTCTGGAGCTATTTCCAAAGAGCCTGGATGTGGCACTGAGTGCCATGGGCTGGGAACCACGGGGGGAGTGGATCAAGGGTTGGACTCGATCTCTGAAGTCCCTTCCAACCCAGCCAATTCTAGGATTCTATGATTCTAATCTCTACTGGTATCTGGAATAGAAAGAGAAATCTAGTGTGTCTGCAGACATACTTTGATCCTCTTAGAAGCTGGCCTTATTTTTGCAGGTTACATATCTCCTATGGTCATACTGTTGTGGAGCTGTAACTTCTGAGCTGTAACTTCTGAGTTCTGATGTTTGCACTCTGTAATTCTTGCTTTTAAAAAAGGCTTTTGCAAAAAGTACCCTAATAGAATTAAGTTCTTCATTACCTGTTGCCACGAGAAGTAAATCCCATTTGTAAGGCTCCTTGTCCAAGAGAGATCACAGTGGGAATGAGCAGGAGAGGTGGGGCAGTCCATGACAGGATGTGTTTAAGTTCTTAATTGTTTTAGATTCCAGTAGTCACAGAAAGAGTCTGTCCTCAAACCTTTCATTAGTTTTGCCAAATGATAGCCCTCACATTGCTTTTATCTTCTTTCTTTTGTAGTTCAGTGTTGGACAAAGTTGTCCCTTATTTTTGTCCTCCTTCTTTATCATAGTTGTTTTGCTGTATTTTTCATTGGATTTGCTTAGGATAACACCATAATAGATGCTTAAAATCTAAAGGTAAAACCAAACTACAAGGAGATGTTTCTCATTGTTATCTAACTTTGCAGAATTCACTGTTTAGTGATCCTAAACATGTGAACAGTTCTAAGTTCTTTCTCTGCTGCAACTAAATTTCCAGGTCTCTCTGAGATTCATTGCAGATTGTGCTGTGTGAAGCAGCTCTGGCAGAAAGCTATATAAAATTATATAGATCTAAGGGTTGTTTCTAGGTTCTGTTGAAATAGCAAATGGGGAAAAGTAACTGAAAAGCAATTAACCCCGCCCTTGCCTTAGAGTAAAATTTGCCTGCTGGTGTTCTGAGGGATAAAGGAAAACTACAAGAAAAAACTTGGAGAAAAGAAACTTAATTGAAAATTTGGAAAGATACAATTTTGAGATACAGAGTGAGGCAGTTGATCTAAGAGGAAATAAACTGTGCTTTAGATTGCTGGTTATTTCAGCAGTCTGGAATGTGAATTATTTAGAAATATACATGGGGTTTAAGTATGTTCTGTTTAAGTATGTGCCTGTATTGCATTATTATTCTTCATCAAGTTGCCATGCTTAATTTCCGAGCAGCAGAATGGTTCTGTAAAAGCACTGACACACTCCTGATCAGTAATTTTTCTCCTCTGCATTGTTTTTTTTCTGCTGTTATTTACTGTGGTTTGTGAAACTATGAGCTGGGGTTTAAAACTTTGGCTTCCAAGGAAATTCTAATCACTTGTATTTATTAACTATTTCATATTTATTCCTGTTATTAAACTAGGAATTTATCTAAATAGTTGTTTCATTTGAGTCACTGAGGTCTGACTACTCAGGTCAGTAGTTAGAATGACTTCTCATTTAATTAATCCTTGATGGTGACTATGAAAACTGATTTGGCTTACATGTGATAGCTCCCCAGACTGAAAGTATGGAATGTGCCACATAATTTATATATAAGTATATATAATTTTTAGAATATTTATTTTTAGAATATTTATTTTTAGAATATTATAATTTTTGTTTGTTTTGCTGAAATGATGCCATGCAGCTGAGTTACTCTGGCTGCATGTCTTTCACTGTTGAAGGCTGCACTGGTAAAACCTGATGCTGAGAGATGCATTCTGTAAGGCATTAAAAAACCAGAAATACACTGCACCCCATGATGGCTGCCTGTGCAGAAGGTCAGCAGTGGTTTTCTTCCTTATTTAAATTGATGATATGGCCCGGGTGAGGACAAACTTCTCACTGTGTGTGATCTTTCACATTCTGCAGTCACAGCAGAAAAACGTGCCTTAAAAAAGGAGACATGAAATGGGAAATGTTTAGTGTAAATTGATCAGGACTCCACTAGCAGGTGTAATTACAAATCATCAGTGAAAGCTCCAAGAAAGTGTCTTGTAAAGTTGAGGTGTAAAAATTATTAGTCCTATTGTTGTACCTTCTTGTGCAAGCTTTTCTAATGCAAGATATAAATTTGTAAATTAAAGATTTATATTTAACATGAGATCATGTGTACCCAGATGATATTTTCATGGTACTGAAATTATTTATGTAAATATGTTGAAATTATCTTTGCAATGAATCACAGGTGAATCTGGATTGGGAAAATCTACATTAATAAACAGCCTCTTCCTGACAGATCTCTACCCAGAAAGGATAATCCCAGGAGCTGCTGGTGAGCATGCTATTAGTCCAGTCTCTGTTTTAGCTTGATTTTTGGAGTCAAATACCTTTATATTTGGATTTTAGTTGCATCCAATAGAGATTACCAGCTGTACTAATTTCTAGAATATTTCCTCATACTTGAACTCTTTGTTAGAACTGGTTCCCTCTGCACCCCTCAGTGACCCAGGGGGACAGGGAACAGGGGTTTAAGGCCAGTTCACCACCCATTGTTTCTGCTGCTGCTTCCTCCCCCTGTCCTCTGCAGATCTTTTTTGCAGTTTTTTCTCTTTCCTGACTGTTACTCACAGAGGCACATCCAGTTTCCCATCTCTGCTCAGCCTTGGCCAGAATTGGAGCCGGATACTTTTCCAGGAGCTTCTCCCAAGAGCCACCCCACTGCCCCCCAGCTTACAGAACCCCACCACACTAACCCAAAACATGAATCTATTGCAGTTCTAAACATGTAACTTTATGCCTCCTTGGACTTGCAACTTGATTCCTTTGCTTTGCACAGATATTTGGTGAATGTGAATTTAATCTCCTTTTAAGTCCCTTATTCCCTTTTAATTCTGTTAACCAAGGCATACAATAATCCAAAGAGATAATATTGCAAGAAAATGCTATTTTTTTCCCTTCTTGCTGCTTGTTGAAGGACTTGCTTCAATAATTTATCATGTTAGCTGATGATTCCTTATCACTTTCAACCTTAGGAAAAAAATCCATTGCTTAAAATTAAGTGTTGTTCTTCAAACTGCTGATCACCTATAGTTTTTTTCTCAGTTCTTCTTGCCTTAGTTTCTACCTTACATTTAAGAAGAGTATTGAAATCTCCCACCCTCTAACAAAATCTGAAAGTTACTTTCTGAGTCTTGCTCTGAAGTTGCCAGGCCTTAGAGTAATATTTACCAGTAATATCTGCCAGTTTGCCTTTTGAGCTCTTAAAATGACAGTCATCTCAAAATGAAAGTCTTCAGTTCTGTCCTGAGAACTGAAATTTGTTGTTTTTTAGAGAAGATTGAACGCACCGTGCAGATTGAAGCCTCCACAGTGGAGATTGAAGAGAGGGGTGTGAAACTGAGGCTGACTGTGGTTGACACACCAGGGTATGGGGATGCCATCAACTGCAGGGACTGGTATGTACACAGAGAAGTGTCCATCTGTGTCTGAACCCTGGCAGCCTTTCAGGGTCCTCTGGGGGGACAGGAATAAGTAGCTGAAATGGGGAGATACTGGTAGTGATATGCAGTTCAGAACAGGAGGAGGACATCCTTGAGAGGAAAGCTGCAGAGCCAGGAACAAACACTCTGTGTGTGCCCTGCCTGGCTTGCCCAGGCCATACCTTTCTCTAGCATGACACCCTTATTCAAGAAATGCAGTTCAAGGGAAGAGGTGAATAAAGTCATTGTGCAGCATTATTAGTAACAGACTGGCTGATTCTCTTGGCCTCAGCAGAGACTGTGCAACAGGACTGCCCTTCCCAGAGATCCCAGGGCATGTGAAACAAACCCAAGTTGAGCAAAGGAAGGCAGGAGGGCTCTGCAGAGGGACCTGGACAGACCGGAGAGTTGGGCTGATTCCAAGGGGATGAGGTTCAACAAGGCCAAGTGCCGGGTCCTGCACTTTGGCCACAACAACCCCATGGGGAGCTCCAGGCTGGGCACAGAGTGGTTGGAGAACAGACAGAGAGGGAGCTGAGAGTCTGGATTGCCAGGAAGCTGAACAGGAGGCAGCAGTGTTCCCAGGTGGCCAAGAAGGCCAATGGCATCCTGGCCTGGCTCAGGACCAGCGTGGCCAGCAGGTCCAGGGAAGGGATTCTGCCCCTGTACTCAGCCCTGGTGAGGCCACAGCTTGAGTCCTGTGTCCAGTTCTGGGCCCCTCAACTCAGGAAGGAGATTGAGGTGCTGGAGCAGGTCCAGAGAAGAGCAAGGAGGCTGTGAAGGGATCCAGCACAAGTGCTGTGAGGAAGGGCTGAGGGAGCTGGGGGTGTTGAGGCTGGAGAAGAGGAGGCTCAGGGGAGACCTCATCACTCTCTCCAACTCCCTGAAAGGAGGTTGGAGCCAGGGGGGAGTTGGTCTCTTTTCCCAGGCAACTCTCAGCAAGACAAGAGGGCAGGGTCTCAAGTTGTGCCAGGGGAGGTTTAGGTTGGAGATTCGAAAGAATTTCTTTCTGGAGAGGGTGATCAGGCATTGGAATGGGCTGCCCAGGGAAGTAGTGGATTCTCCATGTCTGTAGATCTTTCCAAAGAGCCTGGATGTGGCACTGAGTGCCATGGGCTGGGAACCACGGGGGGAGTGGATCAAGGGTTGGACTTGATGATCTCTGAGGTCCCTTCCAACCCAGCCCATTCTGTGATTCTTATGGTCTTACAGCACCAGTTAATTAATTTTTGTCTACCAACAGGCTGGTTCATCAGCCCTATGTCTCAGTGTTTAAATGTTACCTTTGATACATCACTGAAACTACTGACCATTTGGAGTGAGGATGATTTCTGGAATCTCTTTGTTTTACAGTTTTAAGACCATAATCTCTTATATTGATGAGCAGTTTGAGCGCTATCTGCATGATGAGAGTGGTTTGAACAGAAGGCACATTATAGATAACAGAGTTCATTGCTGCTTCTACTTCATTTCACCATTTGGTCACGGGTAGGTGTTTCTGTCATTTTATTTCTTAAATTATTTTACTTCAGGGAGCTGATTGACTTAAATTTTCAGAATCAGATTGCTGTTATTTAAGGTAGTACTAGAGCTGCAGTAATCACCTGAGTTTTTTCTCTTTGTGTATGGAGCTCTACACTGATGTGAAAACAAATTCGTGGCTTAGATTTAGAAGAAATTTAACTTTTTCCTTATTTTCATTTTAGCCTTAAGCCTCTGGATGTTGAGTTTATGAAGGCCATACACAACAAAGTAAATATTGTACCAGTGATTGCAAAAGCTGATACCCTTTCTCTGAAAGAGAGAGAAAGGCTGAAGAAAAGGGTAAGTATTTTCCTAGCTTGCAGAAAGATGTACTTGGGTTGTAGCAACATGGTCACTGAAGAGAGGAGCATCCTCATTCTACATTACCCTGGTCCAGACAGGAAAAAATGCAATCTTACACAGAGTGTAACATGATTTAATATGTAGCTTGGTATCTGGTAAAATCTTTTATGCATTTAACTGAGAAATTTGTCCTTAAAAAGTTGCCTGCAAAATAACAGATTTCCTACTTTTCCAATTTTGAAATCTTGGAGGAATATTTAAATTAATTTGCAATTGGTAATTGTTCTCACCTGTTTAGTCCCAAAGCAGAAGTGTCTGCATCTATAACGTGCATCTATTTTTTACCCAGACAGTTTTATGGTTGAAAAATAGAATATTCAGTGATTTTTCTTATTTTGGGGCTTTTCTTCCCATGTCACTCCCTTCTAATATCTTCCAGTTCTTTCTTCCATAAGCAAGTCTTGCAGGATTTGATTCTGTATTTGCTGAAGGAGAAAAGAATGCAACAAACCATCATGAGTTAATAATAGAATTAACTTGCCAGAAGGCTCACACTTGGTCCAGTTTTTGCTGTTTCATTTAAAACTTAACCTATTATTTCAGTTATTCTGAAAATCCTTCCAGTTATCTTACCCAGCTTGCAATAGAAGTTGAGGTATGCTTTACTTTGTACATATTGTGCTAGAATTCTGTAGAAACTTTTTTTAAAGAGCCAAATTTGGGTTTATGACAAATGAATTCCAGTTGCAGATGCTATTCTTAGCAGATATGAAGACAGAAGAAAAAATACTTGTGCTATCTGTAGCTGTTGGGTTTTTAAACACTCCCACCTCTACCCCCAAATAGTATTTCAGGGGCAAGAGCAGGGATTTTCAAGCTGTTCAAAACAATTATTACTTCTGAATCCATGCTTTCAAATGAAAAAAGAAAAGAGCAAAGTTTTATTGTTTTTTTTTAAAAGTTGTATTTCTAATATGTAATTGATGGAGGATAGTGTTTATTTGAACATCAGTGTTTGTCTGAAAGTCTGCTGCAAGTAATTGTTCAGTACCATGAAGAAATGTGGTGTTTAGAAAGAAATACTTGCCAAGTAATCTGGGGACTGTGAGATACCTCTGAGACAGCCCCAAATTCCCTGTCTAAATGAAGTAATTTCACCTTAAGATTGAAAAGTATTGACTTTACATGCATATTATCTTGTTTTTTATAAATATAAGATTTTGGATGAAATAGAAGAGCATGGCATCAAGATTTATCACCTGCCTGATGCTGAATCAGATGAGGATGAAGATTTTAAAGAGCAGACCAGACTCCTGAAGGTATGCCTGCCCTTCCTATTTACATATGTTGATAATATGCTGGCTCAGACTGCTCAGATGCTTCTAAAACAAAATACATGACCTGTGCTGAGACCTTGAGTCACTTTATCTCTGTGCTCAGGCTTCTCTATCTGGAGGATGGTGGTAACAATTACTTCTTTTTTCCTTATACCTTCAAAATAAAAGCATTACAAAATATTACTATAACAAGTTCATGGAGTTGTTTGTTCTGGTTCATTATTAGCCTTTTTTTCTTTTACTTTCAGGCCAGCATTCCATTTTGTGTCGTGGGATCCAATCAACTCATTGAAGCCAAAGGCAAAAAAGTCAGAGGTCGACTCTACCCATGGGGTGTTGTTGAAGTGGAGAATCCAGAACATAATGACTTCCTGAAGCTGAGGACTATGCTAATGTAAGTTAGAAAATTGTTATTGAATTGTAGTTTAATAAATGATCACCAGGAAGATACTCAAACACTAACAGGAGTTTGGAGCATTTGTGGCATCCCTGGAGACATTCAGACTTTGCAGGAACTGCACCACAGAGGCTCCATAAGTTCTGAAGAGTCTGAATTAATTGGGGATTCTGTGAAAATAATATTTTGTCTAATTCTTTTGTTGAACATAGTGTTGTATTGCTATTCATGTCCCTAAGAACATAAAAGGGGTTATTCACACCTGCTGCTTCATGAAATGCCTCTCCCAGGAGGCCAGCTTATAATCAAGGTTGCCTCAGGGGCCTGGGGTGGTCTTTCTGGCACCAATTTACCTTTTAATTAACTTTGAAATCAGCACGTTAAATGGGTGTAGCTGCTGACCCAAGACAGTGCTGAGTGTGAGAGCTGATGAGCCCTGGTGAGGCCACAGCTTGAGTCCTGTGTCCAGTCTGGGCCCCTCAGGAAGTTCAGGAAGGAGCTTGAGGTGCTGGAGCAGGTCCAGAGAAGAGCAAGGAGGCTGTGAAGGGATCCAGCAGAATTCCTGTGAGGAAGGGCTGAGGGAGCTGGGGGTGTTGAGGCTGGAGAAGAGGAGGCTCAGGGGAGACCTCATCACTCTCTCCAACTCCCTGAAAGGAGGTTGGAGCCAGGGGGGGGTTGGGCTCTTTTCCCAGGCAACTCTCAGCAAGACAAGAGGGCAGGGTCTCAAGTTGTGCCAGGGGAGGTTTAGGTTGGAGATTTGAAAGAATTTCTTTCTGGAGAGGGTGATCAGGCATTGGAATGGGCTGCCCAGGGAAGGAGTGGATTCTCCAGTGTCTGGAGATATTTCCAAAGAGCCTGGATGTGGCACTGAGTGCCATGGGCTGGGAACCACGGGGGGAGTGGATCAAGGGTTGGACTTGATGATCTCTGAGGTCCCTTCCAACCCAGCCCATTCTATGATTCTATGAAGCAAGCTGATGGCACACAGGTGTTTCATCTTTCTGCTCTGTTTCTTCCTCCAGTACCCACATGCAAGATCTCCAGGAGGTAACCCAGGATCTTCACTATGAGAACTTCCGCTCCGAGAGGCTCAAACGAGGTGGCAGGTTGTCATCTTATGGTTCCCTGCTGCTTTTCCCTCCTCCCAGTTTAGTTCTTGGCCTCTTCTTCTCTGTCTCTCCTGCCATTTCATTGCTAGGATTTGGTAGATTGCAAAGAGCTCTGTAGCTCCAAGTTCAGTCTACCAGCTTACACTGAGTGTCAGAAAAAATACGAGATGAATCTGAAGAGGCAGTTGTGACATTAAAAAGGTACAGCCAGATTCCTGCTCTGTTTTAAGGCTTAAACACAGCTGGGTTGGAATGTTTGAGGTAACTAAGTAGGGCAGGTGTCTCTGATAAGACTTCAAAAATCTGGATGTCACTGCTGATACCTTAAAGGACTTTTTTTTTTTTTTTTTTAGAATTATTAACTGGTATATTTGGGCTTTGTCTTTAGAAAGACACTCAAGTCCCTCTGCAATGATTCACTGAACATGGCATAAATAATTTTATTTGCATAGCAGTCACAGGATAATGTCTTTCAGCCCTGTTTTGAGCTGTGGAGGGTAGGCCACAGCTTTTCTGGTAAGAGACAGGTGTAACATCCCACTTTTACTAAAACAACAGGGTCTGTAAGGGGGAGTTGTAGTGTTGAAAACTGGGTGTTTTCTGGCTTAGGTTTTTCTGTTGCTTCTCTTACGTTAACCACTAGAGGGTTTCATAACTGCACATTTCAGTGGCCTTGATACATTTTGCAAAGCTTTTTCTCTCCTGTTGTTGACATGGGTTTTGCCACATGCCTAGTCAGTCTTCAGGAAGTTTGTGTCTGCCTGTAGCATTGACCTAGGAGTCCAGTTTTCCCTTCAGAAGATGATTTTCTCCCCTATCTTCTGAATTTCAAGCTAAAAAAATTACTTTTTTTCCAAATTCCAGTGCCAGTTATCCAGCAGGTATGTACAGAAGTTTTAAAAGCAATGTAACCTAAGGTCATTAAGAGTAGAAATTATGCTTACTAATTTTTAGATAATTTAAGTTGCCTCTGCCAAAGAAGTATAGCAGTACCTTGCTATTATTTAGAGGTATCTATCTTCGTGAAACTAAAACACATTTTTCTACCTTGTCTAGTTAAGTGACTTAGGTATCTTTGTTTTTACATGCCTAAATTGTTGCTAGAGTGTGGTGAAGTGTACTGCAAGTGATGGAAGTTGAGATGTGAGTTTATTTCAAACATGCACCTACCCCCCTGGCAGTGCTGGGCAGTTAGTGCTTAATGACTTTATTCACTAATGTGAGGGGCTTTGGGGCACAGACAGTTTTTTTAGTATCTATTTTGTTCTATTAACCTTTTAACAAGCATCAGTTTATACACTTTGCACTTTTGATGGCCCTTATGTGACTAGCAGTTCCTTCCCCGTTGCATAGTGGGAGAAGAAGACAAATCTACTAGCAAAGTGGTAGTTAATCTTGAATATATAGTACATAAAAATATTCTTATGTTTGGTTTCTAAATGTAAAGTTGGGGTGTCCCAATTAAACACAAGATTGCTGAGATACTGACTGAAAAGGTGCTTAATTTTGACAGGAGTAATCAGTGCACTGTATTTTAAGATGTTATACAAAAGAAATCTTCTGTACTTGCAAAAAGGTTTTACACAAATAGGACTATACTAGAAAATAATCCAACTTTGAAGTCATAAATGCAGCAGAGGGTAAAAGGTTCCTTCAGCAGAAGGATCCCAGGTATGTGTAGTGGTTATTTCTGTGCTTTTGTTTATGAGTCTCTTGGTAGCAAACAGGGCTCATGAAGTTAGAGATGAACTGGAACTCACCAAAGGACAGTTTTGCCTTGGAGTAGCCAGGTTTCCAGATCAGGAATTCATTAGATCACTTGTTGTTTTATGTGTTCCTTCCATATTTTTGTTAACATCTTGTCCAGCATGATGCTGAGCTTTGAACTTTGATTTAGTTGCATTGATTGCACCAGTGAAAGAGAAGCACTGAGCATCTGTTTGCATATTTCTGAACTTTTTGTACCTGTGTGGTGCTCAAGCTGCAATGTGAAAGCCATCTTATCTTTAGATAAACTGGGATGCTTGAATTCTGCTCAGAAACAGTTTTTATTAATACCTACATACAAAGATCTCTTTTTAAAGTCATAACTAGAATGGCTTATACTTGCTCAGGGCATAACTTTATGAAGGGGGAAGGCATGAATTGATGTCTTACAAAATTAAAAACATGAATTGCAGCTGTGTGGAGAATGTGTTTCAGTTAAGTTTTTATTATTCAGCTGACATACAAGATGTGTTCTAAGAGGCTTGTTTTTTGTCAAAAGAAGCATTTTCTGGAAGTTCAAGATCCAAAACATATGCATGTTATTCAACAGTATTCATCTTATTTTAGGAAAATAGAAGACGAAGAAGTAAATAAAGACCAGATTCTGCTTGAAAAAGAAGCTGAAGTAAGATGACAGAACTCTATAATCTTGTGTTGGGGGGGAATTTTTTATTCTTGTATCACTGCTTTAGGTCAAGTCTTTTATATAATCTTGGTAATTCATTAAAGGAAAAGGCAGAATAAAGTGATTCAAGGTGCAGTAACAATGGAGTGAAAAGAGCTGTAGAGGAGTCTCAGGATACTGATTTGTTACAACAGGGGATGTAGGTGCACAAAGACACCCAACTGCAGTTCAGTACTGAGGTTGAATTCCCACCTGTCAGAGTAGGGTACAGTGAAATAATTTAAGTATTTCATGTGCAGCATGCTTGACTTAATCTTAGAGGCTGAGTTACAGGATTACCCTGTGTTTAAATGTTGCAGTGCTCTAAAATTGTTTCATCCACTTTTAAGAATGCTGCTGTTTCCTTGGATGAAATGCCTTTAATTAATTGCTTCCACCCAATCTTCAGTTGCAAGAGAGTTGGGAATAAATCCTGACCATTCTTTTAGTGGCAGATAGAGGTGTACTCTGGAGCGACATGAGCAAGCTGCTTTTCTTCTCATAAGCTTTAGTTCAGCACTTCAGCACCATCATTTTTATGCATTTAACTCAGAGGAAGCAAAGACTCCATTTGGGGATGCACAAAATCTCATTCCAAAGTACAGCTCATAACCTGCTTATTTCAGTCAGTATCCTTCCAACTTCTTATCGGATGAATGAGAGCAGAAGGTGCCATAACCTGAGCTTGTTACCTGTCAGACAAAGATAATGCAGAAATGTTTTATTCCTTAGATAATTAACAGTGTGGTGGCAGCAGAGAGCCACATTCTGAGGTGAGATTTGTCTTAAGGATTCTTCTGTGTTGCTTTTCCAGCTTCGTCGCATGCAGGAGATGATTGCAAGAATGCAGGCACAGATGCAGATGCAGATGCAAAGTGGAGAAGGAGACAGTGCAGTTCATGGACACCACGTATAAAGTCAGTGGTAAGATATCCTAACAGCTGCTTAAAGGGTTTTCTTTTAACTACTTATTATTAAGAAGTTTTGGAAAAACATTTCCAAGATGAGCTTGCATAGGTTTCAGTCTTGGATTTAATTTTTAAGGCTTAACTGCTGTTAGTGATTTGAAATGGCTTAGAGCCAAATTAGTGTGTGTCAGGGTTTAACACTGCCTGGCAATTAAACTGAGTAACAGGCACTCTATTAATGTCTCTCTCCTCCTTGATAAAGAAAGGAGAGAGACTGATGGGTTGGAAACTAAACTACACAACTTTAATGAAACAGTAATGATAAATAGGAAAAATTACCAAATATATACAAATAGACAGGAAAATTGATCCCAGGTTCCTCCCCCCTCTCCCCCAATAACTCTCACATCAGCACAGAGGCTGCAGGGCAGCCCTGGGAAAGTCCAGGCTGGAATCCTGGGATCAGCAGCAGTTGGGAGCTGGAGGCTGGAACACACAGATTCAGGCTGGAATGGATCAGGAGCAGAGGCAGAGGAAGGGATGGAATCCTCCCAGGATCTTGAAGCAAAGAGGGAGAGGAGAAGAAGGGGAAGCAGGAAGGGGTTTGAGCCTGGTGATCCCTCCAGTTTCTCCTGAGGATGAGGTGGATGGGATGGAATCCTCTGTTTGGTCACTTCTGGCATCTCTCTTGTCCCTTCCTGCCCACAGGAGGCTGCAGGTGGGATCTCTTTATTCCTTCTGGAGGGTAAAAGTTTTTCTCAGAGCTGAGCAGTGTCCTTGGCTCTGCACACCAGTCTCTAGCAGTAACTATAAACATCAAGTGTTATCAGTCCTAGAAGCACACACTGTCTGAGAAACTTGCTGTTCATTTCAGCAAGTGCAACTACTTACAAGAGACTGAGCTAAAAGCAAAAGTACAAGACAGAAAATCCCCTTTATCCTGGCCCAAACCAGGACAGTGTGTTTGTGTGTGAGTATATGGATTCATATATACATGCAATTTTTCTTAAATACATACAACATATGCTGTCAAGAACTGTGGAAGGAGTCTTTGAAATGGTGTAAAAAGGTGATTCTCAAGCACAAGATGAAGTCAGTTTCATTGTGACTTTTTAAATGCTTGCAGTTTTTTGGGGTTTCTGACTGTGATAGCTGATCTGAAACTATTTTTCTGCCTTGTTTCCAGGTTACTTTATATCCTGACTTACAAGATCTTCTGGAATGTTACACCAGACTGGATGTGTTTTGCCCAACATGTGACTTGGAGTTGACTTTAGAGTTTAACATGGATATGCTTTGTAGAAACTCCTGTGATAAGTATTTTATAAAATGTATTCAGTTGGTATTTTATATGTTACCCACAGTTGAGTTTGGTTTTGTTTAGTAATTCTTATAGTCAGCATATTAGGGGTACAAAATAGACATTGAAACTTTTGTAGCCTGGTAAGATATTTTGGTTTGTTTTTTTAAAATACTGCTTATTATCTCCCTGCTTTTAACTTTGCATTACATTTAGAAGCAACCATCTGTCAGTGGCACCTTGTTCAGTGACATAAACAGTCACCCCACTAGGGATCCCTGCAAGGTTAATTTTATGTTCTTTGCAGCATTTACAGGAATGTCTTTGTGAGACTATCAGCCCTTTTTCTGCCTCTGTTCAGTGCAGATGATTTCCTTGGACTCTGCAAGTATCAAAACTCAAGCATGTCTTGTGTCTTAACAAAAGAAAAGAGAAAATGCCTCTTTAAAAGGCACACTGTTTTATATGACAGGCATTTTTTCTTTCAGATTTAACCCTGAGGGACACCTATTCCTTACTGTTTGCATGAACTATTTTACTCTATTACAGAGTTTTTAAGCTTCTTGTAGGTTAGCACAATCAGTCATGCTATTTTCTGACACTACTGTAGCCAAATAAACTTGAAAAATTCTGATACTGTTAAATGAGGTAAACTCCAAAGAATGGTTTTCTATTTGTGGGTGTTTCCTATATCCAAATGCATAAGAAATTCTATAATTCCTATTATTTTCATACCTTTTTTAAGGGCATTGCAGACTTATTTGTAGGATGAAATATATACTAGCACATTTTTTTTTTTTGATCTGTGCCTGACAGGATCAATGCAAACTGTATTTTAAGGTCATGCTCCAAGATAGCAGTATTACTTTGAAAGCAACTCTATTATGCTTTTTTTTTCTTCTTTTTTAAGCCAAGGTCACTTTCCTTCACACTGCTAGTGAAGGAGACTTGTTTTATCTCAACTGGACTCCTACATATCATGTCTGGTGTTGTATTTGCAGTAGATAATAACAGCTTCTAGTGTGCAGCTACATAGCTGGCAGGGTAAGCAATAATACATCAGGGCTGTTTTTTCTATTACTTCTAATAAAGCCAGCAATCAGATTTCTTAATCTGATCTGTTACAAAATGGTGTTGTCTGAACAGCTCATAAATAGAATTGCAACTTTTTTCTCTTCTTCAAGCTCAGGTGCAGCTGTGATTTTATTATTTTTTTTAATGTTTTCTTGAAAAAATTAATAGAATTTCTACAGCTGATGTGTCATTCCAGTGGGTTAAATATAAATCTGCTAAGCAGCTGAAATTTTTACCTGCCTAAAACTGCTGTTGATGAATTGTTTTAATTTTATATTCTTTCTAAAACTGTGAAGTAAAATCCTGCATCTCAGCTTTTACCTAAGGAGCTCCAGTTTTCTTCTCTATCACTTACAGAGTTTTGTACTGCTCATTTAACCTTCCCCTAACAAAGTGACAAAAGTGAAAATGAGAATCTTTGTGTACACTGAGGTGCACGTAAGTGTTAAGTCCCATTTTGACAGATATTTATGGTCAAAACTTAGAAAAATGTCTAAGTTCTTGTATGACTTTTTCAAAAGAATGTGTAGAAAGAAAGTAATGTGGCAGTGTTGTCAGAAAACAGACCCCAACACCTTACTTGTTTCTAAATCTTTTTATACATTTGTGTGACACAGTTGTCATAAATTTATCAGAAGTTACTGTAAACTTAACTCACTGAATACTTTGTCAAGTCTCATGCTGGGCTTTAGTTGCCACAAACCTGCTGGGCTTTTTTTCTGGTAGTGGAATATTTGTCTGCTTTTAAGCTATTTGTTTGGTGTCTTGACAAAAAAGTGTTTTGAACACAGTGTGTTCCAGATGCTCTCTGCTTTGCCAAGGAGAGCAACTCTGGGACAGGCTTATTTTCACTTCTAAGATTTGTGTAGGTCACTATAAGCTGCATTAGTGCTGTGAAACCTGTACTTGGGAGGGAAACAGATCTGAAATGTATGCAGAGGGGCAATGTTTGTGTGTATAACTCTGTGTAAGTTGGTTTGGTAGCTTTTTCCTGTATTTTGTAACAAAAGCAGATTGTCCATCCATTTAGTGCTGTTTGGTCACTGCCTGTGGAATCATTTTAGGCAATGTCTTAGACTTTGAAATGTCATGTATCTACTAAAATGTCAGCTGAAGTCTTCTGTTTCATTCTTAGGCAAATAATTTTTGATCTGCAAATTCCAGCAGAACAAATACTTTCATATGGTTGTTTTGTTTTGGTTTTAATAGGAAAAAGCAAGCTTAGGGCACTTGCCATTGTAGCTGAAATACTTCAGACAGCTGATTGCTGCTGCTTCCAAAACCTTTGGAGCTGTCACAGTGTGCCTGATGTCTCTGAAGGGCTGTTTCCCCTTCACTTTTCTTGTGATGGTGTTGCAGCCAATGGATTCATGGTAAGACACAAAAGTGAGTCTCTCTCTCTTCAGATTCGGTTTCAGACAAGCTAAACTAGAAGAAAGACTTAAGAGACAAAAAGTGGATGTTGTTTGGTTCTGTTAGAGCAACAGTTTTTATTTTATGAGTCAAAATATTTTTGAATTTGCAGAGGTTTATAATTGGTATCAAAAATTACTTGCTCTTGGTACAAAAATCTATTATATTTTGTCCTATACACTGCCTTTAGCCAAACTATAATAAAAATGCTAAAATACACTGTTCCTTTTTTTTTTTTTTAGTGATTCTTTATTACAACCAACCCTAGCAATCTTAATTTTCTTTGTGGTGATACACTTTAAACATAAGGGAGGAATGCAGATGTGTGAATACACTGATGAAGCCATGTGAAACACAGGCACCCTCACAATGAAGAACTTCTTTCTAATATCTCATCTAAATCTCCCCTTCCCAGGTTAAACTCATTGCCCCTTGCCCTATATACTGTACCTTTGGGGTGATATTTTGGAGGTTCCACTTGTCCTAATTAGTGACAGTGATTAGTCTACAGAAGGGTTCCATTTCTGAACGGAGTGGTTGGAACTGCCCTCCCTTGACTCTTCAGCAAGGAATGAAGATCATTGACAGCCTCTTGTGTACCTGTTTCAGGTCCTGTGTGTTAGGATGGTTGCGCTGGAGATCAGATTTATCATTTGTCCTTAGGCTTTCCATTTAGTTGACACATGTGGGTTAATTAGTCACACCTCCCTCTCGCTCTTCATCAACACTAATGACCTCAGAGTAAATGACTGAGAAGAAAGCTGTCTTGTGATGCTAGAAGAGAAGAATGTCTGGCATTTCATTAACAAATTCTAACAAAAAGGACAATACTCAGCCTTTTTCTTAACAACACACTTGCAGTTTGTTATTCTGGGCAGCAGTGTCAAAAGGTCTAGAGCAAAAAGGCCTGGAGTTTTTATTGCTTTGTCTTCTACAAAAGCTTGAAATCAGAATATCAGCACAAGATGGAAAGAAATGAAGGTCAGCCTTGGGAATTAGGACTTTGTTGTCAGCAGAGCCCTCTGTTGTTTATATCTGAGTAGACAGCATTAGTGCAGGGAGTGTCTTGTTTTCAGGTAGCCTGCACTGCTCTGAGTCCTGTTTATCAAGTGGTTGACCAGACCTGAAGGGTTTGAGTGTCTAGAATGGACATGGAGAGGCACACCACATGTTTATCTTCTGTACCCCAAAGGAGGATTTCCATCAGGGTTTTGCTAGCTTGTTTCACAGATATAGTAGCTAGGAAAAAAAAAAAAAAAAAGTGGAAAAAATAATTTACTAACTTCTGTTTCTTGATATTGGTGTGAAGAAAAATGTTACTTTGGGGAATTTTCTGGGCACTAAGTAGCAGCTCCTGAAATGCTGCATGCTTTATGGAAGTACCTGAAATAGAGGGCAAGCAGAGTTGTTAACTACTGACAGTCTGGGAAATGTGCAGGAATATTATCCATAAAGGTAGACTTGAAAGTGTTGCTCAGGTAGAAATTCAGTAGGAAGGACTCCATGAAATAACATGATCTTCCCTGTCTGCTCTTTTCCCAGTGCTGTGTGTGGAATAGTGCACAAAGTGCTTAGCACTGGGCCAGAAAGCCAGAAAGAAACTCTGAAAGGATTACTGCAGTGGAAAGAGAAGTTTCATTTGTGTGATTAAAACACTTCCTAATGCCACTTACTGTCAATTTTCCAGCAGTCAACAATTCCAGAGCCCATTTCTCAGGAGAGTCTGCTAGTAAGTTGTTGTCTGAGAGCCCTGCCTGTCACCTCTTTCTGGACATGCTTGCTGGCTGCTCTGGGATACAGTGCATTCTATTTATTCAGACAGCCTGGAAGGCAAAAGGTTGGGAATGCAGTCTGATTTACCAGCAGGGCAGGTACTTTTCCCTCTGCTAGAGCAGCCACTGGTGGTGTAGCTGTGTCAGACTATACAGGCAGAATCTTACAGCACAGCATTCTAAAAAATCTCTTCATCTTCCAAAAGAGCAGGAGGTGGTGTTACCTGCTTGGGTGTCCTTTTACAGGAGGATTTGACTGATGCTGAGCTCAGCCAGTTGTTGGCAGTAGCCAGGTGGAGAGCATGTGGAGTGAAGCTGGATTTGTTTTTTTAATTCTGGGTCAAGTCCAGAAATTGGGAATGGAGGGATTAGGAGGAGGAAGAAGTTTGTCTAAGGAGTGGTTTGATGGCCAGGTTTGTTTACAGTGCAGCCCAGACGTGAGAGGATTGCCTAGGTCTGGCTCCCAGCCAGGTGAGGGAGGGTGTGTCAGGGAGTTTCTGCAAGGGAAGATCATCTGATGAAGCTCAAAGTTTGCAAATTTAGTTTCGGTGCTTGAAATGCAGTAGACAAATGAAGCTGCCTCCCACCTACAGGGAATGAATGAGAGCCTGTAAATCTAGCAAGGCAGAGGAGGTTGTCCAGCTATCTCAGAGGAGTGTGCTCCTTGGAAACTACCCCTGCAGACAGCCTGTGCTCTTGTAAGAAACAAGTCCCACAAAGTGAGGAGGTGCAGTGCTTTGATTGCTGTGGGAAAGACTGAGCTCCTTGGGAGGAAAAGAATGAGGGGAGGTACTCTGCCAAGCCTGGGGCTTCCTCCTGCTCCCTTTGTTTGAAAACCAGCATAAATGGTTTGGTAGGGTTGATGCAGCTAATTGTTTATGCTCTAGTCTCAGCCTTCCTTGGATCCTCAGCATCTTCTCTGGTGATGTAACTGCTGCTTGGCCCATCAGATTTAAAGTCCAGCCATGTTCCAAGAGGGGTCCACATTGCCAGATAGGAATTTCTGCTCCACCACATAAGTCCCATAATGCCAGCCATTAGCAACTTCACTGAGTTACTTTGCTCAAGCTCCTCAAGTTGGCTGTTGTCCTGGTTTTTTTTATTGAGAAAGAAATTAAGGTTGGTGGGGTAAAGAGAAGAAATTGCATAATTTTGATAAATCCAGTCCCATCAATTAGATCTTGGATTAATCTCCTGAGGGAAGTGGTGGGTTCTCCTACACTGGCAGTTTTAAGACTGAGCTTGAGAGGCTGCTGGGCCACCTCATTTGAACCATGTTTTTAGCTAGAAAGGTTGAACTGGATGATCCTTGAGGTCATTCTGTGATTCTATGATTCATTTTTATAAGCAGAAGGCAGAAATTCATGGGAAAATTCCCGTGTAGGAAACAGGAGCTCCCAAGATATGTGCAGATAGTTCAGCATATTCTATAGAATGATTAAATAAACACAACCTAAGAGCTGATGCAAAGCACTCATTAAAGCAGATACTGTGCTGCTTCAACAGCATATTTATTTAAAAAAAAAAAGGTGGGGGGAGAAACAGTGACAGTAAAATGCTTTGTCCAAACACACCTACTCCTGTGCCTCATATTTGCAATTCTCCCATTGTTTTAATGTTATTAATTCTTATTTTTAAGAGGCTTTTCTATAAAGGAGCCTGGGCCCTACTGTTCCTCAAGTGTTACTTGCTCCAAGCCCTGGAGTTTTTTCTCTTGGAGAGGTGTGGTTTGGATTCAGCAGTTGGCTTGCTGACCAGCACTCACTTTGGGAAGCAGAAGAAAAACCCACCTGTTTTTAATCTTCCTTTCATGCCCAGCAAATAGGCTGTGTGCTTTATTTGAAATTCTGTATTTGAAATAAAGAAAAACAGTGTTTTAAGAAGAGCAGTCTGGTGTCCCCCAGCTGTATGGAGCCATGAAGCACTGGCTGTGCTCAGTTTCTTCCTTTCAGCATCAGTGGGGAGTTCTGTGCTCCATTTCCTGCCACAAACACCTGGAACAATTACTTGAGTTTTGGGGGCAGAGAGGGGGATGCTAACACTTCACTGCTGTGCTAGCAATCCCCCATTGCTTTGCTTCATTTTTGAAAGTGACTCTGAGTGTTACTGAAAACCTCAACACAGGTTTATTTGGCAGTAAAATAATTGCCATGCTTACCCGTGGTGTTTGTAGATCCTTTGTTTTCTTTTTGTCCTGAAGCATCCTGTCTATGAAATAGGACTGGGTTTTTTTTCTCCTCTGACATCCATGTTAGCTGGGCTGTTGTGGTGCAGACTGACTACTGGGATGGGAAAAAAGAGGTGATCTTTTTTCTTGTTAGAATTTCATGTTTCAGGGGAGGGGTGGTTTCTGTTTGCTGGTGCCTCACTTTTCCCGAAATACACTTCCAGAAGTTTTTTGATGTAGATCTTTGAAGCAATGTACAAGTTGTGACTGGATTGAACCCTAGAGCAGCTCCTCTGAGGTAACAGATACCAGCCTGACTTTATGGGTAGGGAAATCTGATTAACCTCAGTGATATTAAAAAAAAAAAAAAAAAAAGGGGGGGTGATGAGGGAGAAGCTTTCTGACACATTGGTTATATGGGGGGGTATATTTAGGCCTTGCTGCTTCAGACCTGCTGTGTTTACCTCACAGTAAAAGTTTTGGTAAGTAAAAAAGAGAAGTATATCACCCAGCTCTAGGAAAGACTGTTTCATACCTACCTACCTGTAACAGCCAGGAACCTCCTATGCATCGTAAAAAAACTTAGGATTCAGTTTGGTGCAAATTTAGGGAAATTCTGGAGCTGTTTTGCCAATTTACCACGTGGGGGCAATACTCAGTCGGGCTGTGTCAGCTCTTCCACAGCTGCCCACAGAGGAAAAGGAGGGAAGGAAAGGAAAGGAAAAGGGAAAGGCAAGGCACAGTGTTCACCTGGCCCCGTGTTTCAGTGGATGTGGCTCAGCAGCCGTGTTTCTGTGCAGCTCCTAGCCTGTGTATGCTCCTGATTTTTGTGCTGTTGGTTCAGAACTGCTGCTGGCTACAGACTGAACCTTCAGTGTAGGAAGAATGTGTTGAGACAAGTACAGTAATCAGGCTGAAAGAAATTGCAGAGCAAGTGCCTGCGTGTGGCTGTGTGCGCACACAGGTATGAACAGATGCTGTGCTTAATGTCTTTGTTGTTACTGCCACTCTCACCATGGGAGCTAACTTTAAATACACATACAATTATGAAAGTCAAAGTAAGTGATTACAAAAAAGGGTTGCATCCACTCATTTTTTTTCCTAGTTGACTGGTAAAATTTTTTCTTCTATGTAAGCACCCATGCCTGTTCTAAAGAGCTGGTTAATGTTGAAGGTCATAGTCTGAGGCCAGTGGACTTTGCACTTTGTACATGGCAGTGTAATTATTAGGTAGGGTGCAGGTAGAAGGGCTCCTGAAAAATGCCCCAAAGAGGAAAAGGCCAAAAGGTTACCCCTGTGAGAAGTGCTATGGCACAGTTGGGATGGGGGAGGCAGGAGCAGTTAAGATTGGAAGTGGAATACCCCACACAGAGCCTACAACTCTGTGTGTCAAGGAAATGGGATTCTGTGGGTGGTTTAGCAAGATGCTGCTAAGGAAAAGGACCTTGGACATTGTGTCTCTGCAAGTAGAACAAGATGCATGTTGTCAGTTTTGGAAGTACCTGTATTCATTACTCCTGAAGAAGAGTGTTTCTCCTGTGCCTCCAAGTCAGTTTTAACAATAAGTGAACCTGGTGTAAAAGAGTAATTTTGGAAAGTAATAAATCCAGGGGAGCAGGTGGGGGGGTGTATGCATTACTGATTCTTTGTGCTGATCATATGAATCAAATCTCTGGTTATCCAGCAGTGCCTGTTCACCTTGTCTTGAGTCTTTTGCCCTTTGCTTATGATCGGTGTATTGATCAAATTCTATTATTTCACTCCCTCCTTTTTCATGTTTTCCTGCCACCCGGGGTACAAGTGGGCTGTGAGTACAACACCTGGCTGTAACAGCTGAAATGGGTTTGGTTTTTGCAATTCAAAGCTGTTGGAGAAGTTGTTTATCACTGATCAGACAAGCTGAGGAATGATTTGCCAATTCACATAGCCCAGTCTCTATTGAAATGTCTGAGTCAGAATGGATTGGTGAGAGAAGGCAACTGGTCTCCTGTCTGGTTCTGCTGCACAGAACATTACAAATTGCAAAGGACTTGTCTGAGCTTTCCCACGATGAAATATTTTCAGATCAGGAATATGACCAGGGTAGTCACTAATTTGATGCAGATTATCTGTAAGACTGGTTGAATGAATGAGTTACACTTCACCATCACATTTTATCTCACATCTGCACCCTGTCAATAGCAGCAGCTGACTTTCATGTGTAATTACATTATTATTCTTCTTTGTTCTCTAAGCTTCCTTCTCCTGTAAGGGTTTCAGACACTGCCTGAATGGTCAGAAAGTTTGCTGTCATGGGACTTATGGAATCTCAGAGGTTTTTGTGGGTGGCTGTGAAGAACACACTGCTGAGTTGGTGTTTAGTGGGTCAGATAACCATCCATTCCCTCTTTTAGGTTTCAGATTCACCAAAGGCCATGTCTCAAGCATGATCTCTGTGTTCCAGTTGCTGAGCGTTTTGTAAATGACTGAGTGTGTACAGTGAAGCCCAGCTTGGATAAGGCACTTCTTATTTGCAGCCTGTTTGGTTGGAGGTAGGAATTACATTATCTGTTCATGGGCTTTTCCCTGCCAATGGTTCAGGGAGCACAGAGGGCAGAGCTGTCACCATCTGCCAGCTTGAAAACTGGAGTCTTGTCCCTTCCCCTGCCTGTGGTGCAAGGAATGAAGGATGGGAGGTGCTGCTATGGCTCTTCATAGCCTGGCCCAAAGCATGTGGGCTCCCTGTTTTATAGGGAATTCCACCTATGTTCTAGTTTAATATAGATATCTGAAAACCTGTTAGAGGAAGGTTTTAGCATCTAGGCAGAAATAGCTTCCAGTTACCACCACCATGGATGGTATTGACTGCCCTGAAAATAGGGAATTCAGGTAAGAGAGACTTCTTAATGTTCAGGTTCATGGCAAGTAAACTGGTCTTGGAGGAAATACTTGTGCATCCTGCTAAACTACTCATACTATGATGGAAAATAAATGTGGTGGAAAGAAAGGCTGGAAATGAGCTGCTTGTGGAAACAGAGGTACCAGTTTTGTGGACACTTAAGCATGCAGAGCCTTTGGTGCCTTTTCATTACTGGATTGTTTCAAGACAGTGAATTGTATGTTTTTTATGGAGCAATAATAGGAATATACAGCAGAGCATAAACAGCAGGGTGTTGATGCTTCTAAAGACCTTACTATATCTGTAATTATTGCTTTCTCTCTTTGGTTGTTGTTGTATCTTGCTTTTGAAGTGATCACATCAGACTTTTTTTCTCCTACTTAGGGGCAGCTGCTTTTTTGCACAAGAAAATTTTTGTGCTCTTTTTAGATGTCAAAGTGATTGAAATGAAGATTATTCTGAAGCATCTGCATTTTAAAGGATGTGAAACTGTGTTAGTGCTTAAGCTGCAAATAAAATTGACTGCTCTGTTTTCATTGCCTGAGGATGTACAATGCAAATGGCAAAACAGGATACTGAAACATCCATTTCAGTAACCAAAGTGCTTCAGTTTACTGTGATCACAAATGGTTTTTTATGAATGGAGTTATCTAAAATGCTGCTTATACTTTACCTTTTTTTCTTTTTTTTTTTTTTTTTGCATGAGATTCTTCAGCTCCATTTCACTTCTTAAGGAGAGGCAATAATGGGGCATATTTTTAAAACCTTGTCTTTTTTTCTAAGAGATGAGAATGTTGCTAGTCAGGATTTAGTTATTAAATCTGTGAGATGCTTTTTTCTGTGGGTGAGAGCAGTGAAGCTGCTCCAGGTTGAAAGGGCTGTTCTGCATGATTCATGTGTTTTGTTAACATAAAAGTCATATGCTATGCTAATATTTTGTTTTTCAGATCATTGTGAAAAGGTCAAGTTCTCAGAAACAAGGTGACTGTTACCATTTCTTGTGCTGGTGGCCATTAATCCTTTCCTCATGAAACCCAAGTATTTGTCTTGCTTCTGTTGCTTCTCATCTTGAAGAGCAGACTCTGAGAGATGTGGTCCCTCAGGGTGCCAGGGGGGCTGTCAAAGAGTCCTTTTTAGGCTGTGCTGTTTTCCTGGCTGCTCTGCTTTCCATCAGCTCCAGCATTGCTTCTGAGCAGGGTCAGCATCTGAGAGGTGCCGAGCTCTGTTCAGGCAGAACTCTGTTCATTCTGCACTGCATTTCCTGCAGTCTTTGGTTCTTTTTCTCTGTCCTCACTGCTTGGGGAGCAAGGAGAAAGGAGGATGTTCTGGTGGTCTTCAGCCCCTTTGGCCATGCTTCACAGAATCACAGAAAAGGAGGGGTTGGGAGGGACCCCAAAAGATCATCCAGTCCAACCCCCCCTGACAGAGCAGCGTCACCTCCAGGAGGTCACACAGGAAATGTGTCCAGGTGGGCTTTGTGTGTCTCCAGGAAAGGAGACTCCACAACCTCCCTGGGCAGCCTGGGCCAGTGCCCTGTGCCCCTCACAGTGAAAAAATTCTTCCTAATATTTATATGGAACTGCCTAATCTCCAGTTTATAACCACTGCCCCTTGTCCTATGGTTTGTCACCCCTGAGAAAAGCTTTGACTCCATCCTCCTGGCACTCACTCCTTACATATTTACAAACACTGATGAGGCCACCCCTCATTCTCCTCTTCTCCAAGCTGCAGAGCCCCAGCTCCCTCAGCCTTTCCTCACCAGGAGATGTTCTGCTCCAGCATCTTGGTCACTTTGCTCTGGAGTTTCTCCAGCAGTTCCCTGTTCTTCTGGATCTGAGGGGCCCAGAACTGGACACAACATTCCAGATGTGGCCTCACCAGAAGTGGCTTGCCCTTCCTTCCACAACCTATAGGTTCTCTGATTTGAATTTACCTAGCAGTTTCCTATTCAATCATACTGATCTTATCTTTCTTGATTTCCTTCCCATTGGGATGCTTTGGTCTCGAGCTCAGAAGTGGTCCTTGAAAGCTAACCAACCTTCTTAGTACCCTGTCCTGTAGGATTTCCCCCAGAAATTGTTTAAAGAGGGCAAAGTTGGCCTTTCTGAAGTTCAGGGTTGTGATTCTACTTGGAATCCTGTTTCTACCACGTAAAATCCTGAACTCAACCATCTCATGGTCACTGCACCCAAGGTTGCCCTCAGCCTTCACTGCTTCCCCAAGGCCCTCCTTGTTGGTTAGGATGAGATCCAGCAAGGCTCCAAGAAGTTACCATCAATAACCAGGAACCTCCTGGACTGGGAATGGCTGAGGAGCCCTTCCAGCAAATGCCTCTCACCACGCACACGGAGCACCTGTGTCTTCTCTCCTGCTCTGTAGTGCTGAGGCTTACTCTGTCCCTGTTTAAAATTTCCCTGCTCATGGAAAAGGAAGCTGACTGAAATGAAGACCTGCAGTGCTCAGGATTTGAAACCAAACATGAGCTTTGCTGCCCGAGTCTTAGTGACCTGCTCATGGAATTAAATCTTCCCCATAGCAGCACTCACCTCTGCAAATCAGGCTTGGCAGTGGTGCACCCCTCCATAGGGTGCCTGCTGCCCTGGGGCCTTGGGATGTTGGGCTGTGATCCAGAGAGGTTCTTTTAATGGGATGAGGTTCAGCAAGGCCAAGTGCCGGGTCCTGCACTTTGGCCACAACAACCCCATGGGGAGCTCCAGGCTGGGCACAGAGTGGCTGAGAGCAGCCAGGCAGAAAGGGACCTGGGAGTCTGGATTGCCAGGAAGCTGAACAGGAGGCAGCAGTGTGCCCAGGTGGCCAAGAAGGCCAATGGCATCCTGGGCTGGCTCAGGAGCAGCGTGGCCAGCAGGTCCAGGGAAGGGATTCTGCCCCTGTGCTCAGCCCTGGGGAGGCCACAGCTTGAGTCCTGTGTCCAGTTCTGGGCCCCTCAGGAAGTTCAGGAAGGAGATTGAGGTGCTGGAGCAGGTCCAGAGAAGAGCAAGGAGGCTGGGAAGGGATCCAGCACAGATCCTGTGAGGAGAGGCTGAGGGAGCTGGGGGTGTTGAGGCTGGAGAAGAGGACGCTCAGGGGAGACCTCATCACTCTCTCCAACTCCCTGAAAGGAGGTTGGAGCCGGGGGGGGTTGGGGTCTTTTCCCAGGCAACTCTCAGCAAGACAAGAGGGCAGGGTCTCAAGTTGTGCCAGGGGAGGTTTAGGTTGGAGATTCGAAAGAATTTCTTTCTGGAGAGGGTGATCAGCCATTGGAATGGGCTGCCCAGGGAAGGAGTGGATTCTCCGTGTCTGGAGATATTTCCAAAGAGCCTGGATGTGGCACTGAGTGCCATGGGCTGGGAACCACGGGGGGAGTGGATCAAGGGTTGGACTTGATGATCTCTGAGGTCCCTTCCAACCCAGCCAGTTCTGTGATTTTTGGGGGGAGCAGTGAGGAGCATCCCTCCTGTGAGCCAGCTGCCCTTCAGCGCCGACATTAGGGCATTTGGCGTTTTCTTTTAAAGCTGCCAATACCCCGAGCGCTCGTCATGCTGGAAAAATACACTGCGGGCTGTTTTTTCATATATTTTTTTTTCCTTTTTACAGTCCTAAAAGCTTGGCAAGGACGACTCCGTGTCGCAGGGAAGAGAGGGCCGGCCTTACGCTTAGCTGTCTCTTGCCTCTGCGTGTCCCCCGGAACTCCCGCACCCCCGGCACGGTTTCCTTGGAGTGGGGGGGGAGACTCCTGGGCCGGTCCGGGCCGGACCCTCAGACCGGGGCCGCTCCGGGGGGTTCGGCCGCCCCGCCCCGCGCTGCCGGCCCCGCCTCTCCCGGGACCCCGCCCCCCGCTCAGGCCCCGCCCCTCCCCGCCAATGGCAGCGCGCGGTGGGCGGGTGCGCACGGTGGGCGCGGGGAGGTGGCGGGGCTGGCGGCTGCGGGCCCTGAGCGCTGAGGAGAGGACAGAGGTGAGGGGGGACCGGAGGGGACCGGGCGGGACGGGGGCAGCGGGCGGCGGGGTGGGAGCGTGGGAGGGGAGCAGCCCTCACGCCGATCCTGGAACTGGGCTGCCGGCGAGCGGCGCCTCGGCTCGGCCCGGCCCGACCCGCCTGAGCCGGGCCCGGCCTTGCCTGCGAGTCGGCCGCTTCCGCCGCCCGCGGCCGCTGTCGGGCGGAGGCTTTGGTGAGGCGGCCCGGGTCTGCCCCCCCCCCCTCCTCCCCTTCCACACTCTGCCCGCGCTGCCCCACGGTCTGCGGCCCTCAGGCCTTCAGGCATGGGGGCGAAGGGCTCTGAGTGGCGGGGCCCGGGAGCGCCTTCCCCAGCCCGGGGATCTGCTCGGGGGCCGCTCCTCCGCTGCCTCGTTAGGCTGGGATGTTCAGCACCTGAGCCTTCCCTTCTGCAGCCGCCTCTCTGCCCCCGGTGCTGGCGGTGCGAGGGGGGAGCCTGTGGCGCCCTGCAGCTTCTGTGTGGGCAGTTAGAGAAGTGCTGGGGGTGCTCATGGGGACCGGGTGCAGGCCTCCCTCTGCATCATAGAATCACAGAATTGGCTGGGTTGGAAGGGACCTCAGAGATCATCAAGTCCAACCCTTGATCCACTCCCCTGTGGTTCCCAGCCCATGGCACTCAGTGCCACATCCAGGCTCTTTGGAAATATCTCCAGGCACGGAGAATCCGCTACTTCCCTGGGCAGCCCATTCCAATGTCTGATCACCCTCTCCAGGAAGAAATGCTTTCGAATCTCCAACCTAAACCTCCCCTGGCACAACTTGAGACCCTGCCCTCTTGTCTTGCTGAGAGTGGCCTGGGAAAAGAGCCCAACCCCCCCCTGGCTCCAACCTCCTTTCAGGGAGTTGGAGAGAGTGATGAGGTCTCCCCTGAGCCTCCTCTTCTTTAGGCTGAACACCCCCAGCTCCCTCAGCCTCTCCTCATCCATCCATCTCCCTCCAGGCCAGAGCAGAGGGTGGCTGCCGGCATGCGGGAGAGCCGTGAGAGGCGTTTTTAAATGGTTTTGAGGAGGGGTGTCAGTAATGGGAGCGAGGGGTCCGGGTTTCAGGGAGCAGCATCTCTCCTGCTGCAGCTGGGGCACTCGTAGTCTTTACCTTGCTTTGTTTCAGTTGGGTTCCTGATCCATCAGTTGGTGCCAGCTTGGTGTAATGATGTTAACAGGTTGCTGTTGCCTGAAAGTGAAAAAGTAAAATGAGTGAAGTTTGCAGCTGTTGGACTGAAGGGACCTGATTTGAGAGCTCTGCTGAGAGCACTTTCTTGCTGTGGGCTCCTACCATATGCAGGTAGTGTGGATCCTGTCCTAGGGAAGACAGGGATCAGCCTGCTCACACCCAGCAGCTGAGAAGCTGGCATGACTTCAGGTCAGGCTCCTGCACAGGTGGAGGATGGAGCATTGTAGTGACTCTGACAGACTAAAAGACATCGTACTTTGAGGAGTTACTTTTGGGCATGTCTTCAGGTGGAAGCTGCATTTCCCAGTTTGCTGGTAGCTGGTAAACACTGTTTCCTGTAAAATAAGTTTGTTCAATCTAAGTAGAAGGGTGAACATTCACTGTGACTTTGAAGCTTTTTCAAAAAGGCAACAAAAAAGTACATAGCAACCTTAATTTTATAAGATTTGTTTCCAGCCGGTCCTTCAGTCTCATTTGTGGCTGGGAGCAATAGTCATTTCATCTGATTTAGATTTAATGGCTGGTCCCTGTTTATAGGAAATGATCACTGAATGCAAAGAAGTTCTTGCCAGATAAATGCAGGGAAGATTTCTTTCTGTTTTTAGAGCAACCAGTATTGTGGCAACACTGCATTTTAGTTTTGAATTGCTGAGGAGGTGAATGAGACCTTTTCCTGGCTGGCCTGGGGTGGGAGCCTCTCTGTGCTGTTGGATGCTTTCTCTGCTCTCCCCACAGAGCTTCTTGTTCTTCCCAGTGTTCGCAGTCTCTCCAGGCTTCATTCTTTCCTTTTTTCTCCTCTCATTTAGACAGCCCCTTTAGCTGATACACATCCTGAATCAATGTTTTTGTTAAGAAATATCATAGGTAGTCAACTTAGACGAAACAGAATACATAACTAATTGATGGAAATAGTGTTTTACTTGATAAACACTCCTCACACTTTTGGTTTTGAGGCAGTTGGACCAAGCCAGGCTGTTAAGGGATTTTTACTGACTGTAGCAACACCATTAGGATGCCCTGGGAAGGTGCTGGTTGTGGTGTGGAATCACAGCTGCCACGCTGTGGGCAGGGCACTGTTTTTTTAGGGAATGTGGTTTGCCTTCTGCACGCTGTGTTTTCTGTCTACATCCCCTGAAAAATCTGACTGTATTCTGGTTGAAGGGTAAATATTTTTAGGCATTTGTCATGAGCAAGATGGAAGGCTGAGCCCTGTTGAGATCACTTTTCCTTTTAACACCTGTGAGGAAGAACTTTGGCAAGACTTTGGTCTCTTCTTGCTGGTAACCAAAAGCTGGTATGAGTCCCCAGGAGCTCCCTGTTTCCTCTTTAGCTGGGTGATCTACCTTGGCTGTCACCACTTTTTGCTTTTGATTAACTGCAGTGTCTGTCCCTTCCAGTAGCTGTTCGTTTAGAAGGGGCTGAATGTGTTTGTGGAGTGCTAAATTTTAGTGGTTATCAGTAAAAATAGCCTCATGAGGAGTATATCTGATTCTGGGCAGCTGCAGTTGCTGGAAAGCTGAATGGCAGTAGCAAGATCTTCCCATGCAGTTAAGTTGTGAGGGGATATAGATGACACCAAGGTGTTGTCTTCAGGTCAGCTGTTAGAGCTGTAACCTCTGCTGAATTGTCCTGTTGTGGTTTAAAAATTTCTGGCCTAATAGTTTTTCTCCTTGGCTGTGCAGCCAGACGAACTGGGATGGCAGGATACACACAAAACTGTCCCTGAGAAAGGAACTTTCTGCTACTGTGTCATCTAAAACTGGTAGGTCGGGCAATGTACACACACTTTGAAGATGGAGACCATGCTTTCACACCTTGTGTGTCTTCAGCCGGGAGCCTGCAGGCATCTCTGCAGGGGTCTTAAGCCGTGCTACTCAGGCAGGGCTCTGCAGCGTTTGCAGCAGCTCTGAGAGACTGCTGAGCCCAACAAGCCTTGTGGTAGGCATGATTAGGCAGGAGGCATCTGCCTCCTCCTGTGAGAAGTTTGCCTGCATAAGGGTCTGCAAGTAGAAAAAGGATAAAACCCAAAAACATGATGTTAAAACCCACTGCTCTGCGAGCCAGGAAGATGTTTGACCAAAAATCAATGCGTGCAAGGATTAAAATTTAACTCCTGCACCACTGATTTTGAACGAGGTGAAGCTGTCTCCATTTAACTCCACAGAGCAGGCTGCCTACCTATTCAAAGGGACAAAGAAATGCTTTAATCATCTGCCCCTTTCCTTTTCAGATGAAACATGAGTATTACGGAGCAGTAATTAACACTTCATATTTTGCAGTGTTACAGCCAGGCAAAGGCTGTCCCAGTGTCAGTGTCTGCCTGCTTCCCATTGTTTGGACATAGCATGGAATTTGGGAAAGGCAACCTTTGGAAAAGCCTCAGGGAACCTACAGGTTTCTGTATGCATTTCTGCTGAGTGCCTTGCATGGTGTTGCCAGTAAGTGTGGGGCAGTGGGCACCTTACATCCTGACCCTCATTCCTGTGGGCCCTGCTGCAATCCCCAGGCAAACATTGCCACTGCTGCCATGGTAGGGAAGAGCCAGGGAGAAACAAGCAGGGTTTTTGGTTGGTTTTTTTTTCCACATGGCAAATTAAAATGTTTGCTCGGCAACAACTGCCTCCAAACCATGAAAGTAAGGATTATGGTGCAGTTAGTTGGCCTACATGAACTAGTGTAGGTTTCTGCAGTTGAGATTTTTGCTCACTGACTTAATCTGGACACGGTGGAGATTTGCTAATTAGGTGAAGAACTGTTATCTGCATCAGAAATCTGCGTTATGAAGGCTCTGAGCTGCCAGGATTGGTTGGAGGAGTTAGGGTTTGGCATGAGTCATCATTTTGGGGGATTAAGAAAGTTAATTGTCCCTGTTATCTTGGGGTGTGGTCCCAGGTAGCAGAGTCAATGGGATGGCTCAGTACCAGTGAAAGGTGGAGTCCTGCTTTAGCCTTCCTTGCCTGCAGCTTTGCTTGTGGTGACCTGGTTTAGGGAGTTAAATTGGCAGAAAAAATAATTGGAAATGAAAATGACAGTGTGTAAGGAGCATGGAGGGCACAGGTCTGAGTTATCCTGTCTCCTAACTGTGTTTTGGAATAGTTCTTACTGGGGTTTTTTCGGTGTTGTTTTATTTTTCTCTCCTCTCCTTATTTTTCTTCCCAGCAGCTGTTTCTTTGACCAGAGTTTCATCATCTTTATTACTGGTTTTGCTTGTGAGATGACAAGCATTAAATAAGAACTCAGTGTGTGACTGTGTTTCAGATGGGTTATCAGTGGAAAACCATCTTCCAGGTGGTAATCCTGTGTTTTCTTCCAGGTTTCTTTAGTCTCTCCTCCTTGTTGAAAGATGGGAGAGATAGAAGGAACATACAGAGTCCTGCAAACTCCTGGCTCTCGTTTGGGTGCCCAGAAGACCACAGGAGTGAGCACTTTGGAGCCTGGACAGAACCTCTCTACTGCAATGGCATCAGGAGCTGCCAAAACTCAGGAGAGGGACTTGCCCATCAAAATAAAGATGTTGGACAACACAGTGGAGGTACTCGACATCGAGGTAAGGGATGGAAACCTCATTTCAAGTCTCCTTAGCCTCCAGTAGTGTAAAACTCACAGGATGTGCTACTGTACAGAGCTGGGATGTTTTGGGGCAGTGTTTGAATCAAGATTCCTGCCAGGATTTTGCCTGCATAGAAGCAGTTAAATGAGGAGCACATTGTGTTTTTTTAAATCTGAAGGTTCACAGATGTTATGTGTTTTAAACAGATTTAAAATACAAGCACATACTGGAACAAGATGCTTTAATTGTTACGTGCTTTGGGGGAACACCAGCTGTTTTCTGCCAAACTATTCTTGCTTCCTGAGCCACAACCAGCTTTGTTGATTTGGCAGCTGGGAGAGCAGAAGAGCTTTTTTATTTAGTTACTACTTTTTATAGATTATTTTAATGCTTTGTGTTCTCTTCAAGTAAACTTCCTCATATTTGAAAGTTTTTGCTGCATTTGGGGAGGAAGGCACCAAAGAGGTGGCAGTGTTTCTGCAACTGGGGAAACCTGCCTTAAGAAACAAATGCTCTAATTTAAGTGATTCTGTTTTATAAACAATCAAGAATTTTTGTTATTCAGATTCTTGTTTAATTCTCAGCATTAACCTCAGACTTTAACTGGAGCTTGCTTAGAGATCCTGTTCTAGTGAAGTTACTCAGCTATCAGGTGTTCTACATTAGTGTCAAATTAACTTTATAATTAGCACTCATAGCCTTAGTTTGTTGCATAGACTTAAGGCAGTTTTTCCAAATAGAGTGAAAAAGTTGTCTGTGGAGCTCTGAAGAAAGAGTGGAGTTCTGGGATGTCTTTTCTGGATTGTTGTCCAGCTTTTCTACTATCAAACATGAACATCTGTTTTGTTTGTTTTTAAGTGTGAGACTATGCCTGTATCCCTCCACTGGAGGACACAGGTACAGCAAACCCATCCCTTTTTTTACCATAGAGCACACACCCCTATTTTTTCTTTTTAAAATGGTATTAAAATATTTTTTAGTCTACTGACTTTAGTTCTTTTGAAGTTTGAGTTTTTTCCAAAGAAGCAAACAAGCAACACCTCAACCCTTGAACTTTGAAAATGGAAGCAAGTCTATTCTAAGTTGTTAAAGTCAAGAAAGAATTCCTAAGTCCTAGTTCCTGCTTAGTGACATAAAGCAAATCACTAGAAATCTCCTGTATATCAGCACAGATGCTTTCCTTCTCTTCCTTGTCATATTTAGACTGTCTACTCTTATGCAAATCTTCCACCTTCCTCAGTAACCTTATTCTCTTCATCTTAGTTTATAACTCTTAACTGTCTCTGTCTGACACAGTGTGTGCTTTTATTGTCTTTGATCCACTGCTGAAGGGAAATCCTTTGACCTTGCCTCTCAGACATCATTCAGAATCCTTTTTCACCTTCAGAACTGCTGATGCTCTGATGGTCCTTTGGTTGTGTCCTGGAGCTCTGCTCCAGTTCCTCTGCTGTTCTCTAACCTCTGAGCACCCTCCCTTGCTCCCTTTCAGTTCTCATTTGCACTCATTTTGGTTCACTACTTTCACAATATCTTGTTTTTTGAAACTGTCTTGATCTGGTTGTCCTTTGCCTACTGGAACACTCTTGACTGTATAACCTTCCAGTTATCTTCATTGCTTTCTGGCATCCATTACAGGTACAGTTTAGCTCCATCCTTAACCCCCTGTCTTATCCTACAATTCATTATTAATCTTATCACCAAATTCAAATTCAGCTCACAGTGTCTCAACTTTTGGCTGTTTCTTGCCACAAAATAAAAACAACCTTTGTGTGGTGAAACTTGTGTTTTATATTCGTGTCAGTATCAAGCTTCAAATGTTAAAAACATAAATTCCCCTTTCACACTGGTTTTTTTTTTTTGTTTTTTTGACTGCTAGGAGTCATATTCTAGTTCTACACCTCTAACTAGTAACTTAGTTTCTGTTCACCTCCAGTTCTTTCCTTTCCTTTTGGCTGTTTCTTGCCACCAAATAAAATCAACCTTTGTGTGGTGAAACTTGTGTTTTATATTCGTGTCAATATCAAGCTTCAAATGTAAAAACAAACTCCCCTTTCACACTTTTTTTTTTTTTTGACTGCTGGGAGTCATATTCTAGTTCTACACCTCTGACTAGTAACTTAGTTTCTGTTCACCTCCAATTCTTTCATTTCCTTTAGCCAGGACATCTCCTGCAGGCTCACTCTGCATTCTCTAGGGTTGTACTTTGTAATGAAGCAGCTAAAGCTTATCCAGGACCACCTCCTTTCACACCTTGGCTGTTTTGATCACTTTGGCTCTAACCTCTCCTCTCTTGCTGCACATGTACCTCTTATATGTTGCTCTAAGAGTCAAACCACTCAGTCATTTCCAGCAGCTGCTACTGCCTTACCATTTTTTGCATCACTCCCCTGGCTCCCTCTCTTTGTAGCTTCAAACCTAAGTTGCTTATCTGTGCTTTCACTTTCCTTCAGGGCCCTGCAAGAGGGCACTTTCTTGCTGTTTTTCCCATCATAGTGAGGTTTCCCTTAATTTGAAACTTAGTTTTCTCTTTTTACCTGGAAAGCTCTCTCTTTTCATGGCATACACAGAAACACTCTGATTTGAGCAATCAGAATGTCTGTCAGAAACTTTTGCCTGATGTTGAAAGTGAGAAGGGGGCAGTTTTATTTATCTGTTAGCACTGAGCACAAAAAAGATCTTTAGTCAGCAAATGTTGCATTGGAGCAGCACTCATACACCTTTCATTTTTGTCTAAATGCAGATGGTAACAAGGAGATGAGGTATTAAATTGTAACCCTCTGCCTCCTCCTTTGTTGAGTGGACTGGTGGGGTAGCAGTAACTGCAGACTGCTCTTTGTGATGGAAAACTGAAATTTCTCATGTGGGGATTGAGAGCAAGAATTAGGAAAGATCAGCCATATTTGCTGAAAAGGTGGTGTGAGCTAGTAGAGTTTGTTTTGTTTTGAAATAGCAGTGAAAAATTCATGATTAAGCAGGTGTCCTAAAGGGATAGAACAGAGGCTGTGATTGCAGTGCTGCTTGCTGGCTTCTCTGCTTTTGCAGTTTTTTTCACTGGGTGTGCAAACAAGAGGCAGTGTTGTCTTCATTACCTGCTTCACAGGGTTGGTACTTACTGATTCTGGTTAGCAATGCTCTTTTCAGAGCAGAAGGGACACTGAGGCCTTTCTCACAGGTGCTGTTGGCACCTGATGGAGATGTAGCTTACGGCAGAAGGTGGGGTTTGCTTTTCCTTCTTCAAATAATTTTCCCTTTTATCTTTGAGAACTATGGCAAATAATTTTTTAGTGAATGAGAGGTGGCTGGCTGGGCACAGTGGTCAGGTTCTGGGGAGAGGCCTTCTCTGTGCAGTGGGGTAGAGAAGCTGATGCAGGAGCCCTGTCTACTGCTTTGCCTGTGGAGCTGCTTAAAATGCTACCTCAGCAATTGTAGCCCTGCAGGATAAGCAGAGTAACCACAATAACAAGGCAGCTTTAACTTCTCCTTTCTCCACGTTGCTTTTCAAAGACTTGCTTATCTTCTGGCAGGTGTTGGTGGATCCTCTTGTTTGGTAGCTCTTCCTCATTGCTTGGGATTTTTAAGTCTCTGGAGAGTAGGAGAGGAGACTGACAAAGTGGCATAATGGGAGGGTTAAGATCAAAATAGGAAAAGACATGTTAGTGTTGTAATTAGAACAGTATCTTAAAAGTTCAGTATAGTTACAATCCCCTTCCTTTTGTCTAAAATCCACTGTCTCTGTCCACTGTGACCATGGAAAGGTTTTCTTTCCAACCATGAGTTTTGTTAATCAGTAAGAGGGAGCTGCTCTTTAGAGTACAGTGGGACAGAACTCCTCTCCAGCAAATCTTTTGAATGGGAGGGGATGGAGAAATACTCAAATGTTTTATGGAGTTTAAAAAGATTAAAATGTTTGTTTTCTTCTTTCTCTCCCCAAACAAAAAAGAGAATGAGGCAAGCCCATGCAAAACCAGGCTGGAATATTAATTATTGTCATGGGTTTTTTGGTCTTTTTACAGCACTCTTGGTCAGTTCAAATCCAGCATGTGCCATAATCGTGGGGCACTTGCCCTCTTCCCTCCAAGCTAAGTCTGTCCCAGTGGGTGGTTTTGCAGACAGCTTGATGAATGAGTGGAAAATTTAATTGAATTAAAAATAATCAGGGTTTTACAATAGAAGTTCTGCCAGCTTTTCTGATTTTCTTGAGATTAATCTTGGAGGCCTTTGAGCATAAAAATATGGCAGACTCTTCACTAGAAATGCCTGGGCTGGATTTAGTTTGCCAGCATGACCACTTGTTGAAATTATCCTTGTCTGGTGCTGGTTATTGAAGAAGAGAAAATCTGTGGCAACTTAGGCTGCAGAAATGTAGTGTATAGGAAGTTGTGATTTATACTTCCTGATAGATTGGTGGTAGAGTTCCAAGTGGATTGTGTAATAGGGCTGCCAAAGACATAGAGTGCAGCGTGTGTGTGTCTGGTTTAGAGGAAACAAGGGGTCTCTTTGCTTGGCATGGTTGGGAGTGGTATTGGTGTTAGGTTAAAGAGTCTGCCTTAAAAACCAGGCAAGTTGGTTTAAATAACAGGTCTAGTAAATAAGAAATATTTATATAACAGGTCTAGTAAACAAGAAATATTTATATAAGAGGTCTAGTAAATAAGAAAGGGGTCAGACTTGTCACAACCTCCAGCCACTTTCTCTGATGCAGTACATTTTTTGGAGGGAATGCAGACTGTAAGGTCTGTCTCTGAGCCAGTTTCCTTTTTCACTGGCTTCCTAAGACATCTAATGGCAGTGCTGCTGTAACATGGTGTTTAATATTTGGTCTCTATGCTGTTCCTGATGTAGGAAATAGGTGTGCTTGCTTTCTTATGTGAACTATGCTCTATGCTATGAGGAAGTGGCCTGGAAAAAGAGGTTTAAATGATTATGCTTCAAGTTTGCCAGACTCTGGGAAGGACTTGGCACCTCTTCAGCTGTGTGTACTACTTCTTCTACTTCTGCTTAAATGTAAAATAGAATCTTGGAGTGGGGAATACTTATGCTTTATATTATATTCTATTTTCTGTTATAAAATCATAACACAGTTCTTATTGTTCAGGAAAATGAGGTGGGTCTGCCTGTGTGCTTCACTCGGTGAAAAACTTACAGTAGATTTTTTTTCTTTCGTGTTCTTTGTCAGGTTGCTTTGAGCACACAGATCTGTTATTTCTTTTAAAGAACATAACTTTCACACAGTGAGATAACATGTTTCTCTGTAGAACATTCTAGTGGTGTGAGTTAGCTCTGTGTTGGCTTGAATTTGCCTTTGCTTTTAACTAACTTGTGCTCAGATTTTGTTTTTGTCCTGCAGCCTTGCCATGCTCTGAAGTTAAGTGTTGTTTAAGGCTTTCTCTCTGGGTCAGGCTTGTGCTGTCATGGCTTGGAGTGTGAAAGTGGATCTTAGGAAAAAGCTTTTTTGTTTTTTGGGGATTTTTCCCATTTCCTGTATTCCCACCAGGCCTGTTGTTTCCTTGTGCAGGATTGAGTTTCTTGAAGGTGGTTGTATCTTTTCTCACTTTCTGTCCAAGCACATGAAAGGTGGAGGATGTTCCCCATCCCTGGGGTGCTGTGTGATCTGTCTCTCTCCTCCTGACACCAGTGGGCTGCCTGGGAGGGGAAGGTGTTGACTCCAGTGCCATTCATGAGAACATGCTGGTACTGTGGGCTGAGGCAGACCCTGAGCCAGTGTTTCAGTCCCTCTGGCTCTCAGTACCAGCTGCCCTCCTGCTCTCCCTTTGCCTGCTTAGACCTTCCTTTCATAAAGGCTTTTTCCCCCCTCTGCTGTAAAAGTATTAACAGCTTAAATATGTGGGAAGTGGGAGGACAGGCTGCTTCTGAATCCTATTAGTACTGTGCTGAAGGAATGGGGATGCTGTGTTAGCTCAGTGTTTTTCTTCCCCATCTGGGAAGAAATAGTCAAAATTCCTGAAAGAATCATAGCCAGATGTTTGTCATTGCTCTGCTTTGACTCTCCTAAATATGGCAAATAGGCTGCCCTAGGACTTATTTTAGTCTGACCTCAGAAGAGAAAGTTAGTAATTCACTTTTTAAAATTTGGAGTTATTATAGAGTTTAAGAAGAAAATAATTGAAGCTCTGCAATTTGTGTACCGTTTGATTCCTCTGTGTATTTCTGTAAACATGTTATTTTGTGTCTGGGGACTTGGCTTTTTTGGTGCTATGTAGGAATGTGGTATTGGGTGGGGAAAGGTAAAACCCCAGCCATTTTATCGACACGCTTGGTCTGGATGTGTTTTGTTTTGAGGAAAGATGTGAACTTAATTTCTATTATAAAAACAGTTTAGTGCTTGACATTTCTCTGAACAATGGGTGTCCCATTATGAGAAAAGAAAATGGGGTTGTAATGCAGCAAAGGAGAAATTATCTGAATATTCCTTTATGAAAAGTCTGTGAAACACACATATGGCAACTTAATTCACAGATATTGTTCAAAATGTGATAAAATGGTCATCAAGTGTCCTTGAAGTGTGAACACAATAGGTTGAGTTCATAACTGTCTGCTCTGTAGTGAGACTGCTTCACCACATGATGTGTACAGATGGAAAACTTCTCTTGCACATCTTCATAGGAGTCAATGGAGCAACAGTTCAAGACCCAAATTTACTTAGTTTCATAGAATCATAGAATTGGCTTGGTTGGAAAGGACCTCAGAGATCATCAAGTCCAACCCTTGATCCACTCCCCCCGTGGTTCCCAGCCCATGGCACTCAGTGCCACATCCAGGCTCTTTGGAAAGATCTCCAGACACGGAGAATCCACTACTTCCCTGGGCAGCCCATTCCAATGCCTGATCACCCTCTCCAGAAAGAAATTCTTTCCAATCTCCAACCTAAACCTCCCCTGGCACAACTTGAGACCCTGCCCTCTTGTCTTGCTGAGAGTTGCCTGGGAAAAGAGACCGACCCCCCCCTGGCTCCAACCTCCTTTCAGGGAGTTGGAGAGAGTGATGAGGTCTCCCCTGAGCCTCCTCTTCTCCAGCCTCAACACCCCCAGCTCTCTCAGCCTCTCCTCATAGGGTCTGTGCTCGAGTCCCTTCACCAGCCTGGTTGCCCTCCTTTGGACCTGCTCCAGGACCTCAATATAGTTTAACACAGAGCTGGTGCAAAGCTGAACTCTTGAAGCTTTCCTAAGTTTACTGTACACTTACTGAGAACTTCCTGCCTGTAATTGTTCTGTCTGGATGAGATCTGATAAAGTAACCCCAGTGTATAACACAGCAATGTTCTGACAGATACCTAGTGGCACAATTCCTGTGCTTGATTCCCTTCGGGTGCCTTCTGAAGTACCTGATGTGCAGCCTTGTAAGGAAGAAGCTGTTACCTCTTAACTTCTTATGAGTTCCAGTAACGTGTTGTGATCACTAATAAGGAAGGATGTACTGTGTCATTTTTTAAACACTTCTGCAGAATACAGGTGTTAATTTTTTTTCATCATTTAGTGGCAATGGCTAGTGGAAATCATCAGCCAAGATGAATCTTATGCCATTCTATCAAAATAACTGAGAAATGCTGTGTTAAAATAGCAAAATCAAAAAGCAAGTCGTTGTCTGGCAAACTTGTCTGGGTGTGGGTGACATCTAAAGCTGGCTTCACAGATGGATAATTCTGTAGAATATGAAAGGGGAAAAAAAAACACAACCCAGTCAGCTAAAGACAGCTACAGAAATACAGAATGCTAAAAGTCAGTTCAGAGAAATTTTAGGTTAGTGATTACCAAAAAAAGGGACTTCATGTTGAACAAGGATAATGTCTCCTGGTACCCAGCTGTGTTCAGGGAAGCAAAGCCTGGTGAACATGTGTTTTATTTAAACAGGGTTGCAAAAGCATACCTGTGTGTCATGTGTTTCTCCTTGCAACAAAACACATTTCTGGCAAAGGCAATGCTACCTACTTGTGCAAGAGGGAGACCATATAAATGGAATATTTAAAAAATTGCTGTGGTGCTGGTATAAGAGATTTACTTAAGATTGTGATATTAGATATGGAGGGGGTAGGACCCATCTGTTTGACAGAGCAGTCATTCACAAGTAAAAATAAGGTGAGAAGACAAGGGGAAAAAAATAAAAAAGTTTTGAGCTACTAAGTAGTCTGTATCATGAGTTCAGAGACACTCCTGGAATCTTTGAATTGCTTATCTAGGTGCTGCTGTCCTGACCTGAGCTACACAGTCAAGCCCCACAGGTACAAAATACAGTGAGGAAACAATAATCACATCTCTAATTTGGAATACATTGCCCTATAGTAACCTCTTTTCACTTGTAGTAGAACTTGTGATGCCTTTCTGACGTGGCTGAAGCACTGGGCTTGGGCTTTCCACACATACATGTGTTTTGGAGCATGCTTCTTATGGTGAAAGAAGGTTTGAAAAGCATCTCAAGTCACTTCTTCCCAGCCTTACGGGAGGTGAATGGGAAATGAAGTATTTTAATGGCCTGCTTTCCCACCTCTGAGATCCAGCCTGATGTGTTTGACATCTCTGCTGCCTGGGCTGCTGCTCATCTCCAGCTGCTCCTGGCAAAAGGCTTTGGGGGCAGCACTTGGTGGAGCCTGAGCAAAAAACAGGAGTGGTAAAATCCCCATATTAGTTTAGAAAAGGAAAGAGGGCTTTGTAGAGGCTCTGTGTTAGAGCTCTCTGATGCCTAGGCAATTGAAATAATTAAAGATGAGCTTCACTTTGCCCCTCAGCCCACCCCTGGGGCAACTACCCCAAAGCCAGGGGTGTGGGAAAGACTCCTTGAAAGGGGGAAGTTAACAAAGCTTTGGCCTTATCTAATCTGGCCTGGAGGTATTTATTAACCCATTGCCATGGTACTGAAACTCTGCTCAAAGTACAGGGGAGAGTGATTTTAGGAAAGCTGGTACAATTTCAGTTTTGCACAAAATGAAAGATAAGTTGGGCCTTTTCTGTAAAAATAACTATTTTGTGTAAAAAAAAATAATCATCTTTTCTTTTTGTCTTATTTTCTAAATGTTTTAAACTATTTCATCAAGCAGGCTTCTTCAAGTGGAGCCACTGGAACACCTCGTAGGGAAAGCCCAGATCAAATCTGGTTCATTTGGAGCAGGGATTATGGTTTTGAGGCAAAAGCATAAGTAATGGGGAAGGATTAGCAATTTTAGGAATCTTTTTTTTTTTTTTTTTTGTGAACAAATGGAAGCAAAGCAATGTCTATGTTTAACAGTACTTAAAAACATGGATACTTTAAGACAGACACACATATGACATGGTACTGTACAAGTTCCTGGGGTACCTACAGCCTGAATGCATGAAGTGTCCAGGCATAGGAAAGGCAGTGGGAGTAGGGGAGGGATCTGTACTGGATTCAGCATCTGTTTAGGGTCTGCAGCAAAAAGTTCATGGGGAAAGAACTGAGATCATCAGTCTGCTAGCTTCTGCTTTCTGAGCTTTATTGTGCTGTTTTACAGCTTGTGTGGAGAAAGTAGGTGATGAGACATTCTGTCACTAGCCTTAATTCCTTGAAATGGAAAGAGGCTTCTTTGGGGAATGGCTGCTAATGGCACACTGCCCATTTTGACAGCAGGCCATTGGCTGTTTCAGCCATCAGGTTGTTCAAAGGCTTGAAATAGTGCAGATATTTAATGTATGATGAAGCTGAGCCCTTCCACGTGTGCACTTGGTGCTTGAGGAAGGCTGTTGGTCCAATGTTGTCCTGTCCTTTTGCAGATTATCTGAAATAGTCCATGTTACAGAAATTTCCCCAGTGTCACTGCTAGTGGAATGTTCTGGCATTTGGATTGCCATGATCTTCACCACTGCTTGGGATTGGCCTCCCCCAAGTGTTGCTGCTGTCATCTGGATATTTAATTACTAGCAAGCATCAGCACTACTTCCAAACTGGCAAGCAGCAACTCCCTGCAAAGCTTTTTCCTGTGATGTATTTCAGGGTTTTCATTTGGGTGACTTACCTCTTCTGCAGGTACTCTGGAGCAGGGTATGCAGCAGAGGTTCACGTTCCAGGTAATGACAGTGAGGGAGAATTTATGCTCTACAGCCAATAATTTTTGTGTATCTTCTGTGTGCTGTTTGTATACAGTGCTTGGGGACTGTGTTGGCTGGATGCTTAACCCTTTTTTTGTGTGTGTTTTATTTTGAGTGCTCCAGGTATTTCAGCACGAGAGCACCTCTAGAACTTGGAACCATTTTTTGTCTCTACATGCTATATACTTAAGTATACATTTCCCAATCTCATTCACATAATTCCCTCCCTCCTGGGGATCTTTTCCCATGTCAACAAATTACAGTTTTCCTACTTGCAGGCATCCAACAATTCCAGCCATTCTGGAAAAGCATGTTTGTTGGGTAGAGCTGGTTCATTTGGCAGAAAAGGGCTTTAGCACTGCTCAAACTTTTAAATGATCACAGGTTTTGAACCAGAGGAGCCAGATGCTTACATTTCTAGAATAATCTGTCTGGCTGTGGATTCTGTTAAAAAAAACCCAAACAAGAAAACCAATGACTGAAGTCTTAGGACTGAAAATCTTGGGGGAGTGTCTTAGAGTTTTTATTTTTAAAACAAAATGTATGACTATTATGCAGTGTAATAATGTAACTTAAAATAGCTCAAATTGGTATTTGCAGCTTCCATATTTGAGTACTTTGGTTTAATAGGAATACTGCAATATCCTGCAGTATTTAAGAAAGTAGTTAGGTGTTCAAGGTTAAATGTACACTGAATTATGAAGAAGTTACAGTATAATTTTCCGGGTGGCAATGGATTCCCAGAGCTCAGTGAAATCCCCTGACATTTTCATCTGTGCAGCTGATGTCAGGTTGTGATATGCACTGCAATATAACAGTGCCCTTTTTGGCACAAAATAACCTGTAGTGAGCACCTGTCAGTGTATTAGTGAATAAACCAAATGCATGTATTTAAAATAGAATTTTCTTTACAATGTAGTAAAAGAAAGATTAAAAGAATTGAACCTCAAAGTTATTGTTAAATGCTCAGATAATCAAAATGAAATAATATTTAAGCAGTATTGGCTGAGGACCTGAAATCAGAGTTTGACACATCAGTTGCTGCCAGGTTCCCATTTTTGTGGGCAGGCAGAGACCATTTTCATTTGAGTGACTTGTTCCAATCAAAATTGAAGAAACTGGTCAAATACTGAAAAAGAAGACAGTTAATTTTTACTTTTCCAGTCTGTGGATTAAAAACTACATCTGGAGATGGTAAGGTCTTCTTACTTTATCCATGGTAACAAATGGATGGTATTCCTTGCCATATTATTTCCTTGTATTTCCTTTTTTCTAACTGATGTGGTTTAAATCTCCCTGTATTAATAAATGCAGTTTTTGTTTATATATATCATTAATGATAGTTATGAATAGGGAGTTTTGAAGGCATTTTTTATCTATCACACTGCAGTTGGACAGAGATCTAACAGATTACAAAAGGGCTGAAGATAAACACAGCTATAAACTCACTGAAATGTTTGTATATTTCTGCTTAAGAAAGGAAATAACAAGCCTAGTGTAACTACTATGTTTAGTTGCTGATTGTCAGCTTTTCATTCTGCCAAGAGATAAGAAATCACTCTTTTTATAAGGAAGAACACTGAAGTGGATGACAGAAAAAGAAATTTTAAAAATCCTTGGCTGGTGAAGCTGTCCTGGTGAAATCAGGTCAGTTTACTTTTCGTGCCTGCTGGTGGAGTGCTCCTTGTCAGTGAGGTTGCCAACTAAAAACTTCTTCCTCTGGTGCAGACCCCCTGTTTCCTGCAGGGTTTGGGCTCCCACGGGGTGCACATTTCTGCAACACAAACTCCAAGGTCAGCCGGTGTTTGCTGAAGTTGGGGGCCAGTGGCTGCACAAGAGTTTCCATTCTATATCCCTGTTTTATAAACCTCCATTTCTTCCAAACTATTGGCTTTTGGATGTGGGTTGGTGTTTCTTTTCCTTCTTTCCTTCTTTTCCTTCTTTTCCTTCTTTCCTTCTTTTCCTTCTTTTCCTTCTTTTCCTTCTTTTCCTTCTTTTCCTTCTTTTCCTTCTTTTCCTTCTTTTCCTTCTTTTCCTTCTTTTCCTTCTTTTCCTTCTTTTCCTTCTTTTCCTTCTTTTCCTTCTTTTCCTTCTTTTCCTTCTTTTCCTTCTTTTCCTTCTTTTCCTTCTTTTCCTTCTTTTCCTTCTTTTCCTTCTTTTCCTTCTTTTCCTTCTTTTCCTTCTTTCCTTCTTTTCCTTCTTTTCCTTCTTTTCCTTCTTTTCCTTCTTTTCCTTCTTTCCTTCTTTTCCTTCTTTTCCTTCTTTTCCTTCTTTTCCTTCTTTTCCTTCTTTCCTTCTTTTCCTTCTTTTCCTTCTTTCCTTCTTTCCTTCTTTTCCTTCTTTTCCTTCTTTTCCTTCTTTTCCTTCTTTCCTTCTTTTCCTTCTTTTCCTTCTTTTCCTTCTTTTCCTTCTTTTCCTTCTTTTCCTTCTTTTCCTTCTTTCCTTCTTTCCTTCTTTTCCTTCTTTTCCTTCTTTTCCTTCTTTTCCTTCTTTTCCTTCTTTTCCTTCTTTTCCTTCTTTTCCTTCTTTTCCTCTTTTCCTTCTTTCCTTCTTTTCCTTCTTTTCCTTCTTTTCCTTCTTTTCCTTCTTTTCCTTCTTTTCCTTCTTTTCCTTCTTTTCCTTCTTTCCTTCTTTTCCTTCTTTTCCTTCTTTTCCTTCTTTTCCTTCTTTCCTTCTTTTCCTTCTTTTCCTTCTTTTCCTTCTTTTCCTTCTTTTCCTTCTTTTCCTTCTTTTCCTTCTTTTCCTTCTTTCCTTCTTTTCCTTCTTTTCCTTCTTTTCCTTCTTTTCCTTCTTTTCCTTCTTTTCCTTCTTTTCCTTCTTTTCCTTCTTTTCCTTCTTTTCCTTCTTTTCCTTCTTTTCCTTCTTTCCTTCTTTCCTTCTCTTCTCTCTCCTCTCTCCCCTCTCTCCCCTCTCTCCCCTCTCTCCCCTCTCTCCCCTCTCTCCCCTCTCTCCCCTCTCTCCCTCTTCTCCCTCCTCTCCCCTCTCTCCCCTCTCTCCCCTCTCTCCCCTCTCTCCCCTCTCTCCCTCTCTCCCCTCTCTCCCCTCTCTCCCTCTTTCTCTTTCTTTTCTTTTTATTTCTCTTTCTTTTTCTTTTTATTTCTCTTTTCTTTTTCTTTTTATTCTCTTTTCTTTTTCTTTTTATTTCTCTTTTCTTTTTCTTTTTATTTCTTTTTTCTTTTTTCTTTTTATTTCTTTTTTCTTTTTCTTTTTTTTCCCCTCCAGCTTAACCACTGCCAGCAGTGGATTTCATTTTGGAAAGTTTGAGCAAGGGTAGTTTGTCTGTTTTGGAATATGTGAATATTAGTCATTATGAAAATACTGGGGGGGGTTTGAGTGGTGAGTTTAAAAATGTGGAAGTTAAAAGCTAAGACATCCTGGAAGCTGTGTTTGGGAGTAACAGAGGATGAATTACTTTCAATAATACTGAACTACTACTGCTACTGAAAATCATAGGCTACGTGTTCCTAGCTTGTTTTTCCATCTTCCTAAGCTAAAATGTTAGGATAATTTGGGACTGTTCATTCTATTCCTGCCTGGTGCTGGCTGAGCACCAAGTGAGGTCTGATGGTGTGTGGCCGTGCTGTCTGTCAAGATACAGCTCCCAGGGATCTTTTCAAGCTCGACCTTAAGATACAAATGGATTTGATTAAAAAAAAAATAAAAATAAAATAAATCCATTGTGTTGAACAGTCTCCTAATGATGACTTCTTAAAATAGTCTGTAGTATTAGACCTGTGTCACTGGGGAAGGATTTTGTTAGCTGCCTATTTAATTTTGGTAAATTGTTACTCTTTCTTTTTTATGTGGAATAATTCAGTAATATCAGTAGCTGCCTTTTTATGTGGAATAATTCAGGAATAGCTGTAGCTGTAGTCTTGGCAGCGTATAAAGAGTAATTGAGAAGTTTGGAATGGAAAGTATGCTGTGCTGTGCATTTGTGTTGAAAAAGGGACCTTGCTGAAAGCCAGTCGTGCTGCTTCTTGCCCTGACATAGAAATTATGGTAATTTAGTAATTACTTGAAAGATTTTACTTTGTGCTACTTATGTGCAGATGAAACAATGACATGTAGAACTTCTGTCAGCCTCAAAATGTTAAAGGTTTTTGGAAAGGATTGGAAACATGAACAGTCTGAGGAACTAAATAGAGAAGAGCTTTTCCACAGCACTTGAGAAATAATAATAATAATAATAATAATAATAATAGGCAGTGTTTGTCACAAGCTTGCCACCTATTTTTATTATAAAATTTTAGAAAAATATGCTTGAAAAGATGGCACTGTTGTTGTCTTATGCTTTGAAGGAAGCACTATGGAATATTCAGCCTAGAATGAAGCTTTTCTTAACTTCTTATACATGACACCAAAAATTTCAGTTTATAGACCAGTCAGAATAATTTTACTCTTAGCATTTGGATGGCACCTTCATAATTTAAGTAATCTGCTGAGTGCTCCCAGATCCAACATCTTTGACAATTTAATCTAAGTTTGATTAGGTTAGAAGGTAGTTGGAAAAAGGATTACTGTGTATTTCACAGAGGAGAAATGGTGGCCTTGGGATCACAGGACATCTCTTGGTCTGTGGTTTCTAGAAGTTACCAGAGCTGTAGGTCCTGGGACAAGCAGTCTGTAAGATGCCTGAGAAAGGTGCCCATGGACAGGCAAAAAGAATGTTATTTATAAAGGTGTGGTTCACCATTACCTGTATCATTCCTTACTTCATAATTTAGAAACCAAAACCCATACCCACAGAGTCTTCTGCAAGCACAGATTTTGGCTGAAAAAATTCAGCTTTGTTCTCACAAAGAAAATGTCATTTTAGAGATCATAAAACTGATCCAGAAAAAAAGAGCTCTCATCACTGTGCTGTCTCCCAACAAGGCATCTCTCTGGCCACTGAAACATTAAACTCATTTTTCCTGACTTTTAGTTCTATTTGTGGGTTTCAGCATCAGGGGCCTGATCCAGCATAATAGTAAGAACCTTTGTAAGGGAGGGATGTATGATTCTATGAAACATGGTACCTAAGTGATGGCAAAATTAAACCCACCAGTATGCTATAGAGCATTCTTGGTGTATAAAGAATACTTTTAACATCAATTGATTCTTCAGCAGATTTTCTTTACACTATTTTTTTTTAAACAGACTAAAATAATATTAAATCTCCACTGCAGACTAAATCCTGTATTAAACTGTATTAAACTATGTATTGTAAAGCAAATGCATATTACACTTCTTACCTCACAAGCCCATTAATACTCACTGTGGATCGTATATCTAATATTCTATGTGCCAGATGAATTCACCTGCTTAACACCTCTGGTTGCCCTTAAAGGTCACAAAGTGACTTGTGGAGACATCAGTGAGAAGTCCATGCTGATCTCCTCCTGTTTCTGTGCTTTCCTCCGTGGTTATAGCATTGGATTCAGTCAGCTCCAGTCACATCAGTGTGATCACCAAAGCCATTGCAGATTGGCAGGGCTGTAGACTTGTCGTATGTTTTCTCACTGAAGGCTGTTTGTGTTTTTTTTTTTCAAGTGGTATAGAAGTGTTTTGCTAAATTGCACAGTTGTAAAAATGTTGACAGTTAATGTCTCTTATAAGAAGCAATTACTCTTGAATTACTGCATCTCAGTGATGTGAAACATTTTCCTCAAACTTTATTTTACTGTTGTTTTACTTTTTTGAACCATCTTTACTTTAAAGTAACCCATTCTTTCTATGGCATGTTTTAATTTGCATGTTTTATTAAATTATTCTAGTTCTGAACCAATTTATTACAATAACTAATGGTTTTAGAAGGTAAATTGTTCTGAATTGGAAAGAGTCACTTATAGAGCTCCATGCCAGATTTGGTGAGAAAGTCATAGAGCCTTCTGGCAGCACTCAGACTTTCCCAAATAAACAAAACCTCAGTGGCATGAAAGCCTGAAGTGTGATCACCCAGCTGTGATGCCAGACCCTGTCACCACAGTTTGAGGGTGAGTTCTGTGCTCCCAGGTGGATCATGGATTGCAGTGGCTCTGCTGCCTCCTGGCACAGCCTGCTTCAGGTGTGTGTTGCTGGGGCAGGTACCAAGGGACATGGAAACCCTTCAGGTTCTGTGCTCAGTGATCCAAATGGACTGGTGTGCAGGTTCATAAATGCTGCTTTTCTTGTGCAGGCTGGGATGCTGGGAGCAAGGCTGTGTGGATGTTGTTGCTTTGGGTGTGCTATGAAAGTTGCCCTATTTCCTCCTGTATTACTAAAGCCACTTTCTGCTCCTGTTTGTTTTGTGGCTTTGCACCTACCTTGAGTGTGAAAAGGGCCAGTGAGCAGGTTTCTGGAGAGGGATTTGTTGCAGATGACTTTAGACAGAAGGCACGGTGTGAGAGGGGGGTGTTTGTTACTGGAGCCTTCCTGTTTATTAATTAACACATTAAATACTATTACCTTGGTTTTTTTTTTTTTTTAAACTCCTGTAAGAAAAAAAAAGTTAGGTTTTTTCAAAGGTGTTTCTTTTTAGAAGATGAGTTGAGGTTGTGCCAGATGTGTGCTGTGATGAGTAGGCTCTGCTGTGGCAGCTTGGCCCCATCAAGTCCCAGTTGCAGCTGGGGGAGAGCCACAACCATGCAAATACACAAACAAATGGTGCTGGGTTATTGAAGGGAGCTGCAAATAGTTTGCAGCTGATCTAGTCTGATCTCTCAGCTGACCCTGCTTTGAGCAGAAGGTTGCTTGGAGGTGACCTCCAGTGGCCCCTTCCAGCTTGAGTTCCTTTGGTCTTGTGAAAATGGTTTGGATGGAGCTGTGTCTGTATGTTGGGTGTTTGCTTGTTACAGTGACAAAAAATAATGGGAAAAATCTCTGAGATAGTTTTCTAAAGATTGTTTTGTTTTCTAATTTGCTGTAAACTTAGTAATCTTCAGCTCACTGTATTTTATTTTTTTTTAATTTCCTTAGTCAAAACACTATGGCCAGACATTATTGACAGAAGTTTACAAGCATCTGAATTTGATTGAATCAGATTATTTTGGGATTGAGTTCCAGAACATCCAGTCCTATTGGGTAAGTACAGTTTTCTGACAAAATCAGTAAAATAAAAAGGTTGGTTGAATGCAGTTTCTTGAGTGCCAGAAATTTCACTCTGCTGAAGTCTCAGGTAGGATTACCTCTTTGGGTCTTGTAAATCTGCTTTGCTCACCAGAACAACAGCTGATAAAGCAGAAGAGAAGAATCAGGTTCTAATTGTTATTAAATCTCCAAAAGATGTACACAGCAGTTAAATAGTTGCTGATGTTCCCACTTTCAGGGAAATAATAAATAATTTCCTCTGACAGGGGCAGCATCAACTAAAAGGGTAGCCTGTGGAGCACTGAAAAATGACATTGCAATGTATAATTTTGGTAGAGTTCATGTTTAGCTGCAGATAATTTTAGTCTTCAATCTTGAGAGTCATTATGAACCTCCTCCTAATAAATATAAACCTCAGCAGACATAGACCTGCAAGCTTTTTAAATCATTGAAGTAGATAAATACAGACACTGTTTAAGCCTCTTAATTGCTTATCCAGTACCCTGCAAAGAGGACAATGTGGCTTCTAAACTAGAAAACAGTCCCCAGATTGTTTTTTTCTATTACTTTCTTTAGTTTTAGGACTCACACACAGAAAATGTGACTGAGAACATAGAGAATGCCAGTAGCACTAATACATGCTGCTCTTGAGCTCTAAACAAGCTGTAAAGCTTGTTTAGTTTTCATTTCTTCTGCAAAGCATCCCAAGTGTTTATGAATCTAATGAGATTATTAAAATCCTGAGAAAGAAAAGTAACTAATAAAGATGACACATAATTGTCTGGTTAAAGTTTGTTTGTGGTGGTTGCTTGGGGGTTTTTTTGTTTGTTTGGAGTTTTTTTTTGTTTGTTTTTTTTGTGGTGGTTTTTTGGGGGTTTTTGTTTGTGTTTTTTTTTCTTTGTTTTTGGTTTGGTTTTGGGTTTTTTTTTTTTGTGTGTGTGTTTTTTTTTTTTTTTTTTTTTTGAGAGGAAAAAGAAAGAGCCTAGGCATCCAGAATATTTTGCATTGGTTTCATGGCTACTCCATTTACTAGAACAACAAGTCTGTCTTTAAAAATATAATATATATAATACCAAAAGACAATAATAATAAAAAATATATAAAATATATAAATATATATATATAAATAAATATAATACCAAAAGAGAAAAATTTATGGAAAGTTAATATTGAGTCAAAATTCTTAAGTAGGTAGGTAAGAGAGCTGGCCAAAGCATGGAAGGGAAAAAAAGTTGGATCTCATAATGTTCTCCAGACTGTTTTTTCATTCTGTAGCCTGGCTTCTTCCTATGTTCCTATGTTTGGGGGGGATTTTGGTCCTCTCCAGGTGGTGTGCTTTTGCTGAGCTGGCTTCTCCTCTGTCCAGATGAGCTTTAAGCACAGATCAGTGTTTTTTTGATTGATACCCAATAGATGGAAATTCAAATAGATAAGTACATTTTTTTTTAAGCTAAGGAATTACTACAGCAAGAAATGCATACTCATAAATTACTGCTTTATTAGGATTTCCTTTTGATGTTTGCATGTTGTATGCAGATATGAATGTCAGTTTGTAATACTTTTTTTTTTCTCTCTTTCATTTCAGATCTGGCTGGAACCTATGAAACCTGTTATTAAACAAGTACGGAGTAAGTAGTTTTAAAAAAGGAAGTTTTGCCTTCATTTGCATTTGCTTTATGTGGGTTGCTTTCACAATTACTACTTGATTTACTGGTTGTGCTTCCCTGAAAACTGTACTTGGTATGGGGGAAAGTAGTTCCTGTTCAGGCCTGCAAACCTGGCATTTTTAATATGTAGTACATGCTGGGTGGGATGGAAACTTACAAGGTATGATTCTTTGTGATAAATATCTAGATAGATTGGGTCAGGTGGTGTTATGTTTAAGTGGAACATGGCATTTGCTGTTTGTGAGCCTTGGTTAGTTGTGTTCTCTTATGGTGGAAAGAAAAAGGAATATTCTGGTTTATTGCATCCATTGCATGAGAAGAGGTGGAGTGGTGAGAGCCTGGCTGAGAGCTGATACACCTTTCAGAAGGGCTGGAAAAAGCTGCAGAGTGGGTATTCCCATGTAGTCCTCAAAAACTTCCTCCAGTGAGCAGCTTCAGTAGGAAAGCAGAGGTAGGAATCTCCCACCTGGTGGGTGGCTGCAGCTTCAGAGTCCTCTTTGCTTCAGTTGTGAAGCTCTTTGGCCAGGATGATACTGAAACAGCAGTGCAATCTTTGCTTTGTGCTGCTCTGGAAAAGCAGCATGGCATACACCCTAAAGGTTAAAAATGATTGAGGAATACAGTATGGATGTGCTGATGTTGAAAGATTAGATCCAACTTCTTTTCCCTTTAAAACAACAGGATCAAACTGCTTATTTTCTGTTTCTGAATGTAAAGGCTTTGTGGAAGAACAAAATCAGGAGGGTGTGGGGGATTCCTTTTCTTTTCAAAATCTTAATTGAAAAAGGTAGAAAATTAGTACTGGGATGTAGTTTTTAGTTAATATTCTGCCTAAAGCTGATTGCATTGGCACTTTTTTTAAAGATTTCTTTTCAAGTTTTTAAATCCTTAATCTGTATGAGACACCATGGTGTTACCATGGGCTTTATGGTAATACACCTCAAACTTGTTAGTTTATGTTGATGGTGATTGCAGTGTAACTGTAGGCAATCAGTTTGAGTCTCTGACATGTTCTCTAGAAACAAAGAGTCTTAATTAACTTCATATTAGTCTTGGCTAATGACCTGTTCTGAGATACACAGAACTTTGTGTTGTATGATTCTGGTTTTACTTCTGATTAATTTCAAATAAACACAGTTTTACCACCAAGCCACTCCAGAAGGTAGGGAGTTTATATCCAAATTTTCAACTTCCCAAAAGGCACACAATATCAGATTGGTGTTTTTTGGTTTGGTTTTTTTAATTATTATTATTTTTTTATTATTATTATTCTTGGTTTTGCTCAGATTTGGCTTCTTAAAAAAATTCTGCATCTTGGTTAAGACTGGCCCACTGTTTCCTTTCCCAGTGAGAATGGGGACAGAGAAAAGGTGGGATAAAAAAACCAAACAAAGAGTTGTGCTGCAGAAGCAAATATGTAGTCTTACCTTTTAATTTTTAGTATTTATTGTGATTTTATGTAAGTGAATCTCAAAACACTGCCAAAATTGCTCCTGCAACAATACTTTGCAATTGATTGGTATGAGTAACATGCAGGTCTGTTCTTAACCTTGTGAGGGTCTTTTAAGGGCTCAGAGTATTTTCATACATTTAATGTAAATTTTTGGTCTTTTTACCAGAATCATAAAAGATATTTATTTTATTTTCCCTAGCTGGTACAGCTGAAAAGCATCATTTTAGTCTGTATCTTTTGTGTATTTTTAGGGGGTTATTTCCAGCTTCCTTTCATTTTTAGATTCTACACTGTAATTAGGGTGCAGATTTCTGGTTTTTTCTTCACCAAAGTTTTGGTCATTCTGGTTTGAGAGGTTGGAAACTGCTTTTCTGACAGCTCTGGTAGTCTGCACGTCAGCTCTCCCAGCAACTTGGCAGAAAGCAAGGTTTGTTATTCTTGTTAGCAAATGAGAGGGCTGTTTGGTGTGTGGCAATTGGGTATCCTGTACAGAATAAATCAATGTATTTTGGTGCTGATGGTGTTAAATTGGACTTTTCCAAGCTTTAAGATACCTTAGTACTTAAAATAAAGAAATACAGCCTGGTCTGTGCTTATCAAGATGATGAAATTTTTTTGGGGAGGTCATATTTGTCTTAAGCTTGCTTTGAAATGGCAGCATCATGCAGACAGGGTGGCTGGGCCAGAAAAGCAGCTCTGCAGGGCTGGCTTTGAGGTTCTGGATCCCATTCCCATAGTGTCTGGAGGAGAAGAGTCTAGCAAGAAGAGGGGTTGCAGTTTTTCCCTTCTTGGGTCTTTCTCTGCCTTTTAGAGGGGGTTCATCTTTACTTAGTTTGTTCTGCCTCTCTTCAGCTCTGCATCTGAACAGGAGGCAGCAGTGTGCCCAGGTGGCCAAGAAGGCCAATGGCATCCTGGGCTGGCTCAGGAACAGCGTGGCCAGCAGGTCCAGGGAAGGGATTCTGCCCCTGTGCTCAGCCCTGGTGAGGCCACAGCTTGAGTCCTGTGTCCAGTTCTGGGCCCCTCAGGAAGTTCAGGAAAGAGATTGAGGTGCTGGAGCAGGTCCAGAGAAGAGCAAGGAGGCTGTGAAGGGATCCAGCACAAGTGCTGTGAGGAAGGGCTGAGGGAGCTGGGGGTGTTGAGGCTGGAGAAGAGGAGGCTCAGGGGAGACCTCATCACTCTCTCCAACTCCCTGAAAGGAGGTTGGAGCCAGGGGGGAGTTGGGCTCTTTTCCCAGGCAACTCTCAGCAAGACAAGAGGGCAGGGTCTCAAGTTGTGCCAGGGGAGGTTTAGGTTGGAGATTAGAAAGAATTTCTTTCTGGAGAGGGTGATCAGGCATTGGAATGGGCTGCCCAGGGAAGTAGTGGATTCTCCGTGTCTGGAGATCTTTCCAAAGAGCCTGGATGTGGCACTGAGTGCCATGGGCTGGGAACCACGGGGGGAGTGGATCAAGGGTTGGACTTGATGATCTCTGAGGTCCCTTCCAATCCAGCCCATTCTATGATCCTCAAGGTGGGCAGTCCTGGCTACTCAGGGCAAGGTGCACATTAGGACAGGTCTCAGGATGTTGTGGCTGAGTGGGGATGAGTGGCCCTTCTCTTACCCAGGGAGTGCCTGCAAATGTCAGCTGGATGCTCAGCAGGTTTCTGTAAGCACAGCTTGGCTGGTGCTCTGACTGCTTGCCAAATTCTCAGCCTTTTGTGCTTTGGGACAGGAAAAACAGGAGCAGAATGGTGGTGCCCAGAAGTGACATGACAAGTGATGTGGTACCCTGCAGTATTCCTCCCAAAGCACTGGGGAAACAGGAGTGGTGAGCATGGAGTCAGCCAGTGCAGCAGACCAAGTGGTGACTCTGAAATGGTTACCACAGCCCTGCTGGGCTTTCCTGTAAAACGTTACACAGAGCATGATGGACTGTTCCAAAGTGTTACTTAGGCTTTTGTTTAATTTAAATGTTACATTAGTTTTCTTCCCGTTGTCAGGACTGACAATAAGGGTGTTAAAAATAGGAAGCAATGTGTACTGGTGGGCAGAGCAGGCTGCAGACACACTCTTGGAGGAAGCCAGCTGGGTCTGGCTGGCCTTGGGAATTCAGTTCCACAGTGGGATGCATCTCCACCTTCTTCCCCTCTCACTGGGCTATCTCTGATGCTTTGGCTTGCAGTCAGGTAGTTGTATTACGGCTTTCATGTTGCACAAAACTATTTTTACAGCATCTGGAGTGTAGACTTGCTTTGGAAGTAGCACAGATTGTTCCTCTGAACACTCTGCTGTGTGTCCACTGCCATGGAGCTGCAGTTAGGTGACAAGCTGGCAAGTCTTTGTGGTCATTGTATTTCTGTGCATGTTGGAAAGCATAATATGCATATGCTTATTAAAAACAAAACTTGTTTTGTGAAATGACTGATTTTTTTCCTGTAGGACCAAAGACTACAATGCTTCGTCTAGCTGTCAAGTTTTTCCCTCCAGACCCAGGTCAATTGCAAGAGGAATATACTAGGTAAAGTATTTTTTGGAAGATTTTGGTCTGTGTTACCTACTGAATTGAAAGGAGGGTAGGGGTAGGAAGGCAATGCATCTTTTTCCAAACACACCTCACATTGAAGATGAGCAAAAGAGGTATCACAGCCTTAGCAGATACATAGTGGCAGATGAATGTTATTGGAGAATATATTTTTCATAATAAAAAAAATTCCATTTAGGGCTTGCTAAACATCACAGTGTTGAGACAGGATATAGAAGAGATACTCATATTCATGAACACTACCTGTATAAATACTCAGTAGTTATACTTGGTACCTATTTTAATAAATGATTTATTGTTTAAAGTTCTGAAGTCCATATTTAAGTATTCTACAACTAGCAAATGTGCTTTACTGTTTTTCTCTATTTATGGAGTATTTATTGTAGAATTCTGATCTGTGCTTACACCTCTAGGTATTTCACAATGCTGTTAATGATATGTACACTTTATTGTGAGTGTCACAAAGAAACCAAGATAGCTCAACCATGCAGAAAACAGCATACTTTGTAGAAGTGTTTAATACATACTTACAGTACTTTAAAATAAAATAACCCAACCCCTTGTTTAAAACTTGTACGTTTTACACTCTTTATGCCTCAGGAATTGAATAATATTTTTAAAATTAATTCTTTATTTAAAAAAATATTGTTCTCTTTCAGATTGTAATTCAGTAAGAAATATTGATTGCTCTATCAGTTTAGAGGTTTATAGCTGTTCCCTAGAGTCTTTGTTGTACCTTCTTTGAAGTAAACAAGAAAGCACAGAAGATTTGCCAGCTTTACATTCACAGTAAACATGTACCTTTTACAGTCTTTATGCCTCAGGAATTTAATATTTTTAAATTAATTCTTTATTTAAAAAAATATTGTTCTCTTTCAGATTGTAATTCAGTAAAAAATATTGATTGCTTTATCAATTTAGAGGGTTATAAGCTGTTCCCTAGAGTCTTTGTTGTATCTTCTTTGAAGTAAAGAAGAAAGCAGAGAAGATTTGCCAGTTTTACATTCATAGAAGCATGTCAAAATATTTCTTTACTAAATGAGTCCTTCTCAGCACACCTTGAAGGCTCCCACATTTTTCATCTATCCTTGTATGTTTTGCAGGCAGCTTAGTACTTACAGGACTTACATGCTGGTTTCATAAAACCCTGCTCAGCTGTTTTACTGTTCTTTCAGAAGGGGGGACTTGTAACTCCAGCACTTGTCATTCTCCCAGGTACCTGTTTGCTCTGCAGATCAAGAGAGACCTGGCTGAGGAACGACTGACCTGCAGTGACAACACTGCTGCTCTCCTGGTCTCCCACCTTCTGCAGTGTGAGTACCTCAGCTCTGGTGATGTTGCCATTGCTACCTCAGTTAAAGACCACACAGAAGCTCTGAGCAATTAAAGGATTTTCCATCTTGCAGCGTTTCCTTCTGTGCATGGAGTAAAGCAGTTGGTTTTGAGCCCTGGGATCAGCATGGGGGGTAGCTGTGGGGAGAAGCAGCTGCTGCTTCTCTGTACAGTGGTTTTGACTTTGTGGTGATTGTACAAAACACAATCCCTTGCATGTTGTCTTTTTTCCCTATCTCTGCAAACTGAGTCACCAGAACTCCTTCCAGATACTTGCTCCTGTCTGTCTCTCTGCTTCCTTGCCTTCATTTCTCAGGGTCCCTGTGGCTGGGGGAGACAAATATGTAGAGACTGAGCTGGAATAAAGTTCCAAATGTGTCAGAACAAGTTCTACAGTAGTGTTGTCAGCACCTTCCCTCCTTGCTGGGATTGCAAGTGGAAATGGAAAGCAGTTGCTTTGAAAGCTCTCCAGGTTGCTGCTTGCTCCGTTTGTACTGAGCCTTTTAGGGCTCTTAAAGCCCTAAAAACGTGTCCTTTAAGAGGAGCAGGTTGGCAAATTTGAAAGAGTTCAGACACCAAATCAGCTTGATTAGCAGCCATATGATAGGGTTTACACATCTGTAACTTGAGCTGCAGAAATGATTTTTTGTGCCTCCTTCCTGGCTTGAAACAAAAGCTGTTAGATGATACCTCAAAAAGCTAAATAGTTATTAGTTATATAATAATATATAACAAAGTTATATAATAATACAATTATAATCATATTAGTTATGGTGATTTTACTGGAAGAGCAAATCTGCCTTGTGTCTGTGTCATCAGTGAGTGACAATTAAAATTTGCTCATGATTTTCCAGCAGTGCTGTTGAGCAAATCACAATGCCTGGCCTTGCTTCTACTCTACTAGAAAATTAGAAGTAGGAAAGAAAACAACTATTTTAAACAAAAGTTGTTTTTCAAGAGTGCTTTTATTTATTTTCTTGTTGTTTTATATTCTGGCTTAATTCTGGCTTAAAGAGCAACAGGCTGTTGCTCTTTTAAGAGCATTTACTTGTCATTTTTATGTACATCTATCATGTTCTGTCTGTCTGTCTCATGCTTTTCTTTTCCAAGCCAAGGACTTCTGGTATTTTCATATCATATCAGATGGAAGCTCTTCCACACATTTAATTCATGTTTCTTTTTTCCATAAATCTCTCCCGAAATCCACAGTGTTATTTCTGAAACATGTGACTTTGTGGAGACCAGAACTCAAGATACAGGTGCTGTGGGGATTTATAGTCACATAACACTGCTTTCTCTCTTTGCAATGTATTTATTTTTGCACTCTTCCTGAAATCAAATTTGTCTTTTACCCATGTAGGCTTGTCCATAACAATTTCACATGTATTTAGATAAAATTAACTGAAATACCCTGGTTTGGTATGAGGTCTCTGTAAGGAAGAAATGTTTAGACCACCTCACAGTGACTCACTTCATACACTTGACCACAAAGGTGTCTGCATGTTCCAAATGAGGTTAAAATACTGATATAATTCCCAGGAATTCTGCTTTGGATAGGTGTGAGTGCTGTAAAATGAAGCTGTAATGCACAAAGTGCTTAAATATGTTCTGGCTCTTGGAGTCTCTGTAATTCCTTACCAAGTATTTGCTCTCCTTGTTCCTTTTCCATTGTGTTGTCTTATTCTAACATTTTGTTTCCTGTAATAGCTGAAATAGGGGATTTTGATGAATCAGAGGATCGAGAACACCTTAAAACAAACCAGTATTTGCCAAACCAGGAAAGAATTGAAGGGAAGATTCTTGAGTTCCACAGGAAGCATGTGTAAGTGAGAAGTAATGTATACCCTAATGTATACAGATGGACTTGCTTGGTGGAGGTCATGCATGCTGCACAATAGGATGATGTTAAGATGGAATAATTAAACACCATTCCCATCTAACAAGAGAAGTTGGGTGTAGCAAGAGTTACATAGTTAGGAGAGCTGTTGGGCAGTTATTTTTGTCAACTTGAGTACTTTAATAACATACAAAAGAAAGCTCTCAAGTGCTTGTAATAATGGTAAATCATTCTTCAGAATTATTGATTTATAAAGTTTAAGTACAGCTTGCTATCAAATGTGTAGGTGTTGCTTTTGTCTAATTAGGAATCAGTCACATTGTATTAATCCTGTACTCACTAAGCATAAGGAAAATGGGGAAGGATGAAGGGAGTGGAGTGGAAATAACTTTCATCAGACTTTATGCAATAATCTTAGAGTTTGAATAATTCCAATAGATACTGAGGAGCTGCAGAAAGGAATGATTTATTATTTGAAATGCCCACTTCTCCACTGAGAGCATTCAGTGTACAGTAAAGTGTGTTTTATGGTCTAATCTGGATGATCTTGAGATGTGAAGAACTACTCCATGTAGGTAGGGTAAAATATTTTGATAAGTAAGGAGATTTGGAGCAGGCAGTCAGTGTAGTTCTCATGAAAGAGAAGGCAGCCTACAGGGAGACTCTGGTGTGAGATCAGGCAAGACTGAAAGATCAGAGTTTGCCCTGCATGATCTGTATTTGCCACAGCTTCATTCTTTTAGGCTTTTAAGCACACAGTGTTAAATCACTGAGAAATCTCAGACTATTACCTGCCATAATCGACAGGTTAAATCAAGAGAACGTATCTGATAAAATGTGTTTTTTTTAATAAAAGACCCAATAGGTCTATCATTTCTGTAATTTTGGGAACTTTGTGTCTTGATTTAGCTATTTTAATTGCTCTTATTAGCTGTGAATATCCACACACACAGTTTGTTGTGCATGGTTATGCATTATTATCCAAATGCCATATTAGAAATTTAAGTTTTCCTTTTGCTCTGAAGGGGTAAACTCTGTTACTGACTGCCTCCCTTTCAAGACAGAACAAGGAGATTTTTCAGGGCACCATCTGTGTTTAAGGCTAAGACACATCCTGTATTATTATGGAATCAATTCCTGAGAATTTCAGTTAATTAATGATTAACTATTATATATACAAATAGTTAATTAACTATTTGCTTTTTATGATAACTTGTTTTCAGCTGTACTGAGGGAGCTTCATCTTTGTAGATCCTTGGTGAAATCGTGGTTTTTACAGTTTTTCTTCCTTAGAATTTTTGGAGGTGCATGTGGAAACAATGAAAGACCAAACTAAATGCTGTTTTGAAGTAATTTGAAGTTGTTTTTAAGTAAATTAAAATGTATGCTAGGATACCTCGAGAGAAGGTAGCTGGCCAAGGGAAACTATTAGTTGCACAGTAATATTTCATTATTTTTGTCATGCCAAAAGAAAAGTGCTGAAGGTCCCTTTGAAGCAAAAGAAAATAAAATATTTTTCATACAACTTGTAATGACATTGTGAAACTCACAGGATGTGAAGTCTAAAGCTACAAATGGCTTCATGAAAGGGGTTTTTTGCCATCATACAGTGTAGGCTGATGGCTTTCAAATTGCAGGTGAGATGTTTGATTTTTGTAGTGCTGGGATAAGTACATCCAGACCATGCACAGAAAAGTCCTTTGTTAATCACATGCCTGGAACTGATTGAGTTGCTTCTGTTTTGTGGGGAATTTTTGTGGTTTACTTTTCTTGATGGAAAGGTCATGATTGTTTTTTGAGTGAGTCAGGGACTGGTTAATTCTATTAATCAGGTTTGAGTTTTTTTCCATCAAGTTACTACTCATCATTCTCTACAGTAAGGAAGGTTTGTATTTTTGTCTGTCAGGAAAAAGTCAGAGGCAGGTTAGCAGAAGAAGATTCCTTGCCTCATCAGTATACTTTTCATTAGTTTAAGGAGAATTGCATCCAATACAGCCAAACCCTATGTTAAAGCAACATTTTAGAATACTACATTCAAACCACTGTAAGATTGAAAGCTTTCCCTTGCTCTGCCTTGATTCAGGTAACACTTCACAGGGGGGTTCTGTGTGATACCAAGTCAGGAGCAGTCATCTGATTTTCTCAGGCTGGAGGTGCAGCTGTCAAATAAAATATAATCTGCATATTCAATCCATTCTGTATCAAAAGAAAATACATCCAGAGTGCTGTGTTCAGAAAGATGGGAAATTAAAGCTTGTTTTCTACTGAGTATCCTTTAGGTTTTTCATTTCACTTTTACAGATTCTTTCTTTTACTTTCACAGTGTAGAAACACGGGTTTGATATTTAACTTTGCAAATGCAGTAACAGTAAACAGGATGAGTTACAGTTTTGATAGAGCACAGAACTTTCTTGCTTCAGCAGGAGACTGAATTAACTTATTTCTGTACTCTATTTTCAAAAAAACCTTGTGTTTTGGTGATAGTGTATTGGTGGTTGTGCAGTTAGATCCTGGCACCCCAGACACTCAAAATGCAGTTTACTGTGTTCTTCCCAGCAGTCTGAGTAACCTGCTGTGGGGTGAATGTAGTCTAGAATTAAACACAGCTCAATTTGCTTGTGTTCAGATAGCTGTGTTTGGGTTTTTTTGTTTGTTTGTGTGCACAAACATAAATCAAGAGAGAAACAGAAGATTTGCTAGGTTTATATTTACAGTTACTGTTATCCTTCCTGTTTTCACAACTTATTTGCCTCATTGTTCATGATTTAAATTCTTTTAAGTTGTCTGTAAATTAGGGAGAAACTGTTGACATTGCTACAAAGTCTGATGTTTTGACACTTCATCTTTAAAATTCCATATTAATCATTGAGTTTAAATGTAAATCTCCCTACATTTAACAGCATTTGTTTTAGTTGGGTCACCCCAGTTGCTGTAACAAGCTTCCAGTGTTTGTCTGGATGGCTGTGAGGAACCTTGACATGAAAACCTATGGGACTTTTTGCTGGAAAGTACTTGTAATAGATAGTCTGTTGTCCACTGACCTGGGGAGGATTAAGTAGATCTATCTGCTTAAGGGATGAACAAAATTAGACCAGATTGTTTTCAGGCTGGTCTGTGCAGCTTAGTCTGCAGCAAACATCTGAGGGTAATTACTCTGAAACTGCTGCTCATTTGTTAACTGCTCAGGAGCTGCCTGGGATGGCTCCCAGCTTTCCCCACTCAGGTTTTTTTTCTTCTTTGCTAGGTATAGCCAAGTTGCATGCATGAGAACACTCTTAAATTTTTCTTTTTTAATTATTTCTAAGATGAGGCATGCTTTGGATCATGCCTAGTGGAATGTACAATAGCTGTCAGTGGTTCTGCTCAGTAATACTGGACTGTTCTGGAAGAATTCTTAGTACTATGTGGCTCAAATGTTCTAGTTGCCCTTTTTTCCTATTTTTTTCCCCTCTTCTTCCAGCCCTCTTTCAATCTCTGGCAACCTTAGAATCCTCAGCATCCTCCTTAAAAGACAAAGCACTACTTCAGTTCCTACTGTCACTTGATTCAGAAGAATTATAGTAGGAATTAGTGTGGGTGGGAGTTGCACACAGTTCTCATGGAGTCTAACACCAGAAATTGTGCCCAAAAGTCATATTTATGATCTACCTTTTTTTGGTCTTGTGTGTGTTTAATAAACAGGAGCCATAGTACATCAACTGTTTTGACACAGTTAAGGAATCTATGGCAGAAATGTTAATAACACCTCAAACCAAGTGTAAAAACTCTTATTCCAGCATTACTCATTTCAGTAAGGGGGAGAGAAATCTGCTTTGCTGGTTTAACCTCTTGGGTCTAACTAATGCCTGTGATGGTAACACTGGAGAAATGCAACTGCAAGACTCTCTGTGTAGTTTGTAATATACTTTTCCATTTAAAATCAGATCTTTCCTCCTGTGTAATTGTTCTTTACAATCCCTTTATACATACAGCACCATATAACACTAACATTTGGATAAGGTTGGACTATGGACTGAACTTGTAAAGTTAGAAGCTTCACTAAATCCCTGCTTTCTGCAGCTAGCAAAATAAATTTTGGATTTCCTGTTGTAGTGTTTATTTTTTTTTTCCCCCTCCAGAATGAATAAGGCAGTAGAATACTGTTGAAATCCTGCCATTAAATGTATGTGCATTCAGGCTTCCTTTCTCAGGGCATTTTTGGGTATGTGTGTGTTTTAGTCTAAGGAGCATTGAATCAAAGAAGCCTTGTTTCTTCTAACAACTTCCATTTTTAAAATGCTTGCATACTAATTAAGTTTCCTAATTGCACTCTTAAAATGCACAGACAGTTCTGATATGCAGTTTAATGTGTATAGTTGTCATCCCTGTTTCTGATGTAATAATTTCAAATAATTTCAAATGTAATAATTGTTTCCCTTAACGTTCTCAATATATATTTAAAATAAATCTGCATGGGGGGAAAAAACCTTGTTTAATACGAAACAAAACCATAGGTAGATAGGAGATATTTTGCAGGATCGTGGCCAGAAAGGGAAGTCGTGGTGGCTGGGTGGCACATGGAAATAAATCATGCTACAAATAGTTTATCATCTGTTTTAATGAAATGGAATACAGACTTGTGGAAAGAAGGCCATTTTGTGGAAAACAGGATTTTTCAGAATTTGTCTTTGAGCATGAATGTGATCTGGTCTCAGCCCTAGCTGGTTGTAAATGGAATACTAATAAATTTTTTATCCCCTGGATCTTCCTTCCACCATTAGGTTTGTACTACCAAAGCTGCACATTGCAGGAGCAGTTCAGTCACTGCACTAGCATAGGAGGCTCATGTGGCACTTGTAACATTTATTATTCCTTATAATTTTCTGTAGTGATCCAGGAATTGCTTGCACAGCTGTGGCTGAGGCTGTGTCACCAGTCCCAGGTCCTGGGCTGCTTGTGTTTTCATGGGGTTAGCACAGGAGAAGGGTCTCCTGACTGAACTTGTTTTCCTGAGCTGTATTTATGCCTAAAATTGGGCAGTAGTGTTGTCTTGCACTATGCTTTTAGTTCAGGGACTGCTGTAGGCAAGAGGCTTGTTTTTGTAAGAAGAACTTGTTATTACTTCACAGCATAACTGGGGCAGAGTCAGTAGCAAGAACTCCATTTCCATGGCAGTGTTTGCTTTTTCCTGGAGTATCCTAAACCCCCTGTCAGGATGCCCAGACTGATAAGAGACAGTAATATGAACTATATAATAAAGTCAACTCCCCCTTGTGGAGGAAAGTAAGAGGGGAAAGGAAAAAAAAAAAGAGGGGTGTTTTGTCATGCAGGAAAACCAAATGCCAGTTGTTTGACTTCAGCAAGCTTGTAGAGCAGTAAATGAAGGCTGAGTCTGGGGCTGGAGCTGCAGTGGTCTGTGTTGGTTTATTGGGCTTTGAACACTCAGAAAGGGGGTGCTCCATGCCTCTACATCATCTTTCCATTTGCAGAGGAATTTCAACAGTAGATGATACTTCATAACTCATTTTTAAAATCCTCGTGGTGTTTCCTTGACAAGGAGGAAATCGTAGAGCCAAAGACTGAAGGAATGCATTGTACCCGTTAGCACCCTTGTAATTCCCATGTAGTCCCATCATTTTGTTGCAATATTTGTTTGGTTTCCCCTGTATTGCAGTGCTTTCATCTCTCACCTTGTGTCTAGTTAATGTTAAGCAGAGGAAGGAGCATTGGGGATTGAATTCTGGTTTTTCAGCTTTATTCTTTGTAAACTGAAAAAGCCCTGAACTAGTTAAGGTTTGTTTCAGTGCTTCAGTCTATGGGATGCACTGAGGGTCAGTGATCTCCTATTGCATATTGCTTTTATGACATACATTTCAGTGCAATACTTAACTTGAAGTGCAACTGCCCGAGCAGATTAAATAGAAAGTTTACATTTAGTGCCTGAGCGAACTGGTCATTGCTTTGGCCATGTTGCCATTATTGTAGGATCAGGTTGATCTTAAAACTTTTATTTTTCTTCCTTGCTGTAGGGGTCAAACTCCTGCTGAATCTGACTTCCAAGTGCTTGAAATTGCTCGGAAGCTGGAGATGTATGGCATCAGATTTCACCTTGCCTCTGACCGGGAGGGCACCAAAATTAATCTGTCTGTTTCACACATGGGGGTGCTGGTATTCCAGGTAAGGTGGGGGCAAGGGACTGGGTAGCTGTGTCTGTCTTTCCATTAGGATGTCTTGGGAGTAAGTCTGTTAAGCTCAGTTAGCTCTGATGCCTTTAAAGCTTGGCATATTTTATGGTCAAAGGAGTGTCATTTTAACCCCCAAAATAGTGTTTGATGCAGCTTGCCCTTGGTGTTGCAGAGAGAAGAGCATCAAAGCCAACAGTGACAACAAATATAAGAGGGTTTGTTGTCTTTTTGAAAGTTAGTTATGTGTTTGGAGAAGATCATTCATTCATTTGGTGATGGGGAGGGTTGATGTAGGGCAGCAGTGTGAAGGCACAGCCTGGGTTTAGCTCTGTTTTAACCAAATAAGTAGGATTTGTGAGCAAGAGAGCTTTGCAGGGTTCCTCGCACACGTGGCAAATACTCCTCAGTATGTTGTACTGCCAAATTAGACAAAAGTTTCGTGCAGAGGATAAAGAAAGCATGTTAAATAGAGTTAAATATTTTTCATATTTCTCCTACCATAAAGTATCTTGATTATTGATGAGTTTGAAGCTTTCCTATCCCATAGAATCATAAAACCACAGACTGGTTTGAGTTGGAAGGGACCTTAAAGCTCATCCAGTCCCAACCCTCTGCCATGGGCTGGGACACCTCCCACCAGCCCAGCTTGCTCCAAGCCCCATCCAACCTGGCCTTGAACACTTCCAGGGATGAGGTATCCACAACCTGAGGCAGTGTTTCATCACCCTGATAGTGACAATTTTATTCCTAATATCTAATGTAAACCTACCCTCTTCCAACTTAAGTTGTCTCCCCTTGTCCCATCACTACAAGCCTTTGTAAAAAGCCTGGGGTGTTTATGCATTGTCTGTATGCCTACAACAAAGTTTTGTTTGCTCCTCTTGCTTTAGAAACTTTTGCCAGCTTTTAACTTTTATGATTTTAATTCAGGGTAACACGAAAATCAATACCTTCAACTGGTCAAAGGTCCGTAAACTGAGCTTCAAGAGGAAAAGATTCCTTATTAAACTTCACCCAGAGGTTTGTGTAAGTTTTACTGTCCTAACTGGATGGTTTTCAGTGTTGAAAAAAAATTCTTAGTTTTATAATGAAAAATTCTATAGTGTGTCATTGTGTAAAACCACTTCAGCAGGGTAGGCCTGGATTCATCATTCAAGTAAAAACCTTTCCCTTCTCACTTCACGTCTGATGTCTTAGATTTTCTGTGTAGCAGCCTCAGCTTATCCTTGATGTAGGCACACACACGAAATAGAAAATTATAAAATAAGTCCAAGTATTTTTTTTGTCTCTGCTTTTACTCTGAAAAAATTACATTTATTATTTTTCATGGCTGCAAGTAGAAGTTAACACTCTCATGAGTGCTCTGATCCATTATCATCAAAGTGAATGAAAGGTTACTTAAGCATTAAAATAGTAATTATTGTTAGGTAGAAGTGTGTTGGGGAGTGCTTTTGGCTGTAGCTCCTTTAAGGAACACTGTAGTACACTGCTGGTACAAACAGTGGTTACTTGATAGGACTGTTTCCCCCAGGAAATAGTTGAATATGTGCTGTGCAAACAAAAAATCTGATAGACATTAATAATAATAATGAGAATAACCTGATACCTCTCAGGAAAGAACACATATCTGAGATCCTCTTGTAGGAGCTTAATTTGAAGGACTCTGTGATTAGTCTTGGTACAGGCTGTAGCCTGTGTGATAAGGCTGTAGCCTTATCTTTTCTATATGTCTGTACAGCAGCAGAGTTATTTATCCTGCTTGGCTGTAAATGGTTTTGACAGCAGGTGTTATCAGACTTGTTGTTGTACTTCCACACTGGTAACTAGATTATGTTCAACATTAAAGTGAGGGAAAAAATGCTTGACCATATTACATTACATGTGTCAAGCAGGACACACAGTGTAAATAATAAAGTGTCTTGTGAAGAGAAGCTCAGAAATTTCATGTGATAGCTGCACTCTGACATGCACAGGATTTTCCAGTCTCATCTAAATCTCAAAGTAAGAGAAGCATCAAAACTTCTAACAAGAAAGTATTTTAAAATTGCTATTATTTCACTTAAATATTTTGATTTTTCAGGTTACTTTATGGTCTCTACTTCTTAACGTGGGTTATATTAAACATGTTACTGAAGCCAACTGCAAGTTAAACATTTTTGAAAGCAATTAAATTAGTGAAACTTCATTCAAAGTCACTTCCACTGCTTTAAGGCATATGAGAAGTGACTTTGCAAAATATTGCCTCTCTCTGGAGTTCAGCCTTTTTGTTGGCAACTGTTTATACCTTCCTTTTCTCCTTCATGACCACTTTATGTGCTACTTAGTTTTTGTGTTTTATTCCCAGGGCCCATATCAAGACACGTTGGAGTTTCTTTTGGGAAGTAGGGATGAGTGTAAAAACTTCTGGAAAATCTGTGTTGAATATCACACATTCTTTAGGCTCTTTGATCAGCCAAAGCCAAAGGCTAAAGCAGTGTTCTTCACCAGAGGGTCATCATTCAGATACAGGTAGGGAGAAACATAACAGATTTACTAAAGCTGAATTCCTTAGAAAAAGAGATTTAAAGGAAAAACTGTTCTTAAAGTAATTCTATTTATAATTCTTAGTGACTCTTTTATAATGTTTGGTTTTTTGTGGGTTCACAGTGGCCGAACACAGAAGCAATTAGTGGATTATATTAAGGACAGTGGGATGAAGAAAATGCCATATGAAAGGTAAGTAAGGTGAAATGTAAGCTGAGATGTTTACAGTGCCCTTATTTCCTAAATTCCAGTGTTTCCAAATGATGCATGGAGGCATGGTCATTTATGGACTTCTCAGTTAATGAGGTCTACCTCCAGTTTTAGGTACCTGGACTAAATATATAACATTTATAATTATGTGGTGGTGTAAAGAAGCTTAGAGAAGTTTCAGTATTGCATTTTAATGTCTATGGGCAGTGTGTGGTTAGACATCTAATAGTTAGGAATGTTTTGAAGGTTCACTGAAATTAGTGCAGACTTGTCTGTATGTCACTAGCTATGCAGCCAGCCAGTGGCACAGCACATGATTTAACTTGGGATCTGCAAGCCTGGAACTGTGACCTTAAATACTCTTTCATTTCTAAACATATAAATAAATAAAGAATGTACATTTGCATTATACAGTGATCATTTATTATATGCATTATTATTATTATTAAACCATCCTGGGAAACTCTTCATAGTCTTTAATTTTGAAAGATTATAGGAATTTAGTTGGAATTTGAAGAAGTTTGCATTCATATACTATTAATAAAATTTTTTCATGTCTTGGACTCCAGTTGAGCTCCATTTCTGTATGAAGGACTGATTTTCTGGTAAATTAATGACAATAATTATGGAATAGTAATTATAGAATTACTGGTAAATTATGGAATCTAATAATGAGTGTGATGTAATATACCACTTTTTGGTGTTTAATGTAGAATTTTATATGCCATAAATTATATGGTTGACTGAACTTTAAGTAGTTTGTAAAATTGTTGCAGATTAATTAATTCTGGTTTTGAAGCCTTTCATTTGTAGATGTTTGTACTGATGATAAAGGAAGAAGTTAAACTAAGTGTGCTATTTAGTCCAGTCTTTTGCCCAAGTTGCTCTTGAGTTCCCCTTCAGTGGTATGAATGATCTGGCTCTTGCTTTATTCCAGTTTCTGTATGTTTCTTACTCTTGTTTGAGTTGCAACTTTTGTGACTGTTCTAAATCTTGAACTTACTAACAAAATGTGATAAAACACATCTTGAGACATTTCTTTTAGCTTCTAGAGTGGAGGTAGCTGAGTGGGGAGGGGAGAGGGCTGACTGATGTCTCGGAAACTCACAGGATGCTCTCTGTTCTGCAGGAGGCACAGCAAAGCCAGAGCATCCACTCGTGCTTCAAACCCTGATGTGCCAAAGCAGGTCAGTTCTGCAGCACTCTGGATGCTGCAGCCAGGGCATCTGGTACTCAGCTTTCCAAGCTGATGGTGAAGGAAAGGTGGTCTGAGTCAACCATTTCTCTGGAGCTTCCAGAGAAGCTGGAAGAGAGCTTTCCCATTTGGGCTTTGTCCCTGATGCATGGTTTCTCTTCTTTTAGTGATGGGTATGAGTTTTGATAGTTGTAGCCAATGGAGTCTAAAGTGAGTAATATTTTCCTTTCCAGAGTTCATCTTAGCTGAAAAGAAAACATCAGACTTTCTTGTATGTTATTATTTCAGTGGATTAGTTTGTCTCCAGGTACTGGTTAACTGTGGAAGTCTTCAGTTCATGGCACAGATACCTTCTACAATCAGTGGCAAGAAACAAGTATTTCACTGAGTGGGATTGCTCTACATGGGAGAGGCTAAGGAGGCATTACAGGGTTTTGCTGTTGGTGTTTTGTGTTGCTTTCTCTTATGGATGCTTTTACATGGATTTAATTTTCCATCCAGTTAGCAGAACTCAGGAAGAAAGATCTTGCCTCTTATTGTGGGTGCTGTTCCTGCATGCAATGTGTTGTTTGCTGTAAAGTGGGCTCTTTTGAAGCAAGTATTCCTGCTGCATCAGGAACTGGATGTTGCTTTTGGTTTTATGTGTTATAAAAACCTTTCTATGTGTTCTCTTTCTACTTCTTTTTCCTCTTAGAGTGTCCCATTCACTGAGGGCTTGAGAACCCCAGGGTCTCCTGCCTCAGCAGCTGCCCCCTTCCACTCTGTTCACTCATCGGCCACTCCTACTCCTGTCCTGCCCATCTTTGCAGAAACCAACCCTTCCTCCTTGGACCCCCGAGCACCATACACAAGGATCCCAGAAAACAACACTGAAACACCAGCAGAAGAAGTGGGAAGGAAACTGATGCAGCAGCCTGGATCTCCCATGCTCCAAGGTGTTGGGTTTGGTCGTGTTGCAGGAAACTGTAACCCTGCTTGTCCTGTTATTGAGAGTGGTTGCAGTTTAAATCTAGATGTAGAGAAGAGTAGTAAGGAGAGCAGGGTCACTGTTTGTAAAAATGACAATGATGAGGATGACTTTACCACATGTGTTTTCATTGCTGAACAAGACCACCAGCATGGTAGTCGGGGTGCCCCTCGTTTCACATTGACAAATTCGCAGTTACAGGTGTCAGAGGAGTTTATTGATGATGACCCAGCAGAAATTTCCTTTTTTGCTGGGGGCTCTGAGGCATTTACATATGTGTACAGTGGTCTAGAGTTGAAGGGCTCCAATTTTTCCAAGTGTGTGTCAGGGTCTCCTGGCTTAACTGCAGATGCCCTGGAGCACAATCCGGTCTCCCCTCATTCGAGCCCTGACAGGTACTCAACTGAAGCAGTAGATATGAACATGGAAGACGAGTTTGAATTTGAAGAAGGGAGTGATTTCAATGGCAATGAGAGACCATCAGATACCTCAGAGCTGTTTGAGGTGAAAGCCCAAGCCAGCAGGATGCAGAGCCTCCTGAGCCCTTCCGAAACGAGTTCGCTCATCAACAACCGCTCTGAAAGCAGCTCCCTCAACAACCTGGCCCTGAATGGTACATCCTCCCTGCACACCTACAGCTCTGCCAACCACTCAGAGGCCAGTTCCATGGTCAACTTCCCAGCCTACTCAGTCCACTCTGAGTCCAGCTCAGCCTTTCAGTTCACAGACATTATTGACCAGCTGGAGCAGCTGAGCTATCCACCTACCACCACAGAAGACTCCAGCAGCACAGACACAGACTCCTGGGACTCTGAAACTGCAGCACCACTGGATGTGAACCTTTTCTTTAGTAACCCTTTTGGTCAAGCCACCAGTGAAAATTTTGATATTGACTTTCAGAATAATTTAAAAAATCTCACTCAAGACGACTGGACAGAGAAGGCACATGCCAATTGATCCTTAAGTTTTTGTGATGGATCCCTCTGTGCTGTTCAGGTTTACAGATCCAAAGGGTGTGATGTCAGTTACTTTAAGCAAGAAAACTTTAATCCAGTGGCTGGATTTACAATCACCTTGTTGATTATTTTTTTTTTAAGTACCTCTTCAGTTTCCCTCGAAGCATTCTAGCTTTGGTGCTGCATTATATGCATCACACTGCATCCAGAATGTCTTATAGTAGGCCATGATGTTTGAAAAATACTGCATCAAGGAAAAACCACTGATTTCAGGGAAGTTCAGTATCATCAGCTGGCTCATGCTGACATAACAAATTACAGTCTACTGAAGGATTTCTTTGGCTATAAAGATACCTGTAGGGGGCTGATGTAATATGCTGTTCCTCCAGCATCCAAATGCAAGTCACTTTTGCACATGTTTGTTAACAAGCAGCCACATCCAGTAAAGAAGCTGTTTTCCTGTGCTGCCCTTAGAATCCCCTTTTGGGGTGCTGGTTTTCTTGTTTCCTCAATATAAAAAATGGACAATGTTCAAATCAACTATGAAGGAAAGCTTTAAAATATCAACCTGTGCAACATGTCTGTGGTGTGATTTGAAGAATAATAATAATCTACCTGATATTTTAGAAGAGGGAATGTGTACACTATCAAATGAAAACAGCAGTTGCCAAAACTTCTTGTGAAGACAATCACTGTGTTTTCTGGCTTCAAAGTGCCTTCAGCAGTCCAGCAACAAACCACTAGCCTTCTGCTCTGCAGCAGCATGGAGATCTATGCATAGGCTATAAAAGCACTTAATCCCCCTTGCATCTGGTCCTACCTTTTTCTTTGGTTTAATCACACTGCTAAAAATGCTCATGAATTAATTCATAAGTGTCCTTTATCTCTGGAGGACAGGTGGTGGTAAACCTGACAATAGCTTTCATTTTTCTTTAAAATATGAACTGCATTTGGAGAAATACTGTAATCTGTCTGAGTAAGTGAGATGTTAGGAGGTGTGAATACTGCAGAGAACAGTTAGTGCTTCACTGCTTTGTGCATTTTTTTTCAGTTGGTTGACTTTGATACAAGACTTGATCTGTAAGTTTTAAAAAGTTATGGGAGAGGCTACAGAACTGGCCATGTCTAATTCAGCATCATTTCTTGAGGTGAAACAGTAGAAGCTGTGAAACATCCTTCCTGTCTGCCAGTCTGAGGCATGAAATTCTGTCCTTGGCCTTGTCATGGCATTTTTTTGTTGCATTTTGCTTCTGTACAAGCAAGAATGTGAAATCCCTAACACCTGACTGAAGCCTTGTGATGGAAAGCATCCTCTCCCTCAGCCATTTGATTGTGGGCTTCCCTCTTGGCCAGTTTGGAGTCCTTTGTGGTTTCCAGGAGTTGAGTGCAGTACAAGGACAATCAACACCTCCAAAATAAGCAGCTTACAGTTACAAGCAAAACTTCACTGGATATTACTCATATCAGTTTTCTTACCTGTGGTCTTGGTGCATCATTAAAAGACCCTCATTCTTTACTCAAACATTTTAAAAAATACCAGTATTTCTCAAAATTCTGCTAATTAAAATTTGAAGCTATGGTAGAAAAAGGAGTTAATACCTCCTTTAGTCACCCATTTCTTTTTTTTTTTGTGCAATTTTTACTAAAGTTCTTCACAGCACTTCCTCGTGTTGTAGTTACTGTGTTTGAGTGGAACCACTGCTGTTCCATGAGAAACCTGTCTCCTTTGCCAGTGGCACAGAAAATGAAAGCACGTTTTAAAACCAAGTATTAGTTTGGACCTACAGGAATGTACAGCAGTTTGGTTGCTCTTTTTTTTTGTTTATAAGTGCTACATTTATTTTTTTCTTCTGTTGAATGTGTGTTCTGGCTTATGGTGTGCCTTCATTCATAGCTGTGGAGGTGATGTTGTGGCTGTGTAATGGGACATTTCTAAATAAGCACTTGGAGGAGGTCTTCAGTTGTGTTTCGAGCTGGTACCCTTAAGTATATACTTCTAGGCAGTTGGTCTGGTTTCCTTCCCACAACTAACTATGTGATTTAAAAAAGAAAATCAGAAAAAAATACTTCTGCTTGCAAACTCTCTTACAGGTGGTGGAGTGGGGAACAAATACCTTTATCTAAAGATTTAGAGGAAGGCTGTGTAATTTATCTTTCAAGAAAAGAATCATGGTTCAGCTATTTCCACAGAACCATGTCTGGCTCCAATTTATCTTCTGTGCTTCAATCACAAGCATTCTCTCTAAATGTTACAGAATTTCTCAAAAAACAATAAAACCCAACTAAAATCTCTAGATTTTCAAAAGACCTTAGGAAAAAGCTGCCTGCATTGTCAATTAAATGTGCTTGTCAATCCTGAGAGAAGGCTTGAGATTTTAAAAATAAATAAAAAAGTAATAATAGTCTTAGTGTAATGCCCCTTTTGTTTTGCAGAGGAATGGGAGTCACTAGCATCTCAGTCCTTGAGCTTTAGAGCATGGATCCACAGTTGAGGATGGGGGAATTTTGACCTGGGTATGATGGTCAGATGAAGGTTTTTGGTTGCAGGCATCACCAGGAACACTGATCCTTCAGATCCTCCAGACAGTCTGTAGATACTGGGATTTGGGATGCTTGTGCCAGGGCTGGGCTGATATCCCTGTCTGGGATTGCACCCCATGGTGTAATGCAGGTTGTAGGAGAATGAGGTGCTGGTGCCCATGCCTGTGGGGCCTGCTAGGTCTATCTGTGCTGTTGCTAATTGAGAGCATGTAGCTCTTGTGATTCCTCTCTGGGCTTTTCTGACCTTCAAAGCTAAGTGGCTTTTGAGGACGTAGTTGTGTGCTTAGCTCTGTCATTTTATTTGTGGTTTAGGCAGAAAAGAGGAGAGAATTTAATTCATAAAATTTATTATAGCAGGAAAGCCATGAGAAAGGTTCTTCATATTCTCTAGAGAGACAAGTTCAGAATCACATTCCAATAGAAATGGAGAGAAAAGCAGTTTGCCTTCAAGGGAAGAGGGTGGCTCAGTGCTTCACAGTGAACTGGAGCACCAGTTGTTGTTTTACTGCATTAGAGCCACGCCACACATGCTTTTTCTCCTCCAGCTGTCTCCTGAGGTGGCAGGAGAAGGTGAGAGAAGTGTCTTTTGTAGTGTAAGGGAACTGGTGAGCCTCAGGTCAGTGTGGCTGTGTCCCAAGAACCTGGGGTGCTGTTAAGCTTCCAGAGTTACTCCTTGCAGTCTGTTTTGTTTTCTTTTTACAGTGGTGATGCTACTAAAACATAGTTCCCAGTACTCATAACTGGTTTTATTCGTGACCACACAACAGTTTGCTTTTCAAGAAGGTGAGTAGTATGCTGGCAGCTGATGATGAATTGGTTCTGGCCAAATAACCAAGAACCTGGGATCCTTTTGGACCCTGAGCAGCAAAAGCTGCTGTGGAAATTCCGTGAAGTAGAAGGGAGATCACATAGGAAAAATCCAAAGTTCTGTGTTGAATGTCCCATGCATGCTCACCCTGAGGAGAAGGCGTTTGAGGAGCTGTGGTAGGAGCAGATGAAAGCCTAGGTGCAGACCTTCATTTGTCCTTGGCAAGTAACTGGTCATCCTCTCCTCCTCCCAGCAGTGTAATTTCTTGCAGGTACGTTCTTTCATGTTTACTTTCTGTCCCCCTCTGTGGGAGGCTGGGTGGACCATAAAAAGGTACTTACATTCTAGTTGATACACAGGTTTTAGTGCTGTGGTTTTCTTCTTTGGAGAACCACAGGAGCTTCCAGACTTGCTCTGCTGCTTCAGACTGTGCATCCACCCCCTGTTGCAGCACTAGCTTAGCAAAGGGAGAATGCTGAAGCCATTGCTTGTGCTCCTCAGTGAAACAGGGTTGTTTTCCACCCTTCCACTTCTCTCTCTTCCTCTTTTAGCAAATAACTGCAGCTGTAGAAGCTATGTCAATATTTTTGGCTTTTCAGAATGAGTTAGGTTGATAGGTTTTGCTCTCTTGCAGTACTCAGCTTGCATGTTTGCAGTGTGACAAAAAGACACTAAGAAATGTGTGTCTTGAGTGGGGAAGTTATTCTGCACCTCTAGTCCTGTATGTGTATGCTCACAACTGTTCTATGCTTAAAATGTGTATAAATGTAGAGCACTACAGCAGAATGTTTTTCATCTTGTGTATGCAGTTAGTGGAACTCTTAATTTGCACAAAACATGGATCATAGAATATTCCCTGATGTATCCACCACCTGGCTAAACATTGGTAAAGTTTACTAGTCTGTATTATCTATGTATGTAGGCTTTGTAATTTGAAAATAGTCCTTAGTTATTCAAGTAATATGTGCTTTATGTTTCCCAGAACTTAACATATATTATCTTAGGCTGGAATAGGGTGATATATTGATCTGCTTTTTCATGTCAATTTCCAGTAAATTTTGGAGCTTTGTTTGGGGGTTTTTTGGTTTTGGTTTGGCATTACTTGTTTGTGTTGGGTTTTTTGGTGGTGTCAGCTTTTGTTTAGTTGCAAATCTTTAAGGTAGGATTTTGTGGGGATACTAATAAAAGTCATGAGAATTTAATGCTGTTTGGTGCAAACCTGTCGGTAAGTCATTCCCATTATTGTCATTTTGCAACAAGTTCTAAGCCATGGTTATCTGGTACTGATGGATTGAATGAATCCCTAGATAATATCATTTTCACTGTAGTCCTTTAGCTGTCATTCCCTGCAGTGTGAAGTAGATCTGAAATCACACTTGCCACGTGTGCTGAGTGTATATGTGTGGGTATACATATGCAGCCTCTGTATAAATGTGGGGAGACTTTACAGTTCCAAACATGTATCATAAAACCCACTTCATTTATTATCTGCTTGTGGGCTATCGTGGCATTAGTCCACCAGGTGAGCTGTAGTTTTGCAGGTTTCCAATCTGGAGCATGGTCAATTTTCCTTGGTTTATGGGAAGGTGTTGCTATACATTTTACAAAGGTTCACTATATTCTGGTGTTGCTTGAACATGCAAGGCTGGGGTGAGAGCACAGCTTGTGACAGCCCTGCAGGGCAGGAAGAAACACCAAATGCCTGTTTGTCAGTAGGTCCAGGGGTACTCATGCCTTGGTTAAGAGTGACTCCCCAGTTAAATAGGTGCTACTCCTTTCAGGTAAGGATTAGGTTAAGAAAACAAAGAGGGCTGGAATTTCTTAATTCATCTCTTGAACTTTTTATCTTTCGTACAGTAAATGTTTTATTGAATTACATGTTTTCATTACAGATTTTTAATAACTTTGTGTCTGTTCAGATTTCTGGCTATGACCCTACACATTTGTATTAGTTAATAATTTTAATTGTTTATGCAATAAAATAAGGAAACCTTTTATATAAATGACAACACGGGCTTTTTAGCTTCATTTTTCATTACCCTTGTCTTTGAAATAGAATAAATATTTGTTCTCCTAGCCAAGGCATCTTAAGAGTTTTATTACTGGATTGATTCAGGCAGTTTTCCTCTTATACACCTTTGTTGCAAGTAGAGCACAACTGGGGCAAATATCAATGTGTGGTTTTCAAGTTACTGTTCTATGCAATTCTTTTGCTTGTGATAAAAATGGGACCATAAAAGTTCAGATTTTATTGTAGGATTTATGTTCATTGTGGAGACATTTCCTTTCAAACTGGGTATGACCCCTGAACTCTTTTCTGTATATTTTTATTAGGAGCATGTTGTTTACTGTAAACATAGGGCATGGAGGCAATTGCATATTTTCTAGGTTGAAAGTTCTCCTTCAGAAGCTTGTGAGCAATATCTCTTTCCTTGAATCACATAAACACTTGCTTAAAAAAAAAAAAAGTCAGTAGTAATTGAATAAGTAAAACTGAACAGCTTTCTGGGCTAGTTTGATTTGATATTTAAAAAGCAAAATATTCTCCATACTATGTCTGCTAATATATAAAACAATGAGAACACTCACTCCAAACCAGTGCTAAGGAAGAATTATTGGGTAGAATTGCCTCTGACTTGCTTTTGAACAGCAGAAGGTTTTAGAACATAGCACATTCTGTTACTTTATTACAGGGGTTGAATTTGATTAACTTGGATTTGATTGTTATTCCTTCAAAGTTAAACCAAGTTTACATAGACTTAAGGAAAATGTGCACCTGAAATAAATAAGTGATTTAGGTTAAAAACCTGACTGTTCATTTCAGTGATGCTGCAAACAGGTTTGTGCAAAGTTTTTGGTCAGTACAGCCTGAAGAAATCTGTTTAGCAGTGTGACAGTATAAGCATTTAGAAGTTGCAGTCTATAACCACAGATATTTTTTGTTTTGTCCTGCAAATAGTGTAGGCTTTACAAGCTGGGGAAGTTGGTGGGAGAAGGGCTGGATCCTGGAGGTAACCATCAACCTGTGACTCTCCTACACTGTCACGTGTAGGTGTAACTGCACAGGTCCACATGGTTTCACTGGGGCACGTGGCCAGTGCTCTCCTAAACATGATCCAACAATTAATGTTTTCTTTCTTTGAAGAAAGAAAGATATCTCTGAATTTAAAGTCTCTTAGGTAATTTTTCTTGGCCCTTAATTTTTTATTTCTGAGATTCTGCATCTCCCAAATACCCTCTCTGTTTTAAAGGGAAGATTTGCAGGAGGGAATATATTAGTTGTGAATAACTACTAATTATTTTAGTTTTTAAAGGGAAGATTTGCAGGAGGGAATATATTAGTTGTGATATTTTGAAATAAGGAAGATTGTAGATATCCCAGGGTTTCAGTTGTACTACATTACCTTGCAGGACACTTTCACACTAGAAATAATAATTTGGTCTGTGCTTGTGGTTGGGTTCAGCAGTGCATTGGGCAGGAGGGGGGCTCTGGGTGGGCTCCCCCTCATCTTCTGATTAGCACTGCAGGGCTTGAGCATAAAAATGTCATCTGTTTAAAGAAGTAGTAATAAGAGTTGTTGCTATCAGCAATTATAATAACTTGCATTTTTAAGGGAATCTCAGAAGTGAAGTGCAGATCCTTCTGACACGGAGCCCAGTTGCTAACGTTTGCACCTCATCCAGTTTTCACAGCCCTCATAATGCTCTTTGTTACTGGGATGCTATTTTGGTTTCTGTCTTTGAGTTGTTTTAAGCATTCAAGCATAAAGGTTATGGAACCAGTTGCTTGGATTTCTTTTTGTCAAGCTTTGCACTCAAACCTGACTTTGTGGGCAGAGATTTAATTTAGATCAAGGCATGGAAATACCCTCTGAAAAATAACTGCAAAGTGATACCAAAAGCTTATTACTCTGTTATTATGCTTGTAAACCAAATCAAGTCTGTTTCTAAAACTTACTAAAAGCTGGTGCATGTTAATATCATAGGCAAAACCTATAAACTGTCCTTGTTTGGAGCTTGCTCAAGCACTTATTAATCTGCAAGAAAAACCCACAGTGGTGTGAGCCAAGTGCTTCTCTTTTTCTGGAACAACAGATAGCCAGTGATCTTGTAATGTATGAACAGATCCAGCTAGTATCACCATGGCTGAAGTGATTTTTTAATTTATTTTCTTTAGTCCAGATTCTGCCCCAGACCTGGACCCACTCCCTTGTTCCTGCTGGACCTGCATGCTTCCCACAGACTAGAATTTAAAAGAAAAACAACAAAAGGGCAGCAAAAGAGGAAAGGCAGAAAAATAAGATGTTGGTGTTCAGCATGCTAGTTTTCCAGAGCTACTTTTAATATTAAAAGTTGCAATTAAAACTCATAAATACAAGTTCCCCTCCCAAATTTCCTTTTGTGGGAGTTGAAAGGGGCTAAATATCCTCTCCCTTATCTGTTGTATAAATAAGCTTCAGTTCAACTTGTTTTATATCTGCCAAAAAAAAAAAAAAAAGTCTTAATATATATAAGGACATTGTCTAGTAGTTTATTAAAGCCATCAGCCTCATTTCAGATAACAGAAATTTAGAGCCTCCTGATAGTTCAAATGATAAAATTTAGTACCAAAGTGGTAAAATTTAGTGTTGTGATTAAGAAAGTGATCTAGCAGGTTGTTCTTCTCTTAGTCATTTTCTGTTTGCAGCAAATAAGTATCAATTTCTTTTTACTCTGGAAGTTTGGTTGGGAGGCAGTTTCATCTTCCTGGCGTGTTGCCTGCTGCTGTCCCTAATGTGGAAACAAAAGTGTTTTGTGCTGATGTAGCAAATTACAAGTCTGCTTGCTGACTTCCTCACTTCCCCTGGTATTGCAGACTGACATTGGGTGATAGTGAGAAAAAAAAACCCCAAACTGTAATAGTGTCAGTTAGAGGGATGGAATTCCATTACTCTTGAAGACAATTCAAGGTAAGGTCATGGTTACAGCAGCTGGCTTAAAGGTTGTTCTGTGATCCCAGAATGAGCTTTTCATTACTTCTGTAATATTCTCAATGTATTTCTTTTTAAGATTTGAGTAGGAACCTTCACATCTGTATACACTGAAGGTTCTCTCAGTAAAAACTTGAGTAGCCAAACTTTGATATTGGGTCATAGTCTTATATATTAGAGGCTTTGACCTTTTTATAGCTCAACAAAAGAAGAGGCAATAATAAGCAATAATAAAACAAAGTGACAACATTATGCAGTAGCTGTGAAAGATAAGCCTAGCATCCTCACTGAAGTCTGTCCATAGCTGTGCTCCTGCAAACTACTGTGTTTTTGCAGTGTTTTACAGGTAGACTTGGCTATTTTAAAGAATTTTTTTCAATTATATGCATGCTGGTCTTTTTAGGAAACTTGTATTGTTTGCTTAAGGATCCATGATCACAGCTACATAGAGTAATTAACTAAAAGGCATTAGTGTTCTTAAAGATCCTCGAGTATGTGGAATGTTGCAGAAAACTGGCATGTTTTGATGTTGCATTGAGTTAAGCTTAGGTGTGTGTGATGTGTGATGTAGAGCATGCAGCTGTCCTTGTGAGGTTTACATCCCTGAATTCCCATGCCATTGCTTGGACAAACCTGGCTCCTGCTGACAGTGAGGCTTTCCAGTTTGGGGCTTTTGTGTAGAGAACAAATTCCTGTGTCAAGGAGGATGCTGAAAGGTGGAAACATTCCTGTCAGAGAATTCTCTTCTGGTATCCGTGGAGGATGCTGCCACCTGCGGGGCAGGGAAGGACCTCAGTGCACCAGAGTTTGATGGAGGAGGAAATAATTCTCAGGTTTTGATCTTCACACCAGTATTTCTACCTGATTCAAAGCTTCCTAACCTGAAGGGCTTTCAGAAGTGTCAGTGACTGCTTTGACTTGCACAGTCTTCCTTCTCCATCCTTCTCCAGGAGACTAAAGAATCACTCTACATCTTACCTGCTTGACTAAGAAGCTTCCCCAGTGCTCTAGGGGAGAAATACTGTTGGATTGTGAGAAGGAACATAGTTTAATATCATTGTCCAAGATATGCAATCCTATTGAGCCGATAACAAACATTTAAATGTCAACAAATATCTAACCCAAGCTGCTCCTCAACATTTTTGCAGCCCTTTCTTAGAAAAGACAGATTTCGGAAGTCACTTTGGCCTCAGGAAATCCCTCTGCAGAAGTTGTTGTTTAACTTGACAGTCTGTGCCAAGTTGCAGCTGGAACAGCTCCTTCCTGAATTCTTCACTGTTTTCATTCTGGGGACACAAACAGCAGGCTGGAGGGTGCCCTCCAGTCACGATGGGCATGGTCTTCTTCTGTCAGATACAAATTGAGCAGGTATTTAAAATAAATTCAGTGGCAGCCTTCCCCTGTTGGAGGTAATAAAATCTAGACCAACTTGATTGAAATAGGCAGGCAGGAGGGTTTGTGTGTAGCAAGTTCTGTCTGTTTTGCCCCCGCCCTATCTGAAGGTTTGGTCTGAAAGAGTCAGAAGGAATTCAAGTCACAGGCTGTGGAACATGTTGCTACATCCTCTTAAATTCCAAGAATTTAAAGAAGCTACTCACCACTTTAAGCTTGTGGTGTATTTATTTCCAAGCTGTTGTTTCACTCTCCCTGACATGTCAAAGCAAACTTCAAATGAACTTCCCCCTCCCTGTGGAGGTGAAACAAACGCCAGAGGCTGTTGCTCTCCTGTGCTAATGTTAAAAGCAGGGGGAAGGGAGAAGATGCTCAGGCAGAATGACTGTGCTTGGCTAGTGTATTAATAGTTAACTCTGCAGCCTGGATGATCTGAATCTCTTCCAGGTGAGGGAGTGCAGCAGTGTTTAGCTTCCTGCATTTGTCAATGTGAAACTCTGTGCTCTGGCTCCCTCCACACTGTCCTGCGGCCGGGAGCCAAAGAGCAGCAGCCGCTCCTGCCTGGGCTGAATCAAAAAGCTCCCAAGTCTTCCTCTTATCACCCATGACTTGCATCTGTGTCAAAGAGCTGCCAGATATCCACAGGATGTGATTTTTTTTTTAATTATTATTTATTTTTAATCATTTATTCATGATTTTAAAGTAGCCTGGGAATAGATGAGTCAGTGGTTTTGGTTTCGCTCTCGATTTTTGTTTGCCTTCCGTCAGGTGGTGAAGCCCTTGCTCTCTCTGCTCACTTCACACAAAAAAGTGTTCTGGGAGGGCTGTGAGTGTGGCTGAGGGTTTGAACAGCACAGTGGAACTGGTAGATACTGAAGTGTGCTTGCCACCCTTGTCAGTTGTCTGGTCTGGCAGAGCTTGTCTGTTTATCATAAGGAAGATCAGAAAGAAAACAAAAGAAAAAAAAAAGATGTTAGGTAAGAATTTCGTGGGCATGGATGGTGTGGGAAATAGGAGTGTCCATTGCCTTTGTTTGGTCCCAAAAAGCAGAGCTTCTTGTGCAGTAGTTTTCACTGAACCCCTGAGGGGTGTCTGCAGAAGAGGGGAGAGCAGCTACTGTTTGTAGACTTAAATTCACTGCAGTGATGCATTCTATGTCAGAAATCTCCAAAGAATCCATAAATAACATTAAAAAAAGATGAACTATTAGTAACCTAAAGAAAAGCAGTGTGTGTTACCCTGCTTCAGACAAGTTTTGCTGTACAAGAGGTTTGTGTCCATTTAGTTCATACTCGGTGCTGCGAAACTGTTTTCCTTTGAGATCAGTAGATTTTTCTCTTCAGATACTTAGAAGAACCTGGAATGAAATCTCTTGCATAGTCCCTTTGTGTATAGCAATATGTTTTGTCTCTCATTGGTTCAGTTTTGGAGGTATTCCCTGATTTCTGAATGTATTTTTAATCAAGTTTTAACCTTCTGGATTTTTTTTTTTTCTGGAGTAGAGAATAGTAGTTGAATAGTTTGTCCTAGCTTTTCCCTGGGGTGAAAAGTAATTCTTACTTTAAAAAAGGAAAACTTAAAAGCTGCATTCTTTTTCCTGCAGTATCAACAAAATCCAGTGAGATTTGAGCATTTTTCCTTAGACATTATTTAAGGGAAAGGATATGTTGTTCACAGTTGTAGAGGTATCTGCCCTTATTGCACTGCCACATAAAGCTGGGTTGCAAGGAATGCTCCATTTCCTTTGAAATATTCACTTAAGTCTTTTAGATGTGTATGCTTTTCTTTCTTTCTTTCTTTTTTGCCTTTTTAAAATGTGTGGCTGCATTTATGGTTCACACCAATAGCAAGTAATCATCTTAGACACGTTATCTTCAGAACCATTTTCTCTCCTTTTTTTTTCCACTCCATCTTCTTGTTCTCTTCCCACCCAGGCCTCCCTGTGGACCATCACCAGATCTCTTCTCTTGTGCTGAAGAGTCCCCTGAGCTCAAACCCAACGTTTCAGGTGAACTTGAACACAGCTGCCCAGGGTTCCTCTCCCCTGCTGAGTCCTGTCCTCAGCGATGCTGGTGGTGCCAGGATAGAAGAGGATGAGGAGATGAAGCGTAAGGTAAGATAATGGCAGGACTGGGGATTCCAATACTCTTGAAATTTAAGTAATATTTTATAGTGAAATCAGTGTTTGAGAATATACTACTACGTACAGAATCAACTGCTCCACTGGCACACAGCAAGAGGAGGAATTTATGTAAGGTTTGAGCTTAGTAATAAAGAGAGTATTGATGTTTTAACCCCTGTTGTTTCAGCGTTACCCGACTGACAAAGCATACTTCATAGCAAAGGAAATACTTGCAACAGAACGGACATACTTAAAGGACCTGGAAGTTATTACTGTGGTAAGAGTTCTTCACTTTCTTAATGCTTTTCCTTTTCTTGACAGGTTTGTGATTGTTAATTTGTAACAACTTGGAATTTCTTCTAGATAACAGGAGATGAAAGTCCTATAATAAAGCACAATCCTTGAGCAATGTAGCTGTTATCTTCCTTATTCTGTAGGTCCTGTGGGAGAGCAGATATCTTCTCTGGACTGTTTGCTCCAACAGCTACATCATTTTGATATCTGAGGCAAACTTTTTCACTGGAAATTGCAAACATGGACAACCTCAACATGTTTCACATGCATCTTCAGTGGTAGTCGTTGCTGTCAGCTCTGTTTATAATCAAGCCATCCTCTCTGCTGTCTTTCTTGGCAAGCTTTTCTCTGTGTGCCTTCAGGCTGTGAGAGCAGCTTGCAGTAGCAAAGGGTATTAAGAATCCATAGGTGTTTGAGAATTGTCTGTTTTGTCTTTAACTTTGTCTTTTTTTTATTGCTGCTTTTTCTTTACCCTCCTTTCACCCAGAGTGGTCAAATGAGTCTTTGGTTGGAGGACAGCTTGAGTTTCCAAGTCTTCTTTTAAGAGCTTTCTGTTAATTCAGGTTTGAGCACTGAGTGTTCTGTTTAAATTATTGTTTTAATTTTGTGAAGAATTGATTCCTTTAGCTCCACATATCTTCAGTGGAAGTGTTCTCTGTGAGCTCAGTGAGCACTATTTTATTCAAAATCTGCCTACAGGCTTCTCAGCACTTCTCCAAAAAGATTGGGGAATGCCTACCACCTTTTTTTGTAATGTTCATGTCCCTCCCAGAAAGTGGGGAGTTAAGAATGATAAGTAGTACAGTTTGTGACATGCAATAAGATGTCTCCATCTACTGAGTAACTTTAATGGTGCTCCAAGTTCCACAGAGGAGTATCTGTGTTGGAAGTCTGGGCAGTGTTCTCATGTCATCTGTGACAGCCACTCAGGCATTCACTGTTTTTAGAGCCATTGCCAACCATGTCATCATTGCATTCAGAAACACACTTGTGCCCACAACCTATAACAAGCTTCGTATTTATAATGTTTGGCAAGGAAAAACATTACATCTTCATCTTTCCAGATTACATCTTCAATAAATATTTCTCCTTCCTTCTTGTGGTTTCCTTGTGTACACACTCTCTCCTCCTCCATTGCTGCAGGAACAGAATTTTTTGTGCTAGCATTTAATTTCTTAAACAGAGAAATAAATCCATACTTGCTTTTTTTTCTGGCAGTGGTTTCGCAGTGCAGTCATCAAGGAGAATGCTATGCCAGAGGGCCTGATGACATTGCTCTTCTCTAACATAGACCCCATTTATGAGTTTCATCGAGGCTTTCTGAAAGAGGTTGAGCAAAGGCTGTCCCTCTGGTAAGTATAAACAGTGCAGCATGTGGGCAAGAAGCAAGGGGAACTTTGCCAACATCCTCATGTCAAAACTATGCTTAATCTGTATTTTAACTGATATTCCTGTTTAAACAGAAATAAGGAAAATTTATTTTAATAATAATAGATTTTTAATTACTAAACACATTTTGAAAAACTTATATTTCAAGCACAAGTATGTAATATCCTTTAGCAGTATGAGTTTTGCAGCAGACCAAGGGCTTTGGAATTACAGAATTATAAATGTTGGAAAATACCCCTAGGATCACAGAGTCCAACCATTGATAGAACCTGGTGTTGTCTTTCTAGCTTTAGAAAAGAGATGGAACACAAGGTTTAAAAAGTGTGTGGTTTTTCCATTCCTCCCAGTTAGTGAATCTCCGAATGAAATATCTAGGAAACGCTTTGTGGTAATTTAGGTTAGAGATCAGTTCTTGCAGTGCAATTTATTTCAGAGAGTCTTTTAACCTTTGTATTACTTTCTCCTGACCTGATATGCAATATATGAGAATGTAATTGCCATTCAAAAGAAGGTGGTCTACATAAACTAAGTGGGAACAAAAATAAATTCAGGTGGGATCCTGTTATGATGTTTATTCAGAATCATAGAATCTTAGACTGATTTGGGTTGGAAGGAACCTTAAAGCTCATCCAGTTCCAACCTCCCTGACCTGGGCAGGGACACTGTTGGGGAAACAGTTCAGAAATATACAGGTTGTGAGCAATCCTGACTTACTTCAATTTAGGCTACATTGGGTTAATGGTTATTGAGGCCTAGTTAGAGGCTTTCTCAGAATGAGCTACTGGGAAAGAGATAACTTAATTGGCAACAGAAGAGGAAAATAATTATGTGAGAAGAATCTTTCTGTGAGAATGGTATGTGTGGTTGGAGTACAAGGCCACCTGCTTGATAAGATGGTGTAAACAAGGCTTCTCTATATAAAGTGAGTGCAAGCTGCTAATAAACGATTTCATACAATCATATTGATGTGCACATGGAATCCTTAAGCCTCCGCAGACTGTTTTCCCACAGGACACCTCCCACTGGACTAGGTTGCTGCAATCCCCATCCAATCTGAACAATCTGAGAGCTTAAACTCCCAAATAGACTTTCCCAAAAATTCATCTCTTTTCTCAGTTTTTCTAATCGTGGCCTTGTGTTTGTCATTTTATGCAGCTTCCCTATTGACTGCACCAAGTTTTCAACATGAAGTGGCTAAAAATGGATAGAGGAGGCATTAATGTCAGCACTGCTTCTCTTGATTTTACTAAAGCAACATTTAAAATCCACAGATCCCCAGGAAGAGTTTCTTAAAGATTATGTCTTGAAGTACAGGAGAAGGTCAAGGGATATTATGGTTTAGATCCAGCCTGCAACAAAGAACTAGGCATCTGCTGGTCCCCCTCTCTTACCCCCATTTCTTGATCTCCTATGTACTGCACCTTCTATTTCAGGGAAGGAAAAACCAATGCTCACTTGAAAGGAGATCATCAGCGCATTGGAGATGTCATGCTCAGGAATATGCGTGCTCTAAAGGTAGAGAAAGGATTAAAGTAGTGGGATTTGGGAATTCTGGAGTCAAGCTTTCCTTTTTTCAAGGATGAGGGTTCAATGTTTAGTAGTTTAGTAATTTCCACTAAACTTGAAGGGACTTGCAGTCAGTTACTGTTGATAAAAATTAAAACATTATATTTACAGCAAGACTTTTATACCTGTTGCTTCTTTAACCACCCACATTTACCTTCAGAAAAGGTTGTTTGTTTAGTGGTTATTCAGTAGAAGACAAAGAAAAATTAAATCATTACCTCCTCTTTTATATTTGTACAACTCAAACTCTCCCCTGTGGAGACACTGGTTCAGGAGGTCCTAAAGAATCAGTAATGACAAGAATTGTCTTAAAATGGCAGAGTGTTACTGGGTGCTGCTACTGACTGTTCTCATGGCATGGCTTCTGCAAATATGCAGCACAAAGTACAAGCAAGAAAACATTTTTGTTGTTAGTATTGGTTTTGTTTGGTGGTTGGTATCGGTGCTTTTTATTTTAAATGGTTGAAAGATACAATATGGTTAATATTTTGTCAATATTTAGGACAACATATTTATGTAATCATGGTTAGAGACAAAAATAGTGCAGGGAGTAGATTTATTTTTATATATTTATATATATATATATTTTATTTATTATATATATTTATATACTCATTGTGAAATCTGTTAAAGACTGTTTTCCTTTGGTCCAAACAATTCCTGTATGATTCAACAGGAGTTTACTAGTTACCTGCAGAAGCACGATGAGGTCCTGGTGGAACTGGAGAAAGCAACCAAGCGCCTTAAGAAGCTGGAAGTGGTTTATAAGGAGTTTGAGCTGCAGAAGGTTTGCTACCTGCCCCTCAACACATTTCTGCTCAAACCAATCCAGAGACTGATGCACTACAAGCTGATCCTGGGGAGACTTTGCAAGCACTACACTGCAGAGCACCGGGACTTTGCCGATTGCCGCAGTGAGTGAGCACTGGGCTGGGGGTGTGCCAGGCAGGGACCCATCCCCATGCACAGACAAAATTCAGTGAGTGAGCACTGGGCTGGGGGTGTGCCAGGCAGGGACCCATCCCCGTGTACAGACAGACAAAATTAAGAGTGAGCACTGGGCTGGGGCTGTGCCAGGCAGGGACCCATCCCCATGCAGAGACAAAGTTCTTCCCGTGCCCTGGGGAAGACAGCAAGCCATTAGTTCTACAAATGCAGTGTGAACACCTTCTCAGTTCAGGAGCTCTCTGTGAAGTTAAAAGAAACTTTGGTTTAAATTGCTGAAAACAGAAGTGCTTGGTAAATATTGTAATGTAAATATCCTGGGGGATAAAAAGAGAATATGCCAAATGTAGCAGCAAAAAGTTGTAACGGAGCAGATTCATTTAAAAAAAAAAAAAAAAAATTTTAATTAACTTGTTCTTGAAGGTTTTCAGTAACAGGTACCACCTTCCTCTTACTGTGATCTGATGCAGGGCTCCAAAGCCTTCTGCAACAGATAGAAAATTACCTTAACTGCTAGTTTGGAAAATGCAAAAGGTAATCTAAATGGAGACTGTTCTTTTTTCATGGACTGAATGCTTTTTCTGGCATTCCAGAATGTGCCTTTTTTTCTTTTTTTGTAATCTTAATGGATCTTAATGTTTCAATCAAAACTGGAATATTGATCTTTTTTTTTCTTGCCTATTTTTGGGGAGTCAAAAGTAGGTTGTTTATCAGCTTTATAATGTCAAAAGCTTGCACAATAAATTTGTTTGTAAATAATCTTTGGCAGAAATAGTTGGCTTTAATTTTTCAGGTTACTTTTGGCTACATAATTAATACTTTTTATATGTGCAAAATCTGAGGTATGCAGTAATCTCTAGGAGCATAGGAAGCACTATGAAATTGCTTGCTGCTCTCCTAAAATACACTTCAAGAAGATGGCAGTGGGACTAGATGGTGGTTTTCAGTTCCTTCCACCTGAACTGTTCTGTCCTTTCTGAACTATTCTGTCCTGGCCTGTAAGTTTCAGATTCAGTATTCCAGGGCTGAAACTTTCATCCTGGGTTTGTCTGCTGTGTTCTGAGCCCCTTGGTTTGTTTTCCTTACAGATGCACTCAAGGAAGTCACAGAAATGACATCTCAGCTGCAGCACAGTTTCATCCGCCTGGAGAACTTCCAGAAGCTGACAGAGCTGCAGCATGACTTGATTGGTATAGATAATCTCACAGCACCAGGTAGGGTAAGTACCTTTGCTTTGTTTTTAGAGCCTTTTTTGGGGTTTTATTGCCAAGGGAGGGACTTTCAGCTGTGTATTTCCTGTCACTGCCTCTCCAGCCATGTATTTGCTGTCACTGCCTCTCCATTTCATAGAACATGTGAAGGTTTTCAGTGGTTGTCTTCACAGTAGGTCCAATTTAGGGTTTGCTTCTCTTTGTAGCAAAACCAGGTTCTAGCAGTGTGCAGGTTATTTCCTGCCTTTTTAAAAGACTTCTTCAGCTGTATTACCCCACACAACAATATCATCAATCTATTGCAGATGGTCTGGTGCTCCACCCTTCTCCAGTGCAGCTGTACTAACACAGGGGAAAGATAATAACATAAGGGATGAAGTAACAAAGGATACAAATATATATATATATATATATGCACAACCAGGTAGATCCAGGCTCTGAGGAGCACATGGTGAGCTGGTAGTAAAAAAAAGCAACACAGCCAGCAGAAGGCAGAAAGAAAAGAGGATGGAACTGCTGCTTTTCCCCAACTTTATAGAGTATGGCAGGAAATGGGAGGGAATAGATCCCTCCCTTTGCCTTCTGCCCCTCTCAGAGTCCCAAAGCCCTCCTGCTTTAGTTCCTCCTGTTCAGATGGTGCCACCAGGTCTGCATCTGCAGTCTGTTGCAGTTGAGACTGAACAGAGAACATCACCATACCAGTGGTGTCACACATCATTGGGCAAAACTGGTGTTGTTGACTGGTTTTCTAGGAGTTCTGGGTTTTCTCCTTGTTTTTGATAGCTATACAGAGATATCACACGTGCTTTTGGGAGACTATGGCTATCACTGCAGTGGGATGCAAGTGTGATGGGTGAACTGCTCGTGTTCGAGAGGAACTCGGCTCCTTTTCCTTCTCTTGCTTCAGTGATTTAAAAGCTGCAGCAAGGAGCTTGATTCACGTTACAAAACAGAAGGAAAGGTGACTTCTGGGGTTAGACAAATCTGTTAGAGATCACTGCCGGGCACTGGTCAACATGTGTGTCCTCTGGCATGGGAAAAAAACCCAACCAACCAAAGGCCATGAAAATTCTGTTTGTTTGGGAAAGATCAAGCTTTGCCTAACTTTCTGGTTTCTGCTGCAGGAGTTTATCCGGGAAGGTTGTTTGTACAAGCTCACTAAGAAGGGCTTGCAGCAGCGGATGTTCTTTCTGGTGGGTGTCCCTTCTTGTTTTCATAAACCCAAAGTCTTCCAGATCCAATTGCTCTGAAAGTGTGTTTTTATGTGCTAGTGATGAAAGTCAGCAATAGGAACTGAAAATTCACTCTGAGGTATTTTTAGAGTGTGATTGTCTATTCAGCTTGTTCCCTTAATGGCACGTAATTGAAACAGAGCTTTAAAAATTAATTGGTTCTCTTGTAAGTAAATGAAAGAGTAGTTTTAAGGTAAGTAGAATAAACTGAGTGCAATTTTTTGGTGCATTTCCTTACAAGTACTTACTTACAATGTCCTTTAAGAATCAGATTTTTAAAAAGATATCAAAAAATACTTGACCCTGCATGTTCTTCTCTGCCTTTTTCAGTTCTCAGATATGTTACTGTATACAAGCAAAGGGGTTACAGGGACAAACCAGTTCAAAGTTCATGGACATCTTCCTCTGCATGGCATGCTGGTAAGTGGTTTCCAGTTGCATCACAGTGCTAAGGAAAAGATTTTGCCTTGAGGCAGGTTGAGGCAGTTCCTTCAAGGCACAAGGCCCAGAGCTGCCTCAGCCTGGGTGCCAAACAAAGACTTGTCTGCCTGTCCTTCCTTCCATTGCATTAGCAGAACAGGTAACACCCTTTTCACTGCTGATGCTCATGCTGATCTGGAAACAGGGATCTGTCTGGCATTTTCTCTCCTGTGCACACACCAGTCAGTCTTCCTGCCTCTCTGTCCCCCTGTTCTAATGGGATTGTTCTTTCTGTGTTTGATTTGCAGCTGATAGTGCTCGACCCACCGGTAAGTAATAAGCTGACTCCTGCCCAGAACCTTCCTTTTCTTGCCTTGGTGGATGTGGTGCTGTGCAGCTAGAGATGTGGCAGTAGAAAAGCACAATATAGATTGTCCTATAGAGACAAAATAGACTTGAAGTAGGTGGTATTAATCAAGAGTATCTGTTTAGCACTTACTGCAGCAGGGTTGTAATCATATTGTGACTGATTCCCAGCCAGCCAAGGAGAAGAGTTTTAGTGTTCAGCTGTCACTGGGTAGTGATGAGAGAAACTTTCTTTTTCTGCAGGTGGAGGAGAGTGAGAATGAATGGGCTGTCCCACACTGCTTCACCATCTATTCAGCACAGAAAACCATAGTGGTGGCAGCAAGGTAATGTGTTTTTTTCAGTTGCTTATAAGTTTGATAAATAACTTCTGCAAAAAGTTCATATTTGGTCGTGCAGTGCTGAGCCAGGGGGGTGTTTCATGAGTCCTCAGAAAAGCATGGTTACAAAACAAACACAGGTCACTTCACATCTCCCTTCTCAGTCCTGCATTTTGGGGAGGAGGAGTTGATCTCACCAAGTGGTGTGTTATTAAACACAAAGCAGTCACAGTTAGCACTGCCACTGTATTGTATTCCAGTTAGCTTTGTTGCTGTGTCATCCTTTTAACAGCTGCTATAAAGCAGGAGACAAAACAAAATCTAAACATAAAAATATTTTAGAGATGCAAAAAGATTTTTGTATTCTAGGAATGCAGGATGAGAGCACTAAATAGCAGCCTTAATTTTATAGGGTGTTTTACTGCTTGATGACTTGTTCTTGAAAAGTAACCATTATTGAACATCTGTAAATCAGATATTTAGTGACATTGAAGCAATACTTTTGGTATGAAGATATATTCAGTAAACAAAACTTTATTTAATTCTAGCCTCACACCTGAAAATATGAATTATTTTTAATTTTAGTTAGAAAAGAGCTTTGAGATCACCAGGTCAAACTATTAACCCAGCAATGCCAAGGCTACCACTAAACCATGTCCCTCAGCACCACATCTTGTAAATCCCTTCAGGGTGAGGACTCCACCACTGTCCTGGGAAGCCTGAGCCCAGGACAACCCTTTCAGTGAAGAAATTTGTCCTAATATCTAACCTGAAACTTCCTTAGCACAACTTTTGGCCATTTCCTTTTGTTCTATCGCTTGTCAGTTGGGAGAAGAGACTTGTCACCTACCTCTTCTGTACAACCTCAAAAAGTGCTTGACAGATTCTTAAATTTCAAAAAATAATTTTCACCCCGTCCTAATTTAGAAGTAGCTCAAAGATCATTAGTTTTCTTTCGTTACCTCTCCCCACTTGTCAAAAAAAAAAAGAAAGAAAATTGCTGCTGAGTTTAGACTGTGTATGAAATTTTTAGTCTAAACTAAAAACTTCCAGGAAAAAAGAGCTGATTACCAAAAATAGTCTCACACACCCTCCCAAGCAAACACAAAAGCACTTCAACCAATTGTACACCCAGGGAATGTAGGCAGAGATAAAAAACAAATGCCACAGCCACTTCTGAAGGAAAACCTTACTCTGTTGCATACCAGTGAATATAGATACACATATGTGAGCTGTACTCTGTAGTCATGGCATGAGGCATGGAGCCTGTAGTGGGAACTACGTGGGGTGAAAGAAGTCATCTTCATGCACACTGTTCTTTATTTGCTTGAGATGCAAGGTAAATCTGATACCCCTTTAAAAGATGTGTCCTTTTATCCTTCAAAAATGTCATTTCCAGGATGGTTGTACCACCCAGCCCCAAAATGCTTTTGGAGTGAAAACATGTTTTCATTATTGAAGTGCTGCTTATTTCAGTCTTGTTTCAAGGCTTGAAAGTAGAAGTGAAGGTTGTATGAGGTCAGCTTCCTGTCTGGAAAGCTCATGCTATGGAGGAGTTTTTATGTTATTTTTCTTTGTTTCAGGGAAAGGGACTGCACCTTGTACTGGGCAGTGAGTTGTGTTGTCCTTTAGTAAACCAGCACACTGTGATGGCTCCAGGCTGGGGTGGCCTCCTTTTGTTCACACTGTTTGTCTTGCAGTACCCGTCTAGAGATGGGGAAGTGGATGGAAGACCTGAACATGGCAATTGAAATAGCCAAGAAATCTACTGAGAAATCTGACATGCTTCTAGAAAACTCAATATGCAATCGTTCCAACAGTAAGTGGTGTTTCCTGCCTTCTTAAAAAGTATCAGTTCTCATGGCCTTTTCATTTTTCCTGTTGTGAATTTGATGGCATAAATGGAGTATTTCTATAATTCACATGCTACTGGAGAGCTATTGTGCTCTTGTTTTAATGAAAGGAAATATGCCTGTTTTCCTAGACTGATATTCTTGGTATCTAAATGCTGCAGAGATGCTCCACTTGCAGAATTTTTAATTTTATAAGGTCCTTATTCATCTCTTGCATGGATTTTTCTCAGTTTAACCATGTACTGTATTTTCTTGTCCAGAAATTTGGTGTCTTTGGAGACCAGCAAGTTTTTCTATAGCCCAGCATTCTTGTGCCTGTCTCTTGTAGTGTTACAGATGTGATGAAACATGTAGTATCCCTCCTTGGAGCACTTCTTCCTATTCCTCACTACGAACCAACTGAAGATGAAGTATAGGGATTTTTGTTTGTTTCTTTCTTTTTACACAGTATCGAGTCAGCTGCCCCAAAGTAATGAAAGCTCAGAGTGGTCTTTAGGAGCTGTGTCAGAAATTCAAGTTGACCTGTTTTAAAACTGGACCATTGCAAGAGAGAGCAGTTTTTCTCAGGAATCCCTGCTCCCCTCGCTCTTTTTGTTGCACACTTCTCTTAAACCAGTGCTGACTTCTCCTCCCCCAGGATCCTCTGATGAGGTCTCTCTAGAGCAGGAGTCCGAAGATGACATACACTCTTCTCGTAGCTCCTTGGACAGGCAGAGCCACCACCGTGCCAACACAACCATGCACGTGTGCTGGTACCGCAACACCAGCGTCTCCATGACTGACCACAGTGTGGCTGTCGAGGTACCCGCAGGGCTCAGCTCTCACACCTCACTCTCTCCATCCTGCCTTGCTCAGCCACTGCTCATCCATCCTCCACTCCATCTCCCATCTCACCTGGGCAGCCTCTCTCTGCATGCCTCTGTGTCTGCTCTCCTTGCAGCAGGGCTTTGCTTTGGCAAAGGCATGGAAGGAGGGAGATGTTAAGGGAACCCAGGAGGATATCTCAGGACTGAATTGTTTCTTTAGGTTTCATCAGCCTTGCTGGAGGATACTTGCCTTTAGCTATTGACTGCTGTTTTGAGATCTGGGTAGCTGCTGTACTACACCTAAAATGAAAAAGAGTGATTAAAGTTCAGTGGGACTGAACTTTCCTCTGCCTTCCCATCACAGAGGGGTGAGCAGCAAGCAGTAGAAAGTGCCATTTTATGGCAGTGCTGAGCAGCAAGCAGTGCAAAGTGCCATTTTATGGCAGTGCTGTGTTACACTGAACAGAGATTTACGATGAGCTTGCTGAGCTGCTGTTACCTCGGGTCTGACAGCTCGGGGTGGATTGGTGCAGCACTGGTGGCACATTGGGTACTGAATCCTGCAGATTTCCAGGGAAGTGTCTGTTCAGTGATTCTTATCTGGAGTGCTGCTTGCACCGGCACTACTGTTTCACTTTAGGTGGTAGTTTGGCAAAGACACCTTCCTGGAAGCCAGTACACTTGGAAGATTTCCAGAAGTGGGAAGGACCTGAAATGCCATAAAGAGAAAAAGCTGGTCACTAACTGGACAAACAGCAATGGGGCAGGGTGCTGCATCCTTGTGTTTCTACCTTCCTGCCTGTCCTGCCCTGCTATAAGGCACTTCTGGTTTAATGGAAAATGTTAAAAGTTGAGCACTGAAGCTCCTTGGTTCTAGTGATGTACAGAACATATTAATCAGCTCAGTTAAGGAAATCCAAGAGGTGTTAGGCTTAGGGTCCAGAAGTTGGGCTCTTCAGCTGGCAAAATGGTTTCTGTTGGAGAGGACAAGCCTTCCTTTCCCTGCTGATACACTTCTGAAAAGCACCATCTCATGGTTCTGTACCTGGCTAATGAGACCACCCTGCTACAGGCTCTGGGATTAAACGTGTGAGTTATTGCAGCTCCCTTGCTTTGATCTGTTCCATGTTCTAATATCATCATTTTTTTTTCACAATCCATTTTCCTTTAACAGACACCTTTCTTGCATCACTCCTCTTATCCTAATGTTCTGTTTTTCTATTTCTTTCCCCCTTTTCTCTGCTCAGTTTTCTGCTCTCTTGCTGTTTCTCCAGAGCTTCCTCCTCGCTATTCGCTGGGCCAGGCCCAACGGCCCAACACAATCACCCATGTTTGTTGGTACCGGAACCAGAGCCTATCCCTGTCTGATTACCTGTGCATGATCCAGGTAAAAATGCCTCTCAAGTTCTGCACTGGTGGGGAGGAGCCATGGGATGCCAGGTACAATACTCTGCTGCTGGCTTCGTGCTTGCTCAGCGAACCCAAGTGTGCTGGTGTGAGGAGCCAGCCAGCAGCAGAGCTGTACCACTGCTCCTGTCATACAGGATTTCCTCCTTGTTCTGCTCCCCAAAATGGTCCTCTGTGTAAATCTGCTGACTATCCTATCTTTTAATCTTAATTACTAAACCCATTTGCTGTCATTCCATGCTGTAGGTTTCCTTGTCCTGTTTCACCAGCACTCGGTGACTCTCACTCCGGGGCAGCCATGTTCAACTCCCCTGCTTGGCTTCACCTAGCTGCCACATGTAGCTTTTACCCAACTCTGCTTCCTTCTGTTTCCCCTTTCTGGTTTATTTTCCTCCTGGCACAACGTGCTCTGTGTAGTTCTTGTGCAGATAAAAAAGGGTGGCTAAAGGGACAGACACCCTCATGGCTGTAGGCCACAGGGAGAGCGGTCACTGAGGGGAGGAGGTGGGGCAGTACCTCAGGGTGCTGAAACATGGAGGGGATGCCCTGCTAGGGAAGAGAAATCACTGATAAGCTCATAAGAAAATAGTTGTGAATTAGTGAAGACCCAAAGTCACTTAGTCACCACAGGGAATATCCAGGAAGCCTTTTCCAAGAGGGGGAACAAGTGCAGGAGGAGCAGTTAGAGCAGGCAGCCCTGAGCTTTTTATCTGTGGCAGCTGTAGTCTTTTTCTGAAGGACAGCAACCTGTGGTTTTACAGGGTTGGTTTTTTTTCCTTCTGTGCTAGAACCAGCTCTCTGGATACTTGCTGAGGAAGTTCAAGAACAGCAATGGCTGGCAGAAACTGTGGGTTGTCTTCACCAACTTCTGCTTGTTCTTCTACAAAACACACCAGGTGAGCAAATGTAGTGGAGGGGATTGCATTTGAGGTGAAGGGAGCCTGGAGGTCCTTGACTTTCTGCTCAGGATGCATCTCACTGCTATTTGAAGGAAAGTAACAAGTGGAAAAAGTTACTTGAAAGTTCATAATCAAACCAGTCTCTGTAAGGACGTGGGCCCATCCTGCAGAATTTAATTAGGATTTCCTAATTATTAAAGGAATGGTACTGACCTTCTGTGGGCGAGGGCTAAAATGGCTCCTCATGCAGTGACTCACATCAGTGAAGGAATTGGCAGTCTTTGGTCATTCTCTGGATGTTTCTCTTCCTGCTGTGTTGCAGCACAATTAGAACAGGCATTCAGACATTTTTCTGCCCATGGTGCCTTTGGTACCAGCTTGGTAATGAACTCTGCTGCGGTCCAACCTGTGCCTTTTCATCCTGTTAACCCAATAAACTGTGTTTATTCAGGCTTCTTGCCTTAAGGGCACATTTCTTTTGGGAGGGATATTTTAATTCTTATACTGGGTCTGTGCTGCTTGTTCCAGAGAGAGTACAGAGAGGGGAGCCCAGGAGACTATGAAAACAGTGAAAGAAGTTGTGGGAAGGCTTTGGTATAAGCTATGGGAGACCTTGCAAAAGTTAAAGGCTGCTCCTCCTCCCCTTCTTTCCTAAACAGAAATGCAAAGACCTTAGCTGTGCAGTACAAAAAAGGTGAAGTGTGTGTTGGGATGAGGTTTTTGTCAGGGGATGCCTTGCACTAAGGGCTTGGGTTATTGGGCTGTTCCAGGATGATTATCCCTTGGCCAGTCTCCCGCTGCTTGGCTACACAGTCAGCTCCCCTGTGGAGGCAGATGGCATTCAGAAGGATTTTGTCTTCAAGCTGCAGTTCAAGTCCCACGTGTATTTCTTCAGGGCTGAGAGCAAATATACCTTTGAGAGGTAATTTTCTGTTTTCTCTGTCTGTGTTGATACATAATATGCTGTTAACTCACAAGCTGATCATCTGTAGCCCTCTCTCTCCCCCTGACCGACTCCTCATCCAAGGACCCTTACAGCACAATCTCAGTTATAAAGTTCCCTTCCTCTTCTTACTGATGAAGTTTGGTGATTGATGTGTCCTCTGCCAGACTGTCCTCCTTCCAGGAGAGAGCTGGTGGTTGCATCTAGAGCTTTGGGCTCTGGTTTGTCTAAGGAGTCTGAGTCCTCCTTGCAGATGGGGAGCAGCATGGGTGGGAGGGCTGTGGAGTTAGATTTCTAGGTTAATGAGAGTTCTGGTAAGAATACCTTTTTCCTCCCAACCTCTGGAAGCAGGAGTTACAACTCAGGGCTGAGAACAACAAGTGCACTTCACTGCACAAGTTTCACTTCACTGCTTTCTCTAGAATTATGTTAAGCTGTGCTTCCTTATGTGGTCCAAAGTGCATTCTGTTTAAAGTGCATGACATACAAAACCCTTGTGTAGCATTCTGCTGAGCAGGGTAGTATTTGGGTGCTTCAGAATGTGGTTTTGTTGAGGTGTCACATACTTCCCCTTTCCTTGGGAAATGCTTTTGAGCAATGAACAGATAAGCTACCCAAGACTGCAAAGTCCGTGCTCTTTGATCCACTTCTCTCACATAGTGGTTATAAGGAGAAAACGTCTAATTCACAATGGATGTTTGCCCTGCTTTTTTCATTGTTGCTTTGCTTTCATCCATACAAAAAAGCCTGTTACATATTTAATAGTAAGAAAAGCAATCTGTTCTTTAAGGAAAATTTGTCAGCCTGTCCTTATTAAGCACTTTCTGTACAGTTACATGCAGTGAGCTCTTCAGAGCACTGTTGAGCTGTTCCTTGGAGAGACAACCACAATCTGCAGTGTATTAACCTTATCTCAAGCTATGCATTGGAAGAATTTGTTTCCTAAAAGAACTGTAAAAGTGGATGTTTTGTCACATTTGGTGAAAGGGGTACAGCTCATAACCAAAAGGCAACATCATGCATCTGTGAGTGAGAGGTTGAGTGTTTCTCGTGTCCTTTCTTGCCAGGTGGATGGAGGTGATCAAGAGAGCCACCAGCTCTCCAGCCAGGTCGAGCCTGCTGCTTCCAAAGGATAAGGACAGTCACACAGACTGAAGCAGGGCAGAGCTGGATCTCCGCTGTACACATCAACAGAAGAGGCAGGTGGAAACAGGAGGTTCTGGAGCTGATAAAACTAAGAGCGAGGAAGCGAATTTCCTCCTGGTATGGAAAGTGGGAGCAAAGGAGTTGCAGACAGGGATCATATCCATTCCCAGTGGTATGGAAGAGGGTCAAGTCTGTTCAGACCTAACAACTGCAGGGCTCCAGTGTGTACGAATCAGGGAAGGTTTATTGTTCCTGTTTTACCTGTACAGTAACACCCTTGCCCGCCCTGAAGGTAAACGCCACCTTGTTTTTTACATTTTTGTCTGGATGGTCAGCATATACAGGAGAAAAAGAGCATCTGTCAATGGTGTGATGGACTCAAAGCTGCTGGTGCCAGGGCTTGCTGGCTCCCCCAAGTCCCCTAATGCTCATCGTGGCTGGCCATACAACCTGTCTAGCTGCTGTTAACCTGCAGGCACAGTCAGACTAACGGGATCCACAGGCGTTATTACCTTAAACACACTTCATTCTGAGCAGAAACAGCAGCTCTTGTAGAACAGCTCTGCTCTTTGAAGACTGCAATGGCAGCACTTTGCCAGGGAAGTGGGAGGACTGAACCTCTGCTAAGCTTTTGAGGCTTTGGTGCATTGTGGGTCAGTACAGGTAGGGTGCATGGGTTTTCTGCTGTACTCTGCTATAGCACATGCTAAGAAGGTCAGTTGCTATTCTCACATCACAGCTCCAGAGTTTCTTTATCCTGTAATAGGCATTGCTTAAGGCATGGGATGGCAAGCACACTCTCCACCCTGCTGTGGGGGAAGTTTTCAAGGCTTTAAAGGAACAAGCTTCTCTGAAAGTCACTGTTTCTTGTGCTTGTGTCACACAAAGACTTCTGAAAATTCCTTTAAATTTGGGGTGGGATCCATCTTCCATTTTTCATGAAGGTGTAAAGGTCACTGGATTCCAGATGGAGCATTAGCATCTGCGGACTCTATTAAATCTCTGTATTAAATCTCAAATACTTGCAGTTCTGTTTCTGTAAAGCTGTCACCTTTGGTTGCCTCCTTGGAAGGACTGAAGTAAGCACAGCGCCACAAAACGCGTTATGGATGTGGCTTTGATGTGCTCTAGGAACTCTGGTTTTGTATTAGGTAGAAAAGGATTTGTGTACAAGAATAAGGAACAATGAAGTGGTGCAGTGAAAGTAAAAGGAAAGTGTTGCATGTCCTGAGAATGGAGGAATGTGGAGATCCTTGTGCAAATGGGAAGTTCAGAGGCCACCACGTGCATTCTCCGAGGCTGTTTCAGGTTATGGTGTAAAACACGTGCAGGATGTGGACTGCAGAGGAGGGGCTTTTCCAGAGGGATTTTCCAGACCACTCAGTTTGCATCCTGGAGAAGACAAATGACTGCAGATCCAGCCTTCACTGCCACTGTCACAGTGACCACTGTCCCATGTAAGTTAAATGTACTTAATTTATTAGCATCTTCTTTTTTATATAACTGTCATAGGTGTATACATGTGGATTGATTAGGTGTGTTATAAAGCAGCTGAACATGACTGTTGGAAGTAAATAGCATGTTGGTATAAAACTTTCTTAGCCTCTTATTCCTGAGCTCACCATCCCCCTCCATGGCCACACTCATGGGAAGGTGGGCATCACCTGCACAGCAGCTTTGCTTTTCCCTGGAACTGAGGGAAGGTTTCACACTGTTGATTTTCATGGGTCTTTGCATCCAGTGGTTTTCCTGGACAATACTGACAGCTCCTTTGTCATAATCATGTACTGGAGTCACTTACCAGAAGCACTTTCCTCCTTCCCAAAAACTCTCCATGTAGTTACTGCAGTTACATACTGGTCACCCGTGGGGAAGCTCTGGAGGAGCAAGGTGCAGAAAGAAGCAGGGTCTCTGGGGGCATCTGGGGCTCTTGGCATTTACTCACAGCCTTTAGTTGCTCTCACTGCAGCAGAGCATTCTAGTGCCAGGATTTGAAATGTTCAGTGTTTCAAGTTACTGAGACTGTGGTTCTTGGCTCACCCAGCATCAGCTCTGCTCCATCTGTAGCAGAGATACAGCTCTGAGTCAGAATCATGTGGAGGAGGTGGCAGAGCCACTTTATGGAACCTGTGAGTGCCATCAGACTTGAAGAGCAGCTCCAGGGCAGGGTGGGAGGAAGAGACTGACAACCACCACCAGAAATTCAAGAAGGCATGGGGACAAAGTGGCCTCTGTGGCACAGGCTGGAGCCTGTCCCTAAAAGCAAGCTGTGTTTGTTGGAGTGCAGTGCATATGCTCTGGCATGTGTGTTATGAAAGCCAGGCTTGGCCAATTGCCAGATAAGGCAATGCTGGAAGAGCCAGGAGAAGCTGAGCAGAAGTGAGTGCAAGCACGTGGCATTTTAACAAAACTCCCCCCCCAAAAGGCACAGTCAGAAGTACATTTGTCAGTCTCTCTTTTGTGGCTCCAAGGAGAAAAACATCTGAGATGGTCCTGCACAGCTTGGTCACAGAAGGAGCCCTACACTCCAGTTTGGTGTTTCTGCTCTGGGAAGGTCAGTTACATACAAGACTGCAAACACATGCACGAGGGCAGGAAGATAAGGGGAAAAGCAAGAAGCATGCAAAGAAAAGCAGCTTGAACAAGTAACTTTTTCCCTAATAACACAAAAATGACACCAGCCTCACTTTTTTTGTTACTTTATTGAAAGTGGCAGATCCCTTTCAATGTTTTTTAAAAAGGAAAACCATTTTTGCTTTGAATACTGGATGGAGTTTATGGGGACTGTTTCCTTTAAAAAGTTTACTCACTGCACTGCAGTGCTCATGAGCACAAGGTACCTTATTGACACGATTTGCTACTGTCAGGAACAGCAACTTTAAAAGCAGCAGGAGCCCTTCAGCTGCCTTTCTGCTAGACTGCAGCCTCTGCCTTCTGTCTCACTGTGTTCCCTGTCTATTTGGTAACTCCTTCTCCTGAAGAATAAAATGGGCTTGTTCTGTTCTTCATAAATGCAGGCTCTGAGGTGACTCTTGCCAGAGAGACACACACAACTCCATAGCAGATTTTCCAGCAAGATCAAACAGTGCTTCCTCCTCTGCTGGACAAGTTCATTGTGTTTGCTGAGCCTGTATTTATCCATCAGAGAGGAAGAGTAAAGGATAGTCATAAGCTGAAGTAAACACCACACACCAGGGGGTGGAATGTATGGTCCTTTTGAGCCACGTTTAGCCCAGCACTTACAGTCTGCAGGTTTGAATCAAAGTACCAAACACCAAGTCTTGTTACTAACAAAGTGGCCAATCTTGGAAAAAAAATAAATGCTACCAGCTACAACTTTTGTTCTCAGTGGCTCTGGGTGAACCACATCATTCACACAAACACCCAAACCAAAAGGTTTGGATGTCTTAAGGTCTTGCTGACTTAATGGGAGTATCTTTGCAATTAGCAAGCAGATCTCTAAGCAGCCAGCTGTCAGGAGTTATTTTCCTAAGTCTGTTTTTCTGGACCTCTAGAGTATAGATTTCAGATCTGTACATTTACCTGAATTAAAGATATGCTCTATGAACTAGCATTATGAAGAAAGCAAAGCTAGTTGGGGATGGCTCCACTGGAATACCTTAAGCAGCCAATATGGCAACAGATGCTTTAATTTCTGTGCTAGCAAACACCACCACAGCTCTGGCTTCAGCAACTTCAGATCCCAGGCTGAAAGAAGAGCCAGAAAAGGGAAGCTGAGAAGATGATGGAGGCCTAGAGCAGATTTTTGTGAACCATCAACCACAACCCAGGGACCCTGTTGCTGCTAGCCACCCCATTCATACCTTTCCATAGAGGAAAGGTTTCCTGCCTCAGGAACTGCTCTCAGTGCCAGTCTGCCTTTTGAACTGAAGCCCTGTCAGTGCTTTTGGCTGTTGTGTTCCCCCTAACCCCCCTCTTCCTTCTACACTGCCTGGGCACACACAGGAGTTGTCTTCTCAGCTTAGAGGCTGGCTGCCAAACCTGTGTATCTGGTTGCTTCACTTGCAGAAAGCAGCAAGGACGGGAACTCCACCAGCTCCCACACCAGACAACCCCTTTGCCTTCCAGCCCCTGGAGACTCAAGGCAAGTTCTGCTGTTGCCTGAATTACACGAACCAAGACCTAATACAAAATGATGTCCCAGAGACAAAACAAATACAGCCAGCAAACCCATCCTCCTGTGAAATCAACAGCTCAGAAAGAGCAACAGCATATTAGCTCAGCTGCCGCTAGACTTGAAAGCTTTTTCTTTCTAGTGTGTGAAGGAGCTGAAGCAATCCTCCAGAACAACTGGAGAGCTGCTCTAACTTTCCCAGAGGCTGTAAAGCATGGAGAGCTTCCAAACGTACACCTGCACTCATGCATGACTGGTCACAAACACTTCTTTAGGAAGGGTGGGAGGGTAAAGTCCATCAGACTCACCTTTGAAAAACACTTCAATGGAAAAGCATCTCTCTCCTCTCCCAACAGCCAGGAATTTACCACTAACAAGCTGTGAATCAAACCAAGCTAAAACGGATACATCCATAGGGAAACAATTAAAAACTGCATTGATTACATTGTAAAAACAATTAGACCACCCAACTCGGGTTCTGCAAAAGGTCTAAATTGTACTTGCATTGCAAACCCCACCCCGGGTTATCATGGAAACAGGTGTAGTATGAGGGCTCTGAAATGTCCTGGAGTCCGTAACACAATGTTACATCCAACAGCAGATGGTGGTCTGGATTAGAGATGTAGTTCTTATGAAGCTGGAAAAAAGCTCCTTTCCCCCCTCACCACAGCAGCTGGGAGTGTAGTGTCAGCGGGCAGAGGAGAGGTGGTTCCGACTGTGTGAAAACCTGCAGGAAAGAAGAACGGGTGGAAGGTGGAACTGGTCACTGCTTTCCCTGGAAGGCAGCCCAGTCATACTCTTGAACCTGGGATGTGTTTTTCCCCACTCCCACTGCCTATCTAGATAAAGAATTTTTGAAAGAAAGAAGCAGCAATTTGACAAAAAGCCAAGGTGGCACTTCCTTCATGCCTTTAAAATTCAATTTTAGCTTAATACAAAATTCTGAGAGCTACTGTTTTGCAGCAAGAACCAACGAGGCTCTGAGGTTTTGCAAACCTTCAAAAAAAAAAACCCCAAACCAAACATTCTCTTGCTCTTATGCACCATCCAGTAGTGCCATTTCTAGGCTGACATTAAGTGAGACAGCTACCCTGCATAGCCAACCAACACCCATCTGCCAGTACCTCCTGCTCAGCTAGAGGCTAAAGATCTTGCAGGCAGTGCCAGGACACTTGCTGTGACCTTAACAGAAAAGACAGAAACATTCTCTTTCCAGCTTCCAGGGATTCTTAGGTGAGGAATCTAAACAGCCCCCTAACATGTTTGCTTGAAAGCTTGCATAACTTAGTGACAGACCTCAAGGATGGCCAATATTTTCAGTCCTCAATCCCTTTCAAAGCTCTTCTTTGCTTGAGTGGCCAGGCACAAACTGTGCCAGCTTAAAACTATCAGAAGTAAGTGCTTAGAAAGGCCAAGTTTAAGGGTGTAAATAGTGTAAATACTTGGGTGGTGTTTACATTAGCAACCAGAGCACTGAATAGCTCCTTGGGTCACAGCAAAATACTTAAGGAGTATTAGGTCAGCTGTCAGCAATATTCACTTTCTGTGTGTCTTGACTGCTCAGTACCAACTTTTGCCATCATGATGGAGGAGAACAATGGTTCAGTGCCCTGCCAGCTCCACCCCAGATGACACTCTCAGCACTCACCTTTGTACCCGCTCCACCATGTGTGCTATCAGTTTGTCAGAGATGCCTGGGCAGGACTCCTCAGCCAAGCTGAAGGCATTCTCCAGCTCCTCCATAGCTCCCACATTGCCTCCAGTCTGCTTGTGCTTATCTTTAAGCTGCAACACAAAATCAGTGCATTAGCTCCTTATCTCACTGCAAAAAGCAAAGCAAAGGTCAAGCAGTGCAGTACAGATACTGTCCCTTTCTATTCAGTATGACTCCTGGAGGGCAACCACATTATCCTTAAAAAAAATTACAAAGGGCTCTTTCTGTACACTAGGAAGTTCAATGTCTACAGATTTCCCTCCAGATGCTAACAGGAATTGAAGTCTTTAACAAACAGGCCCAGATGTGCTCTTAAACAAACCAAATGATACCAGAAATGGATCTGCAGCCTTAAAAACCTGTAAGCAGCAACAGAACAAAGAACTCTATCTGTGTTTGAACCAGTACAGACACCTTTGCTGCTAAAGACAACTCAGCATTCAGACACATCCAAAGGCTTGCAGAAAGGGCAGAAAATAAAGTAGTAACACCAAGAGTCAGTCACCACCACTTTCAGTAACCAGAGAAGTATGGGTTGCTTCTAGTGACTGGGAGGCCAAGGGAGGTGACTGCCATGTGACAGATTCTCAGCTACTTGGCTTCCAACATTCTTCCCCAAGAGAGGGGAGGAAGGGAGCCTGCCCACCAAGATCTCCACATGCTGACCTAAATGAAAAGCCTCAGTTCCCATCTGTACTGGTAGCACACTCCAATTTAGGCTTCCCAGCCATGAGTCTGCTTACCCGTGAGTCCACTTGATAATTTGAAAACAGCTAAACCCCTGTCATCAGGAACTCCTGAGCCTGAGGGAGGCTGCTGGAAAACACACCCATCTCTACAGCATTTCCTCACTTCCTTCACACTCCTCATGCAGCAGCTCTTTTCCTAGTGTGCATCAGTGCATAACAAGCTGAACAAAAATCAAAACCTTCTGCTGAACAAGCAATGTCTGCCAGTTAATCACTGTCCAGTTCAAGTAAGCTTCCATTAGGCTGTGCTGATGAAAGAGCTTTCCATAAGTCTCACAGTTCTTTGCCTGCAGTTCTAGGGTCTGTTGCTGGAGCTCATCTTTTCTCCGTGGTCCATAAAGCAGGAGAATGTAAATGATAATCCCCAGCTGGAGCTGTCCCTGCCCTCCAACACTCCCACTTAAAAAAAAATGGTTCTTAGGCAAAGGAGCTGCCACCTGCTCAGTGGGGTAACTGCTCCCTGACACAAAGACTCAGCTGTGAGAGCAACTGTTTGGGTTTTTTTTTGAAGGTTTGCAACACACCTCTCCTCATTCAGAAGTGGCAGGGAGCATGTAGGGCAGCTCAGTGACACACAAAGAACACAGATTTCTTAGGCCAAAAATACTTGTGATGCTAAAGCCAAGGATTAGATGTCTGATCTAAAAGACATCTAAAAGATGTCTGATCTGAATGACCTGATCAAAGACTGCCTGTAAAATGAGACACAGAGTCTGTCCTACAGCTTATTTGCCAGTTTTTCATCAGCCTTTGATGCCAAGCACCTGTGATGGGATCAATCTGTGTTATCCTAGCCCCTTTCCACTGCAGAAAGTCTTAGACTTGGCTTTTCTTCACTGCTTGGCTCTCCAGGACCAAATAACTGACCTTTTCTTCCAGATTTGCAGTTGCCCTCATCTGTGTTAATGACCCACCATGGGTCACTTTCAATATTAACATCCAAGAATACACATGCAGGGGACACATAGAAAAGATTATGAACAGCATCTCAGTAAGATTTTGATTCACAAAGCCCTGCTTCAGCTCTTCTATGGCAACAGTTGATCAAAACCCAGCAGGCCTAAGGGGAACTAATAAGTGGTGAGAAGGAGAAAGTCTGAGGCTGGCATGAAACTAGAGCTGAGATGACATGTGGAGCCAGCAGTGAAGCAGATTTCCTGCTTGGAGAAGTTTTCTTCTGAACTTCTGGCTCACAGAAGCCAACACAGTGCTGTGCTTCCAGGAACACAAGTGTATTGGAGAGGACACTTCAGGTACATAATCACTTTCCTAATGTTCTGTTCAGACCTCTCAACAAAGGCACAAATGCTTTATAGTCACTTAACCCTATACTAGGTACCCTACCCTAACCTCCCTGCTCCAAATCCTTCCCATTTACTGACCCATGTAAGGTATCTCTGTCTCCAGCCACCACAGACACCAAGAAGGTTCTACTCACCTCCCCAAAAACTGGGTGAACAAGCGTGGAGAGACACTGTGACCGTGGTTGCCTCTTGATGGGCTCAGTAGGCTAGAAAGCAACACAAAAAGAAGTTAAAGGCTGCAAGGGCTCACAAACTACCAAGCCTTTGGTAAATTCACAGCACCTTGATGTCAGCCCCCTCACCAGGTCTCGGGGAAGCCACAGAATGTGACAGTGTGGAAGAGACAACTCTGGGGCACTAAGCCTTGATACCAGACTCAAGTAAATTTTAGACCATGAGTGACTCAGAGGTCCCCCTAGGACCCTCAGAAGTTTGTGTTAGTTTGGTCTGTTTCCAAAGGGATGACAGCAAACAGACCTTCTGGGAACCATGAAGAGCCATTCCTTTGTGCAGCTTGCTCAAGGAGTTGGGGCGAATCGTTGGTGGGAATGTCCAGATTGGGCCCTGGTCTCCATCTTCTGTGTCTCCATCACTGCAAATAAAAAGGGGAAGGTCAAGACAAGGCCTCAGCTCCACACACTGGGTGTTCTACCCCTGCATTCCCACAGTCACAAACTCTTCCCCCTCTGATTGTCCTGTCACCACAGGGCTTCAGGCATTTGCCTAGCCCAGAAAAAATCCTGAAGGGAAACTACTTCAGTCCCTACAGCACTACAGAGACCTGAGGCAAGTTGTTTCCTGAGGCATCGTGTTTCCAACTCACCACAACCACCTTTTTTTGCCCTAGCCAGCCTGAAGACTGTTTCAAATACTAGTTAAATGGAGATGAATTTCAGGACAACTCGAGTACACAGTTGAGGGGCCAGGCTGAGATGCTGCAAGCCAACCTCCCAGAGTCATTGGTCACTTAAGTGGCTGCCTCTACAAGTGAAGAGAAGCTCTGCCACAGCACTTCTGATTCCTTACACTCAGCAAAGAGGCTGTAGAAATTGAGAACACAATAAAGCCCCATGTCCAGCTGAACAGGAGGTAACTGCCTGTTTCTTCAGGCAGCAGTCACCTGCTCCCACAAACAGATCCTCATATATCTTCCTGAACTACCATGAGATCTCCAGCTCAGGGGGCAGAAGGACCTCAGGGCACCATCCCTGGAGGTATTAAAAAGTCACGTAGATGTGGTGTATTTCTGGACTTGGCAGTGCTGGGTTAATGGACTTGACCATAAAGGCCCTTTCCAAGCCAAATGATTCTGTGATTCCATGCAGGGTGCAGCAGGGTCCTTACATATCAGAATCTCCAGAACTGGAATCCTCTCCGTGTCCCTCTGACTTCCAGCGCTTGAATCGATCGATCAGCTCCATCAGGAAGGAGGTTTTCTTGGTGTAGCGTGTGATGAACTTGTGCTTCAGCAATTCTTTAGCTGTTGGCCTCTGGAGCAAATAAGGAAAGCCACATAATCTAACCCATCTCTGCACAGGGAGCATCATGCAAGTGTACTGACCAGGCTTGTTCATCCATTCTGCAAGCTCAGTACTCCCTTGTCTCCAGGATCCTTGCACCAAAAGGTCTTCCTGCTAAATACAACTGTGACCTATGCAATGCTTTAACCCAGTTCAATACTCACAAATCTGGGATCCTTATTGAGGCAGGCTTCCACAAACTCCTTGAAGGGCTTGCTGTGGTGACCCTCAAGCGTTGGAGGATTATTTTTGGGAATCAGGAAGAGAACTCTCATAGGATGCAAGTCAGAATTTGGAGGCTCTCCCTTTGCTAGTTCAATGGCTGTAATTCCCAGGGACCAGATGTCTGCCTGGAAGAAGAGCAAGAACAGTTACAGCACAAAAGAGAAAGGAGCAATCCTGCAACAAGGAACGACAGTAAGCTGGGGGGGAGTGTGGATCAGCTGGAAGGCAGGAGGGCTCCCCTCTCTGCAGAGGGACCTGGACAGACCGGAGAGTTGGGCTGATTCCAAGGGGATGAGGTTCAACAAGGCCAAGTGCCGGGTCCTGCACTTTGGCCACAACAACCCCATGGGGAGCTCCAGGCTGGGCACAGAGTGGCAGAAAGGGACCTGGGAGTCTGGATTGCCAGGAAGCTGAACAGGAGCCAGCAGTGTGCCCAGGTGGCCAAGAAGGCCAATGGCATCCTGGGCTGGCTCAAGACCAGCGTGGCCAGCAGGTCCAGGGAAGGGATTCTGCCCCTGTGCTCAGCCCTGGTGAGGCCACAGCTTGAGTCCTGTGTCCAGTTCTGGGCCCCTCAGGAAGTTCAGGAAGGAGATTGAGGTGCTGGAGCAGGTCCAGAGAAGAGCAAGGAGGCTGGGAAGGGATCCAGCACAAGTCCTGTGAGGTGAGGCTGAGGGAGCTGGGGGTGTTGAGGCTGGAGAAGAGGAGGCTCAGGGGAGACCTCATCACTCTCTCCAACTCCCTGAAAGGAGGTTGGAGCCAGGGGGGGGTTGGTCTCTTTTCCCAGGCAACTCTCAGCAAGACAAGAGGGCAGGGTCTCAAGTTGTGCCAGGGGAGGTTTAGGTTGGAGATTCGAAAGAATTTCTTTCTGGAGAGGGTGATCAGGCATTGGAATGGGCTGCCCAGGGAAGTAGTGGATTCTCCGTGTCTGGAGATCTTTCCAAAGAGCCTGGATGTGGCACTGAGTGCCATGGGCTGGGAACCACGGGGGGAGTGGATCAAGGGTTGGACTTGATGATCTCTGAGGTCCCTTCCAACCCAGCCCATTCTATGATTCCATGATTCTAAGGAAGCATGTGACATCAGCACAGTCTAGGGGCTGACTGCATGGCATCAGATGGGGTGTTTCATGTCTAAAAGACAAACTTCTCCAACAGATCCCAAATTTTCCATAAGAGGAAAGCATCACTCTTGCTACAAGCAGTGGTCCCAATCCCTGCATTAACACTGGCACCATCTCATGTATAGCAGCACCAAGCAGCAATCCTCCTACTGCTCCCAGCTCACCTTAAAGTCATAAGCAGATTGTTTGATGACCTCTGGTGCCATCCAGAATGGAGTCCCAACAAAGGTGTTCCTCTTGATCTGTGTGTCTGTCAGCTGTCCAGCCACCCCAAAGTCAGCCAGTTTCACATCTCCTTGTTCCGAAAGCAGCACGTTGGCAGCTGTTCACACAAATGAGACCACAGGGTTCTGAATCAGCTTCAGACCACACAGAACTGAACACTGAGAACAGATGATCTGTGGCATCCTCCTTTGCCTCAGTGACAGCCATTAGCTCAGGCTGCCAGCTTCAGACTCATTCTCAAGCTCTGATCTCTGCTGGGTGGCACAGAACAAGGTCATGTACTTTACTGGATCAGATGGGAGTATTTCTAGGGTAGCAGTAAAGGGTAAATGTGAAGAGCCACACAGTCAACTACATTTTATTCCTGGTCACACAAAGAAGGCAACAGGCCCTGAAATAGTCTCAATTTCTTTTTCCAGAGCAGCATTCAGCACAGATTAAACAACAGATCCTTCTAAGGAGCCCACATGTCTTGGTCTTGTACTGCTTCCCACTCACTCAGCTTAAGAGAGTGGCATGGCTCAGGTTTTGGGATGGGGTATTTTTGTTAGGACTTTTCATTCCAAGACAGACCCTACCACCTAACTTCCAGCATTTCCACACTCTGCTGGTGGCCAACAATCCCACATGGCTTGAAGCACAAGAAATGTGTGGTCTCACAAACAAAATATTTTCTGCATCATCTCCCTGCATGTGGTTTCTCTGCTCTGCTTGTTCACATCCCCTCCTGCAAAGGGTCAGAGTGCTTAGGATCCAACACTGGTCATGATTCCACAGCACTGTCCTCCCACCCTTCCTACAGTTCTTTGATGCTCTGTGCTTTTTGGGAAGCAGATGCCAGGTGTCTCTACATGCAGCCAGTGACTATAAAAATCAGTAACAAGGTAAGCTGACACAAGCTGCCCTGATTTCCCAGGGCTGTGAACCCTGCATGAGGACAGCTCACCCTCACAGTAAGTTATAACCATGATAAACATCATGTGCACACCGTGGGGTCCTGCAGGAAAGCTGATGTCCAGACAGAGCTGAGAGTCAGCTAATATCTGAGCTTGCCTTTCACTGACTCCTTTGCTTTAGCCCCCTGTCTGCCAGAGAAGAGCTACAGATCCTTACTGTTACTCTACACCCTAAAGACAGGAAAAACATGAGCTGCAATAAAATGACAAGCAACACATTGATAAACAAGCGACCCAACAGGAAAAGCAGCACTAAGAAAACGTCTCTAAAACCTCTCAGATTATTGCTGGATAATATTTCTGAATCTTATGTTAGTAATATCCCTTCCAAGAAAGAGAGCTGAGCTCTCCAAGCCTACCTTTGATGTCCCTGTGGATCTTCCTCTCAGAGTGTAGATAATCCAAACCCTTTAGGATTTCTCTCAGGATAGTAGCTATGTAAGTCTCCTCCAGGGGTCCTGGCTTCAGCTGATAAAGGGCAGAAAGGTGACTTAAAGGAGGAGATGTCTTGGATTTTCCAACCTCTCAGTTTGTTAGTTAGAAACCTTGGCCAAGCTGGTCATACTCAGCAGGAAGCACCTGCTGCATACCTAGTGCTGTGCACACAAAGTGGATGTTGCACCTGGCAACATCAAATGGAAATAACTTTGGGGGGTTTCTAATAAAGGCTTCCCAGCCAAAGAGCAGGATCCTCATCTCTCACTTTGGCCTGGAAATACACTGGTGAACAAAACATCTTAGCAGTTTTGCTTGTTCAGGTCTCTGCTTACATGCAGGAACTTAATTTCAGCCACTGCAACAAGCCAAGACATGACTTCTACCCTTTGGCTATGGCATATTTATCAAGGCTCTTCTGCTTTCCATCAGTTCTCCTCTAAACAAGTCCAGCCTTCTCAGTGCAATAATTGAAGTTCTGACACTAAGATGACTTCTGCTGATGACAGCCCCCCCACACACACCCTTCATCCATGTCAGTGCAGGCTCAGCAGTTTTCATTACGTGGCCTTAGCTTACTGCTCTGGAAAAACAGGCTTTTTTTGTCCTAAGGAGAAAACCAAAATCTTATGACAGAATACAGCACAGCAGAACTTGGCCCATGTGCTTATTCTGCATTTGTACGCCCTTACAATCTGAGGTAACTCGTTAGACATTATTTGTATTATCAAACACTTGGGAATCCTGATCCTAGACCAGGTTCCTGCTGAGCTTGATGCCTAAATGACACCACAAACTCTTCTGAGGTGGAGCATGGCTTCACACTGCTCAAAACTGCTGTCACACTGCAGTTCACTGGCTCTTCCTGTTGTCAGGCAGTGCACACAGAAGAGCTGAGCTCCATGCAAGCATTTCCTGTTCTAGGATGTGCAGAACCAGCAGGTCTGTCCTATCCTTCAGGCACAGGGCTGTCAAAAAGATGCTGTATGGCAAGTGAGCCTCTGGCTTAGGGGCATTTCACAAACCAAAGCTCCAGCCAAGGTTTTTTCAGGGTCCAGAGCTTACCATGTACTTACCAAATCCAGCGCTGAACCACCCCCTAGGTACTCCATGATTATCCACAGCTTAGTGCCCTGCAAGCAAGAGCACAACTCTAGAGCAAAGATAACAACAAAAGCAGACAGAAAACTGAAACACCCCAGAGACTGCAAGACCCATGAGCAGTCCTGCACACAACCCAGGAGCTGCTGCACACCACAGCCCTCAGAGGCTTAAGGAGGGAGCTCCAAGCTCAGTCTCCCCTGCTGACACAGCACTGACAGGAGGCCTGCACGCAGTACTTTTGTTTTTCCCAGTCTGCAGAATTATCTGAGCAAGCAAACTTAATGCCCCTACAGGCACCAGACTACACAGCCCCTAGAGATCAGCATATTCTCAGGCTGGAGCCATTTAACTCCAACAGATCCAGCACATCTCCTTCTTGACAATGACAGGGAAGCTTTGCAGCCTTGATCTCATTAAAAGAACTGCCAGCTTGAAGGATAAGAAGCAAAAGAAGAAATCTCCAGACTCAGGTTCACAGAATCCTGGCAAGGAGATAAGCAGGAGATCCAAGAAACTACAACTGGGCCATTATATTCAGCAAAAGGCTGAGAAAATGCATTATGGCCTTTGAAAAATAAGGAATATTAGGATTTGAAGAGCTCAACAGCTGTTTTCTGCAGCCACAGTGAACACACACCTCTAGGCTGGTCATCACTACCAATAGCTTCCACTGAGGATTCTGAAATCTGCTCTCACCAGGTTCTCTTCACCATTTCTGATGAAATGATGATCACATGGTCACCAAGTACAGTTTCAAACTCCTCTTTCCAGGGTCCTAAAGCCCTCAGTGGTACTCCCTTAAAACTGTGGCATTTTGGAAAAGTATTCCACAAACTCAGCATCTTCAACAAATAATTTTCTCTCCAGTACTCTTGGGACCATATTGTAGCAGGCACTTTATTTCCCTGTGCTTTGCAGGTGTTTTAAAGCCCAGCATTCTTTCCGACTGCATAAATGCAGTGAGCAGAGCCACTGCTCTTCCTGCTGCCATGCTGACACCCACAAACTGGACACCTTCCCAGTGCTGTGTGCCACCACCAGCTGCAGCACCCATTAGCCCACCCTGCTCCCAAGCAAGGGAACTGCCCCAGCTCTGCCTTACCTTCAAGTAGGAGCCATAGTACCGGGTGATGTAGGGACTATCACACTGGCTGAGCACTGTAATCTCTTGCTGAATGTCCTCAATTTCATCCTCAGCCTCCTCCAGATCAATGATCTTGATGGCAACCACCTCCTTGGTGCGGTTGTCAATCCCTTTATACACCTCCCCAAACGACCCTTTTCCAATCCTCTCCAGCTTGGTGAACAGCTCCTCAGGATCCACCCTGGAGTGCTGAACAAGGAAGCAGAGATGGGAAAAGTCCCTGAATGCCCAGGGCAGCCTGCAGAGTACCATGGATACCCACCCACACAGCCCAGCTCATCTCTTACCATCTCTGTGCATCTACTGTGTTGTTTAATTCCTCTGAAACTCACATACCCTCCATGTGCTGAGAAGCTCAGGACAGAACACATCCGAGATGAGAGGAAGTGGAGAAGCTTTTTACACAGGCTTTCCACCCCTGCAGGAATTTGGGGGAGGAAGGGGAGAGAAGCCCAGAAGGAGAATGACCACAAATATCTCTACAGAAAGCGTCAGCCATCAAATGGGTGCCAGAGCAGCTCCAGGAGCTCATGCACACTGAATAAAAAGACAGACAAGGAGCACCAAACCCAACAGCCTTCTTTTGAAGATCCAGATGAGAAAACAGGCACAAGCAAGAAGCCATAGGAAGCTCAGAAGGATGCTTCCTTAGTCTGTCTTCCTGCACTCAAAGATGGCAACAGTTTGAAAGACTTGCACCCTCCCTAGGGAGGATTAAATATTCCATTAATGTAAGTTTACATCAGCTGATTTCCAGGCTGCATCCAGCCCAGCTCTACTCAGATGTCAGAGGCAGAGAGAGCCTCACATCTCTTGGAAGGACAGCACCTATCCCAAAGGAGACAGGAGAGCTGGATGGACACTCCATCTGCAGAGCTGCTTTTCTGGAGCAGCCTCTCCTCTGGCTGGCACGCCCAGAAGCAAAAGCAAACAGCATTTCCCTCAATAGATAAGCACATCAACTGGGAAGCTACAAACACAACCATCATGGGACAAAAACTGACTCCTTAACAGCAGCTTCCCAGTTAACTCTTTATGAAGATGAGTACGGACAAGAAAGGGAGGAAATCAGAATTGTTTTCTCATGCTATTTCACCCTGCTCAGCTGCAGACCACGAGGTCTTGCTTTGCTTCATGCTACTGAAGGGTTATTTGTGGTGAGGTTTCTTCTGCCTTTTTTAAGTAGTAAGTTTAATTTAAAAAAAAATTTAAAATGTGGAAAATCTGGCCTGAATGACAGGAAGCAGCTGAGCCATTCCAGTGAGTTTTCCACACCCAGAACTTCTCAATCTCACCTCCACCACATCCCTCTGAAGGACAACTCCCTTGCTGCAGCCTTGAACTGGCATAGACTTTATCTGAGAACAGGGCAGCTGCCTTCTTCCATCTCAGAGCAGGTTCTAGCAGCAGGGCCATCACTGAGCAGCCCCAGGTTGCTGCTTAATGATTAAGCCAACCAGTCATTCCAGGTTGTTTGCCTTCTGTGACCCAGTGCCTGGCAACACGGGGAAGCCAGGCCCAGAGTGAGCCTTACAGCCATCTCTCTGAACAGGATTTCAACATTCATCAGTCCAAGAAAGAGAAGGATAATCCAATATCCTTGTGCATCCATGGCAACACCCAAACAGGCTGTACTTTGAACAAATGCACTGCAAACAGACCAGAGGGGATGTGCAGAGATGAAAAGGAGCAGGAGATATACAGGGACTGGAGAGAGGGAGGAGGGGGAAAGGATGAGGATTTGAGCTTGAGAAATGCCAGGAGACAACAGGAGAATAATGACTGCAGCACAGGGAGATCAGTCTGGCTAGTCCAGGCTCCTAAGAGGCCAGAAGCAGCTTTCACCTTACATGAAGGGGCAGCAAGGGGCAGCCCAGACATCACCCTGCACAGACATCCTCCCACAGGGTAAAAATGCTGCTCCCCACATCAGCCAACTCCACATCAGGGAGAGGAGAGAGAAAGAAGATCACCTCCCAGGAACACCTGGCTCTGCTGGGAAAGGAAACAGTATACAGAGGAATCCTGCAGGGAAACAACCCTGCAAGACAAATTCACTTCCCTCCCACGTAAATAATTTTTCCATGAGAAGGGAAATGTCAAGGTGTGAGTTACTGTTCCCATCATCAGCCAGGCATGACACATCAAAGAATCAGGAGTGATTCCTCAAGAACAAGATGTTAAACCTAAGAGCACTGGCTACTGCAGACAGCTTTTGGGACTATTTATCAGGCTGACTAACACCTTATTTATTGGGCTCTGTAATCACAGGCAGCTTTGTAAACAAGCTCCACACTTCAGTGTCTGTTTTATGCTGTTTTCTGTGGAATCATTTCAGGTAGGGGAAGTGAAGGAGACAAACCTTGCTGACAAGCACATGGAAACTTGCCCAAAGGGCTCAAGAAAATTTTTACAGCTCTGATGAAGAGCCAAGACTACCACAGTAGGTTAGAACATGAAACTTTGTAAATACCTTCCCAGTACCTGTCACTTCAAAGCTGATGTGGAAACGCTTCAGAGCTTAGGTGACAGAGTATGACTACATGGAGGGCCTGAGGATGTGCATACCTTGACAGAGTTGCCAAAAATCACACAACTTAGCCAAAACCAGCCAGAATCTACTGAGCAAGTATGGGACAATCCAGTCAGGTTACAGCCTCCTGGATGACTGCTGCAGGACCAGAAGTCTAACAAAGTTCTTCACCTTCTGTAAACACAGCAGAGGAAACAGCTCCATCCCTGATTCAAGCAGGCCAACACCTGCTCAGCAAAACACCTTGTGAACTACCACTGTGGGCACAACAGAAAACATTCCCAGGTGATATGTTGCGGAGTAGATAAAATTACACTGCCCTGGAGTACATCTGCTCAGAAGCAAGAGTGCATTTTAAAAATTTCTGTTGGAGCTGCCACGTGGTAACTCACAACTGAAGAGCAAATGTTCAGGTCAGTGCCTCAGCAGCAGAACAAATGTTGTTATGCCTGGAACAGAAGAGAAGCATCAGAAGAGAAGCACACTGCTGCAGTCAGGGGGGAACTGGGGAGGAGAAGAATGCATTCTGTGCAGCCTGACTCACCCCTACCCCAAAAAACCTGCACCTGCAGATCACTGCCCTGAGGCATGTAACAAGCAGAAGATGTCCTTTTCCTAACAGATGAAATGCTTTACACCTGCAAAAATGAGCAGAGAGAATCCCCCAAAAAAGCTTATTAGCACCTGTCAGTTCTGCAGCTGCTCACCTGCTTAGGATCTTTCCACTTTCCTCCACATTCACAGAACCTATCAGGACTGCAAAGAGAGCTCAAGGCCAGAGTCTGAAGAGGTAGCTGACCAGGGGCTGTTCCTTGTTCTGCTACACAATGCCTGAAGCCTTTCAGGGATGTCACCTCACCATACCTCTTTGCTTGACTGAATGTCAATTACACAGCAGTTCTGGAACAAAAAGCCTGATGCTGTTTCTCCCCACTAAGAGCAGAGATGTCCCAGTCAGGCATGAACAGCCCCTGGGGGCAGAGAAGACACAAAGCACTATCTTGGTTGTACATGGAGGAAGGTAACAAGTATGAGAGGGATGAGGAGGATCTGCTGGCAATGTGCTCCACTTCTGCCCTCCAGGATCTCATCTCACAGCACAGGAAAGAAGGATGCTCAGGCATCACAGGTGTGGGGGTGTTTGCCATCAGGACTGATGAGCCACTCACTGCAGGTATCAGGAATGCTAAATCCTGGGCCACCACCAGAGATGTCTGCATCAGGCACCATGTTCTCTTCAGGGAAATCAGATTTGTCTTTGGAATTACTTGAAAGCTTCCCTGTCTCTATGATATCTGTGCAAAGCTCTTCCCATCTGCTAAACCTGGGACAATTTTGAACTTCTGGAGCAGATAAGAGGGAAGTTCATTGTTCAACACCTTGAAACACAGAAATTTGGCTGAGACTCACAACCTGCCTCACAGATAGTATTCTTTTGGTTTAAGGGAGTGAAGCATTACTAAGCCAGAGAACCTGAACAGCTTCTTCAAGGTCACATAAAGAAAAGCAAAACTAGAAACAGAACTTTAAACACTGTAATGCAAATACATCATCTAGCAGCAAGAACTCCCAACAAAGCCCAGAGGCCTGCTGTGCTCTATGTACACAGCACAGGGCAGCCAAGAGAAGAGCTGAGGCAGGGAAATGGAGGCACAGAGGTAAAGCAGCTCGGGGATCTGCCTGAGGTAACCCTACACATCAGCAGCACAACTGGGAATCAAAGACAAGTCCTCTGACACCCCAATCCAAGTCTCAGTTTTCACAGCACCTCCCACCACTGCTAAACTCTTGTGAAGAGGTCAGTTCCTACTGCTCTTCCAGCAAGCCTCTGTTACATAGATTAGGAGGTCCCATCAAGGATTTCTGAAGAAAACCCAAGGAAGGGACAACACAGAGAGCTTTCCTATTCCAGGACCAGACACAGTCATGGGATGACACAATCTGACACTGCCTTACAATTGCAGAAAAAATTCAGAGATGAGGCCACTGGAACTCTGATAAGCTTAATTAGTAAGTGTTATGTAAAAAAAAAGCTTCAGAGCAACCTCCTCTGTAGCTACAGAACTCTCAGCCCTAACAAACATCCTTTCCTACTCCTTTAATTCCTCTCCCTGTACTATGACTCACTCAGGCACTACATTTGCATTTAATTCTGTAGATACTTTGGAGGAACAGTTTATGTGAGAGACAGGATGCAAACAAAGATGCATTGCAAACCAATTTTAAATCAGGAAAGGCTTGCAGAAAGCATCACCTCAAACCACTAAAGCTTTTAGAATTATCATCCTACACCCAGGAGCAGAACAGAAAAAAATGCCATGAACTGTCACAAAACCATGGTTTAATGTGACCTACATTGACATCTGCCAATAATCACAACACTCCCCACAACCAAATTCAGAAGAAAGAAGATTCAAGCCAATACTATTCATGTGCAGTTAGTCCCAAGTCACCACATCATCTTTCCACATCCCTCTGATGAAAATGTCACCCCAACAACAGGATTTAACCACATCCACTGAAGCTTATATCTCTCAGAAGCATTAAACATTCAGCACCAAATATCACTGCCTCTCATGCATCAAGGTTACCAGCACCATTTTTCTCAGGCCACAGTGATGAACACCTCAGTAAGGTATTTCTGGCACAGCTTCTCTGTTCCTAACTCTTGACTTCCCCTCAAAAAAAGAATCAGAGAGCAAATCAGTCCTGTCTCCCTAAGAAGAGCAAAGTTAACCTCGGAGAAAGGCACCATACTGGGCAAAGAATTCCCTTTCTGCATGGCTGGCAACATAACACTGCCAGTCCAACACCACCACAGGAGTAAGCTGAGAGGTGTGCAGGAGAGATAAAGAGTGGCAAAAAGGGATTTTCTGGGGGTGTTATGTTTGCTCTTTATACAAGAGATGAAAAGAAATTTTTAATTGCCACTTACCTGGCTGGCAAACTCTCTCAAGTGAGCCATGCCTGCAGGATGGTCAGATATCTGCTTCTGCAAAACCAGGGAGGGCTGGGACGTCATAACACAGTGGCAAAGGGAGAGTTTCTCATCCACTGGGCAACTGCAACAAGCAGGAAAGCAAAAGCTCTAATTTGAGGCTCTTAGAGCCTGGCTCATTCCCCAAAAGAGCCACCTACACCTTTTTTCTCCTCTGCTTACAGTTCCCTGTGAACCTACCAGCCCATTCTAAGTATCCCAGCACCTCCCTGCAGCCCCCTATTTGTCAGTTCTTTCCAAATGTGCCTTACAGATGCATCAAGGAACCTCATTTTGGTGACAAACAGCAACGCAGGGGCAGGCACTGTTTTCCCCACCATCACCTCAGACAGAATGCTCCCCAGGTACTACACTTCCCTGCAGCACTGGGCCCTCACCACTGCCCCCAGTGATGAGCATCTTCCCCAGCCCAGCTCACAGCACCCTCCTCAGACACCCCTTTCCTCTGTAAGCCCCTCACAGCGCTTCCCCTCTGCTCCCCCTCTCCCCGCACACCCTTCAGCGCCCCTCTTTGTCCTCATGCACCCCAACCCCCCCACACCACCTCCAGCCGCTCCCTGCAACCTAAACCCGCCTCGTACCTCACTCTCCCCCCCCAGCTCCCTCAGGGACACCTCCAGGATCCCCCGCCCCGTCACAGCCTCCCCGAAGCACCCCCCGACCCCTTTCCCCAGCCCCGAGCTCCTCAATAGCCCTCTCCCCTCCAGCAACAGAAAAGCCCCAACCCAGAACACCCCAACCTCAGGGCACCCCCGGCCCGGCCCGGCCCTCTCCACGGTCTCCCCTCGGTGCCGCCCTCCCCACAGCCCCGCTCAGGGACCCCTAAACCCGCCTCGTACCTCACTCTCCCGCCCCACCTCCCTCAGGGACACCCCCAGGGTCCCCCTCCCCGGAGCACCCCCCGACCTCCCCTCCGCAGCCTCCCCGCTCCTGCTCAGGGCCCCTCAGATGCGGATCCCCGTTTCGCACGGCCTCCGGGGATCCGCCCGCTCCCGGCTGCCTCCGCACCTACCCGGACAGCCCGCCGCCCCTACGGCCAACACTCCCTGCGCCAAGGGCGGCGCGGTGCCATGCCGGGCCCCGGCGCAGGGGAGCCGGAGCCGCCGCCCCGCTGCCGCTCTGCTCCGCTCCGGGCTGCAGACCCCGAGCTCCAGACCCCGAGCTCGGCCGCGGCGGCGGGAGCGGGGGGCGGGAGCACCGGGTGAGAGGGGTGGGCAAGGCCGGGCCGGACGCAACGGTACCGGGGCCGGGCTGCCTGCCGGGAGATGTAGTTCTCTCGCCGTGCTCGCCAGGCAGCGGGGCGACTCCGCGGACTACAGAGCCCGACAGGCTGCGCGGGGGGATGACGAGTTCCAGCACGGGAGCTGCCGGGACGGAGAGCCCTGAGGGCGGCGCGGACTACACCTCCCAGGGACCCCCGCGGGCCGGGCCGGGCGGTACCGGCTTGAGCGGTACCGGTCCGGCACGCCCAGGGCGAGCGGGGATGCTGCGGAGCGGCCGCCCGGCATGTTGCCGTCCAGCATGTTGCCGTCCAGCAAGAGGATCCGAACCCCTTCAGACCTCCCGGCGCTGGCCCTTAGGCTGGCGGCCGCTCCTCAGCCCTCAGGGGCTGTCCCAGCACCCGCCCCAGGACGGCCCCACCTCAGCCTCAGCCGTGGGACTCAGCCCTCGCCTGCCCGCTGCCCCCAGGAGAAGCCAGGGCCTTCAGAATCGCTGGCTCTGTGGGGTTTGCGGGTTTTTTCTCCACGTGCTTTAGTGTCAGCTGCTGATGGGAAGTTTTCAAAGGAAAAACAAAAGAACTCTGCTGAAAACTGGAGGTTTTTTTCCTCACAGTTAACAAAACAGAGGGGACTTCTACCAAGCTCTTGCCTGGCTGCCTGCACGCCAAGCGTTTGTCGAGCTGTTTCTTCCCATGCTGAGCTTGTGGTGCTTTTCTGCAGGGCTGTATAGCAAGAGGAATCGGCTCAGCCGGACGGACAGAGGGGTCTCTGCAGCCCTCTCCCATCTCTTTCCCTGCCCTCTGATCCCACCAGCCAGCACTTCCAGGTACTTGAGTGAAAACACCCATTAGAGAGAGGACTGGTATCAAATACTCCTGTAATGAGATAGTATCTTTGTATTTAAATGAGCTGTATCTCAGCTGGAAGGCTTTCAACAAAAGCTGACCTGTTGGATCCCTGGATTGCTAGAGTTGATACCTGCAGGACCAGGCTTCTAGCCCCACAAAATATAATCATCTTGTCTCAGAAACATCCCTGTTCCAGTACATCACCTTGATTTAGGAGATGGAGGAACACATGGAGGAAGCAGGAGAGGAAGGAGAGCTGAGTTCTGCTCCAGTTCTGCTGCAGCCAGGACCAAGAGGTGAACTATTCCCTGTCTGCACACACACAGAGCACCCCTCAGGGGGGAGTAAGTGGGGGATAAGCTTATGTTACTCAGGAATCATTTGACCCCGACAGCTCAGCAGCTCAGCTCTCCACCTCCTGTCACAGGAACTAGTGAATTTAGCCATTGTTGGCATCAGGAAAGAGGGCAAAAGTCTCACAAAAAGAAAAAAAAAAGTTAATTGATGAGCTAGTCTGAACATACACCGGAGAGCTGCCTCATTAACCTCATCCTTAGACCTTTAGGTGGTACAGTGTTGGGATAGTAGTACAGAGCTGGAAATAACTGCAGGGAGGAGCAGCAATTAACTTGTTGTGGCAGCTTGATTTAGGGTAAGCCTTTAATGAGGATGATCAGCATGTGGGATTAGCATTTCCTGCCCATCTTAAATTGGAAAACCCAGCAGTTTTAGAGCTGGCCTAGAAGTAGAGGAGGCAGAGGGGATTTAAATGTAGGCTGATGTTACCTCTTGTTTGGGACTTGTAGGCAGCCTGCTTCAGAGCAGCAGGGCATGGAGAGACAGGAGACTGTTCTGTTTCTAATGATCCAGCTCTTTTTATTTATTTATTTAAACACTGGTAATTATGATTGCAGAACAATCACACTGCAAGTTGCATGTATGTGTAAAATTGTTGCTTCAGCAGCTCCTTCTGGGTCTGTAGGGCAGTGTGGGGGAATAACCTTTTTCCCCAAGCAGGTGAGCATGGACCAGAGTATGGCTGAGGGGGCAGCCAGCTCTAGAAGCCAAGTCAGCCTTGTCTTCTCTGCCAGTTTGGACACTGCTGGTTGGCCTTTCCCTTCATAGCAGAAGTTCTTGCCCGTTCTTGCCTTTCACTTCTCAACATTGCAGGAACTTCATGCTTTGGGGGTTCCTACTGGTTTTCCCATGCTGATTGCCATTAACTGTGAGTAGGAAAGGGTCAAATGTAAAGGTTTCTTTTAAGTTACTTTTTATTAAATTTATTTTCAAAGTATTTTTTTAAAGAGGATAGGCTGGTTTCATTAATATTTTTTCTTCTTTTTCTACTAAAACAGAGGCACAAACCTGAAGAATTAAGAAAAAAATAAAAGCTGGTGTTAAATGTACTATGTAAACAAGTCCTCTGCTCAGCTCCACACCATCCCTCCCCCCAACCCCAGCTCCAAATCCCTTCCCCACTTGAAGGTAAAAGTGCTGCAGCTGTGTTGCTGTTTCCCCACCTATTGCATACTTGTGTCAAACAGAAACCAGGTGCATTGGGGGGTTAAAAAAGTGTGATAAGACACCCTCTGGAGGGTCAGCCTGGAGCCCAGGTGCCTGGTGAAAGCAAGAATGCTGGTGAGCAGACAGGCAAGCCTGGAGCTGTTGTAACTCTCTAGCTAATTACAAGTAGCTCTGCACCTTACCTGCTCCAGCTTAAGAATCTGTTTCAAGTGAAGTCTCTGCTCATAGTTGGTTCAGATTTTTTCTGCATGAATTATTCACAAGACCCAGATTTACCTTGTTCTGTGCCTCATGAGACATCAGTGTGGCATGGCCTGCAGACAGATGCCCTCTGGCTCCTGGGGCACCTTGCAGGAATTCTGGGTTTGGGATGGGGACACAAGCCTGGTGCTGCTGTCCACGCCTGCAGAAGCTCTGGGCTTTACACCCTGTTCTCCGCCTCCCAAACCCATGGTGGATCTGCAGAGCCCTCACCGTGCTGCTGGGGAGCTCTCCTGTCATAGAATCACAGAATCATCTGGGTTGGAAGGGACCTCAGAGATCATCAAGTCCAACCCTTGATCCACTCCCCCCGTGGTTCCCAGCCCATGGCACTCAGTGCCACATCCAGGCTCTTTGGAAAGATCTCCAGACACGGAGAATCCACTCCTTCCCTGGGCAGCCCATTCCAATGGCTGATCACCCTCTCCAGAAAGAAATTCTTTCTCATCTCCAACCTAAACCTCCCCTGGCACAACTTGAGACCCTGCCCTCTTGTCTTGCTGAGAGTTGCCTGGGAAAAGAGCCCAAACCCCTCCTGGCTCCAACCTCCTTTCAGGGAGTTGGAGAGAGTAATGAGGTCTCCCCTGAGCCTCCTCTTCTCCAGCCTCAACACCCCCAGCTCCCTCAGCCCTTCCTCACAGGAATTCTGCTGGATCCCTTCCCAGCCTCCTTGCTCTTCTCTGGACCTGCTCCAGCACCTCAGTCTCCTTCCTGAACTTCCTGAGGGGCCCAGAACTGGACACAGGACTCAAGCTGTGGCCTCACCAGGGCTGAGTACAGGGGCAATTCAGTCCTTCAGGTCTGGGAGGTGTTTTAGGAGCAGAGGGTTTTTTGCTCTTTCTGGGTGCCACCAGGTGGCAACAGCGCCTTGCATGGAGGAGCACACAGCAGCTCCTGCTCTGGACAGGTTCCCCCTTGCCCTGGTTCAGCCTTGTCCTGCGGGAGGCAGACTGCCTGTTCCACTGCCACCTCTGCCGTGAGGCCGGCCTGTTATAAACTGGGTCCTAAAAATTGACCAGGACACGCCAATTAAAAACCAATTAGAGTTTATTAGCAAGCGACAACAAGCAAAAACAGCGCTGGGTGCTCGGGAGTCTCTGCTCCGACAAGACAGCACGACTTTACCTTAAAGTTTCTTAGGTATTTATTGTCCTTATGGCCGTGTGAGCCCGATGTTGCTGGGAAAGCTCGAATGTGTCGACGATACTAATTCTTCTTGGGCAGACACAGCCGACAATACTGATTCTTATGCAGACACATCTTGTGTTTTGGTTAACCCCTTTCTACAAAGATTATCTATAAGAACGTTTAAACATGATTACACAGCATTTTGTCACAATACACGTTTTCTCTCTAAAGTACATTCTGCAGTTAACATCCTTATCTTCTTTCACTACTTCTATCCTGCCTTTATAAGTAAGTACACTAAAAATGTTCTACTTAGGTTAAATAAGCAAACATTATATGTAAGTTATTACAATTTGCCACAGTCACACAGTGTTTTTGGCACATAACGTTGCGGTTAATACTTCTATTTTATAAACAAAGTTACATAGGTTAAATGAACAAATACAACTTCATATGCAAATTATTACAGGCCCATGGAGTGGTGCCCAGAGCCAGGGAACTCAGCATCAATCCCTTGCAGAGGAGGGAGCAGGGGGAGGTGGTGGTTGGGACTCTCAGGTTCCCAGTTGCAACCCGGGCTCATTTTCTTAGGTCTGCCCTGAGTACAACAACAGCAGTTCACGGGCAGTGAGGGTAAACCACTGAGATTAAAGTGTGTGTCACTGTCCCAGGGGGGGTGGCAATGACTTCAGGGAGGTGGAAGCAGTTGTTAAAGGTGGCTGGGTTATGTGGTGGCTCGGTGACATCAGGGCTGGTGTCTCAGCTTCTCGTGGACTGCTCTGTGGAGTCACGAAGGGACATTGTTTGCAGCAGCAGCCTGGGTACCCTCAGCCTGGAGAGCTCTGAAAAGCAGCAGGATTTGCCCAGTGCAAAGAGAGGGGGGAGCAGAGAGGTGAGGCAGTGTGAGAGGGTGTGCTGCGTGTTCCTGGAGATATTTAAAAAGAGACTGGATGTGGCACTCAGTGCCATGGTCTAGCAACTGCAACGGTGGTTCAAGGGTTGGACTCGACGATCTCTGAGGTCCCTTCCAACCCAGCCAATTCTATGATTCTGTGATTCTATGTGTTAGCCTGCTCTCTCTGGAGGTACTTAGCAGGATGGATGGGTTCAGCTGTACTCTTAAAAGAAAGCAATGGAGTAACTCTCTTAGTGCTGCAGTGCTTGTTTGGAGAGGAGCTATTTCTGCATTAGTACTGCTAAGAGGCTGCAGTGGTTTTCTGTGTTGTACTTTTGGAAATGACTATTGCTGCAATATGCAGCTAAGCAGTAACACTATGAGAACAGTTCTCTTCCTGTCAAGAAGATCCTTCTGAATCTGTCCCCTTCCCCAAGTATATGCATTTGACCAGTTCAAAGTGGACCTTTCAAGTCCTAGGAAAGAATGCACTTGTACAACGAGAAGCCAGAGCTGGACTTCATCAGCAGTTTTTGTCTTTATAGTTTGCATCTGGACCTGGCCACTAAGATTCTGTGTACCATGTAACACTCAATGTCATAGAATCAACTGGGTTGGAAGGGACCTCGGAGATCATCAAGTCCAACCCTTTATGTGGAAGATTATGTGGAAACAGTTTCTACTTGGACTTGCATACTAAATTGACAGTTTGAAAATGGGGACGTTCTCCCCCCTGCTTACCTCTATTTTTGATGAAGGTTTTGAGTGGCAGCAGTGAATATCTTATCTGAATTTGTCACAGGAAAGCAGTAGTGCAGTGCTCTAAATCTGAATTACTTCCTCTCTGTGGTGTGAGGCATGGGGCTGATCAGTTTTGCTCCACCTGGATGCACCCCAGCTCAGGGTAAGCATGAAGTGATTTTGTTTTGTAGCAGTAATGTGCTACTCCAGGCCTTAAACCTTACTCACTGAAAGAATGCAAGGAGGCATCCCAAGAGGATTCTGTGCCTCACAGGATACATCAGACTGAGCCTGGTTCTGTAGAAATCCACTTTGTGCTTTGGTGATAGCTCTTTGTGAGATCCCTGCTTCAATGGAGCCTGCAGCACACTGTTAAAGTATCCTCATCCCTGCTTTCAGTCTGTATCACTACAGATCTTGCCATATTGACTGCATGGGCCTCTTTTTTCTTTTTCCTGCTGATTTTGTGGCTCTTAAGGCTGTCAGCAAAGAAATCCTTCCTCTCCCAGCTGAGCTGGCAAAGTGGAATAAGCGAGAGTGACGCTTGCAGCTCAGGATGCAGCTGACTGACTCTCCTGTTGGCTCAGCATTCCTTTGCTTCCTACAGTGACTAATCCCCAAATTAAACTGGAGTTTTTCCAAGCTGAGAGCATGGAGTACTTGTTCTTCCAAGCCATGTTGCTGTCTACTGGTAGAGGACAGTTTAAGATGAAGCTGAATCCTGGGCTCCTGCAAGAACTCCGGGCTCTGCTAAGGCAGAGATGGATGTGGAAAATGTTATTCCTGGAGACATTTTAACTTTTCTACTAGTCTGTTCTGACTGCCTTGGAAATAGTATGCAGGTGAAGGGTGGAAATCTGTTTGAGTGATGAAGGGTAGGTGCCAGCATGCAGTTTATCTGGGGGGTGGACTTGGCACTCACTGAAGGCTTTAGGAGAGAGTCCTGTGTGGAAGCAGAGTAGCTATGGAAGTTGGTGTAAATGCTTCTTGAAAGAGAACAAAATGCTCTGCTGGAACTGATATCACGACAGTTTCAGTTACCTACCTGCTTTTAAAATGGAGCTGCTAAATAGGGTTGAATCCATTTGGAGTTAACCACTCAGAAAAAGGAGGAAAAAAGAGATCGAACTATCCAGGGCTACTGGAGGAAAGAAGCTTGTTTTAATTGCCTGGGCAGATTGCCTGCTTTCTCACTTGTATCCAAACTGGGAACAGGAGTACTCAGCTGTAATTCTGATAAAGCTACACTTTGGTCACACTTGTGTTTACAAAGATCTCTGCAATTCAGACTGACAGCATAACCTGTTCTCTGAGATGCTTCTCATCCCTTCTGCTGAATTAATCTGTGAAACTTCACTGCATCTTGCTGAAGCTTTTGCTGTCTGAGCTGACCTGCTTTGTGAGGACAACTCCAGTTCATGGCAGCCATTTGGAGACTCCATGGGTAGGAAGCTCCCCTTTTCATTTCTGTGTCTGAGAATCATAATTTCTTCAGCAGAGTAAACCCATTGTAGTGTGGATTTCTGGATCCAAGTTCAGTATGCAAGGTCTGACAGAGAAAAAAACTTTCATTCTCTCCCCCGGTGACTTGACAGCTGTTATTCTCCTTGCTTATACAATTTTTTCCTACCAGTAAATGTTTTTCATGCAATTAAACTAAAATATAGCACTAAATCTGATTGCTAGGATGCATGTACTTCAGAGAAAAGAACTCCAATGCTGTCTATCTGAGATGCCTCGTGGAGGAAAACCTACCCATTCGTGTTTTCTTATGAAAATACTCCTCTTTATTCACATTTGTCCAGAAACATTTGTAAACAGGAAGATGCAGAGTCATCTGGATCAATGCATAGTAGCTTAAATTAGGATTCTGTAAAGATCTTTCTGTCCTCTCGTAACAGAAGGTGCAAAGCTGTCCTCTCCTTAATGCCTCTCTCTGATGAGGCATTTACTGCTTGCATCAAACTTCTGTTGATTAATGGCCACTTCCATGGCCTCTGCTGTCTGGCCCACAGCCACCAGCTACTCATAGCTACCAGCTACTCACAGCCACCAGCTACTCACAGCTACCAGCTACTCACAGCCACCATCTACTCACAGCCACCAGCTACTCCCAGCCACTAGCTACTCACAGTTACCAGCTACTCCCAGCTACCAGCTATTCACAGCCACCAGCTACTCACAGCCACCAGCTACTCCCAGCCACCAGCTACTCCCAGTTACCAGCTACTCCCAGTTACCAGCTACTCCCAGTTACCAGTTACTCCCAGCCACCAGCTACTCCCAGCTACCAGCTACTCCCAGCCACCAGCTACTCCCAGTTACCAGCTACTCCCAGCCACCAGCTACTCCCAGCCACCAGCTACTCCCAGCCACCAGCTACTCACAGCCACCAGCTACTCACAGCTACCAGCTACTCCCAGCCACCAGCTACTCCCAGCCACCAGCTACTCCCAGCCACCAGCTACTCACAGCTACCAGCTACTCACAGCTACCAGCTACTCACAGCCATCTGAATTTCTGCAAGGTTCACTGCTAACTTACAGAAATTACTTGCTCAGTCTCCCACTGCAGTGGCCTGATCTCATGGCTGCTTCTAGAACTGAAGCTCTCCTTAAATCACCAAGATTGGGTTTCCTCTAACAAAATGCAGGGTAGTGCTAGCAAGAGCTTTTATGCTCTTTGGCTTCTATCCAGAGAAACTGCTTTGTGGTTAAAGGAAATGAGAACTCAGACCTTGAGTGAAAATGTTCTGTGGGAGTGTGCAAGAGAGAGAGGGTGGAGCCCCCCGTGGGTCTGTGTGGATCTGGTTGTCCTCTGATCATGCATGATAAGCATCATCTGGTTGTTTTTTTTTTAAATGAAGAACCTATGTATGGCTCATGCCATGCTTCCCATTGACTTTGCAACTTCTACAGGAGGAGCAGCAAACCAAAAGACAGCAGAGTGCCATCTCCTAGAGGGCTGTGAGGAATGTGCTCTGCCCTTAGGGGAAGGCTGACAACGGGAGAGTTTCTCAGGTTGCTGGTCTCCACTCCAGCTGTTCTTCAGTGTGTGATCTGACTGTGTATGTGTTGGCTGTCCCTGTCACACAGAGTGATGCTAAACCCTTACCCCAGCACTAAACCTTCACTTGGAATTACTGCAGTAACTGTGCACTTCAGCTTAACCTAGGCACGTGAATGGGACACCTCCCTTCCCCAGAAATGTGGCTTTATGTATTTTGATTTCCTTTCATTCTAGTTTCACCAGTTAACCTTCTCCCTGCTGCTGAGGGGTGTCAGATTTATGCTGGCTGCAGCATTGCTGGTGGTTCTCCCCTGGATGACCTGTGGGGTACTGCACTCTTACTGCCACTTCATGTGTCCCTTCCTCAGGTGAGATTTCTGGAGTGTCAACTGGAATTTTTAGTGCAACTTTTCCTTAGGCTTTATTCATGTAGGTAAGTAAACATTTTAGAGAATCATCTAGGCTGAAAAAGACCAGCAGCATCAGCCAGGCCAGTTTAAGCTCTTTCTTTGCTTCATAAAAAATAAAAATCAGAGCTGTGTGCATCTGTTGAAATTCAGAAGTGATATAAAGCACAGCAGAGTGAAGGTAAAGCACAAAGAGCACTGTTCATGTTGAGCTTGTTCTTTAGGCTTGCTGTGAAAGCAGTCAGTGTTCCCAGTATATATCAGATTTATTCCCTGCTTTCCAACTCCTTATAATCAAACTGCAAACTGAGTAGCTCAGCAGGAGATCTCTCTGAGAATGCAGCTCCTCTGGGGTTTTGACTTCATCCCCAGAGAAGGCAGTTGGTCTCCAGCTGCTTGTTCATCTCAACAGTTGACTCAGCTCAGTAACTGAATAAGAATTGTTCTGTGTTGCGAGTTCATCTTGGGTGTTTTTCTGCATTCTTCCCAACTTCCAAACTGCTGGTTTAATTTAGCACATAAAGACATAGTTTTATTTCTGTTTTTTTAATTGCATTTGTTTGAATGTTCAAAGGGGCATACGCTAGCAACATGAGGGAAAAATACCCTAAGTAGATAACACTCTGGACACATTCAGGTTTCTGATTTGTATTAGCTGCATAATTTCTTAAATAAACATCAGTGTTCTCCTTTAAAGTTAAAAAAAACCCAAAACCACAAAACTCTGTAGCATTGAGCTGTGTTCAGCTGCAATTAACAGCTCTTACATCCTGCAAGCCTGAGACTTGTTCTCTTTTAGAAACAAATACAAACCCAGGTTGACATCAATGACCTCAAACAAGATTTCCTGCTTGCTGATCCTTCCATGTGATTAAAACAGAGTTGAATCACCTGCTGAAGTGGGTCCACCCTAAGCATCTTTGGCAAAGGTTTTTAATGTCTGGCCAGATGTTTGCTGCTGTCAAGCCAATGTGCAGTGCAGTCTGATGCAATTGAGAAGGTGTGCAGGCTGGCCTAGCTCTTGCTGAACTGATGGACCAAGACCTGAAGCAGATCTTTCCTGAGATGAGAGCCCAGAAAAATATTCAGGATGTGCTGTGGAGCCTAGGAAGGGATCATTAATGATGATGGGACTTTCCATCTTCCCTGAGCAAGGGTGAGCATATGGATGTACCTTATCCCAAACATGTTGAACAGCTACTGTACCCAGCAGCCTTTCAGAATCATGTAAATACTCTGTCCAAAAGGTTTCCAGTCAAAGTAAAGGAGATGATGGAATTAAAGGTCAACAAATGTAAGTTAACCCTGCTTTGGACATTGACTTAAGCTCACATGTTTCAGCCAGAAGTAAAGAATTGCTTTTGCCCTGGCTCTTGTATGTGCCTGATTAGGATACCTCAATGTCAGGTAGCAAAAAGTTGCCATTTTTTTCTTCAATTTTAATTTGTTTGTTTGTTTGGGTTTTGTTACCATTTTTAGTTAAAGTCTTTTCTTCAGAAGACATGAAAGCTGTAATCTTAAAAAGCTGGGAAGCACAGACATGCTGAGTACTTGTTGCTCTTGCAGAAGGATCTGTTGATTGCCTTCTATCAGCATTTCTCTGTCTTCTGCAATGGGCTATGAAGCTGTAGATCACCACAGCTGCACTTTTATATTCAGAAAATACACAAATACACTAGTTGTATAGTTTAATGGGTGTTTGTCATGGTGGCAAAACTAAATTAATTTCCTTCTGCTCGTGGCCACCATGTCTGTGCTAATACCCCTCTGCAGATGTGTTTTGGATGGAGGGCCTATTGCATCCAGATGAAAAATAAGCAGCCTGCTCCTTGAACCAGTTCACAGTGCCAGCAAACACAAAATTACAGCAGTGCAATTAGGAGGGACAGTTTGGGAATAGGTATCAGCAGCTGGAGGTGAAGGTTTCTTTAACTGAACCTGCTGCTGCTCATGAAAAAATGACATCCCTATACTGCTCCACCAAGTAAGAAATAACCAAAGGAAACCAAATCTTGTTAACTTTTTGTCAACATGGAGGACCACAAAGAGTCCTGTTTGCTCTCTTGAGAATAAGTGACCTCAGTAGGTGTTTTCTGCCTTTTCTTTTGTGGTGATATAGCATGCAAGTGTTTTGTGTTTCAAAAGAAAGCTAGAGCTGTTTGATAACTTAACCTTTTATTTCTTCTTTGTGTCTGCTGCTTTCTTGGTTTGTGAGATGACCCATTCAGTAAAATGTGCCATTTTGGAGCCAGTTAGGGATAGGCAACAAGCAAAGCAATTACATTTATTCAGTTAGGCTTTTCAGCTGGTGCTACAGCCTCATCGAATTCGTAGATTTACCCAGAAGCTGCTGTTTTATAGTGGGCAGCTGCTGATCTGATACCTGGGTACCAGTAATTGGCTCACTTCAGGCATTATATTTAGAATAACATTCAAGAATGCTGGTAGAGATGTTCTGTGATTCAACTGATGGCACTTTTTGCTAGCAGTAAATTCATGTTCTATGTTTCCCCTTGCTGTGTTGGTACAGCAGTTCTGGATTACAGCCCATCTTTGCTCTGCCTTTGTCAAAGTATACAAAGTATAGGTATAACAAGGCAGCTGTGTCTGCAGTGGCAGTGGCCATGGCAGTGGGTTAGAAGAGGAAAACATTGGGTGTCAGTGATAAGCTATGTCAGCAGCCTTGGAAGTGGTTTGGTTGCTAAATTGGATGTGTTTAGTTCACTAGACCTGTGTTCTGATGGAGAACAGTCTCAAGGCTGTGGTGGGTAAGTTCATCATGACACAGCCTTTTCTAGTCTGGCACATGTCACCTCATGCTGCAAAATGTCTTGCAAGACAAGAGGGCAGGGTCTCAAGTTGTGCCAGGGGAGGTTTTAGTTGGAGATGAGAAATAATTTCTTTCTGGAGAGGGTGATCAGCCATTGGAATGGGCTGCCCAGGGAAGTAGTGGATTCTCCGTGTCTGGAGATCTTTCCAAAGAGCCTGGATGTGGCACTGAGTGCCATGGGCTGGGAACCACGGGGGGAGTGGATCAAGGATTGGACTTGATGATCTCTGAGGTCCCTTCCAACCCAGCCAATTCTATGATTCTATGAAATCCTGCTCTGGGAAGGGTGCTCCAGGAAGAGCCTCACATGCAAGTCATACAAATAACTGCTTGGTTTCCAGGAGGCTTTGTATCCAGCCCTCCAGGAACAAGAGAGGTTCAAAAAGACTCTCTGTTCTGATTTGGTCCCATGAAGCTGCTGCTTCCATATATTGTTTTCCTGGTGGCAAAATATTCCTGTATGAAAAGAAATGTTGCTTGGAGCCTGCCTGTTCCCCCTGGGTGGTTTTGCAACCTGAAGCATCGTAGGTGTTTTTGTGGTGGTGGTAACTTCACAAACAGAAAACTGAAGTATTGCAGCAAAAAATCAGATAGGAAGAGGCAGTGTGTTAAAACTGGGTGAGGTAATGTAGGAGGTTAAGGGCTGGTTTGGTGGAACGCTTTGGTCTGGTTACAGTGCCAGTGTTCTGCTAGAGCATCTTCTTTCTGAAGGGACACCTCACCTAGCAGACAGGGGCTAGTGAGGCCTTCTTCTCCAGCTGTGAACTCTGTGTCTCTGGCATCTCTCTGCTTCTCTGCTCTGCAGGTGGTTTAGAACATTGGACCTCTGTGTTACAGCAGGTAGTTTTTGCTGGAATTGCTGTAGGCTGTGTGAAGGGGCTGGGGAAACAGAACAACGCCTCTGATAGAACCCAGGCTGTGAACACAAGGCTGGGAGTGACCTCCCGGGGCTCTCTGAGTTATTCTGGTGCTATTACAGGAAACCATATCATGCAGACCTTTCACAAGCTTTGTGTGCTCACACTGGGCTACCAACCTACGTTGCTTCCACTGCAGCTGTTAAAAGGCCCTTTCAGAGGGGCCTTTTGTTAAAGGGCCCTTTCTCTGATGGTTAAAATATTTAATATTGAGCATAAGCTGTCTGCATTTACACTGTAGCTGTGTTCTCACTGATGTGGTTTGCTTTCACTTGGTATACTTAAAGATGTCATATCTCTGTGTCCCCCCTGGTTTTATGAAATGTATGCTCCAAGCTCTTCTGGTCACCCCATCAGAGATGGGCAGGAGCTGCAGCATGGAGCCTGTTGTTCAGCCAGAAGAATGTCATGCCAGAAATAGCTATGCTGGGAACTGTGGTTTTGGGTGACAGAAGCTGTTTGCTGAGACTCCTCTGACACAAGGGATTTTCCTTTATGGATCTTGCCTCTAGCCTAGTGTTGTAGCCTAAATATACTGTGGAAAAAGGGGCTCAGATGATGCTGGTAGTTCCTTGGATTGCAACACCCTATTCTTTTGCTGCTGGATCTATTTTTACTTCTGGATGTATGTTCTGGTACGGAGTAGTTTTAGTATGTGAATAATATAGAGGTGGAATACAGTGGACTGTTGGTTTCTTTATACAAAATGTGGGTTTCTCATACACAGCCTTCATGTTTTTAGCTGCAGGGTGGAAGTTGAGGGGGTGCTGCACATTGAGACAGTTGGGCAGGGAACATGTGGGATGGTTTGGCACCCGCAGGGAGCTGGGAGGCACTGTGGCACTTGCATGTTTGCCAGAATCCTGGGAAACATCATCATTAGTTAAGCCGTGCTGATATTTAAGCATTCATCTTTGTTTCAGAGCTCTGCTGAGTAGGGACAGTTTAAGTAGGACTACTGCTGCAAGCTGTCAGCTGCTACAGGAAGCAAAGACAGAATTTTAAATTATTTTTTTAGCCATCAGATTTGCAAAGGCAAAGATAAGTTTTTCCAAGAGACCATCAGGAATACTCTGCAAAGGGATGGGAAGTAGCACAGGGTCCGTGACATCTTGGTTCAGGGACAGCCCTCTGTCTGTAGTGTCTAAATTTGAGGAAGACTTTGTGGATTAAAAACAAAAGTCTGAGGGAATCTTTGAGCAAATACTTGTGGTGCTGGAGATGTATGGCCACTGTTGCCATCTTGGCACAATCATACCAAGCCAGACAGGGTCTCCTAGTGACTCCTGCTGCATCCACATACCAGTTCTTGACCCCATTCCTTCATGCAGTTCATTTATCCATTTTTATCACTCAGTTTTGAGATTGGCAGCTGTCTGGGTTTGTGCTTGGAGTCTGTTTTTCTGTGATGGGCACCTTGGAGAGGTGTACCTGCCTCTGTCTTCTCTGAAGGCAACAAGCAAGAGATGGCAACCTCTTGCTTCTGACCTGAAAGCTGTATTTTGAGCATGCCACTTACCCAGGCAGTTGATGTAGAGGTTGTTATTTGCTGGGGAGGATGTGTTTGAGGTGGGAGAATTTCTTGTCTGCAGGAAACGTCTATCTCTGAAACTTCTTGTGCTTCAAATCATGTTACATACAGCCAACATGTCTATGTGGTCTGAGTTGAAATGGTATCTAGCACACATGGAAAAAGAAGTTGAGCATTGTGGCATCTATACAATAATGTAACAATACAAAGTTAACCTTGAAATTAAGTCTGTTGGAGCTAATTGAAATCTTTTCCTTAAGCTTTATATGATGGTTTTCTTAACACACTGAGATGAACCAGACGTCTTAGTGCAAAGCAGGTAATTCTGGACAAACTATTAACTAGCAGCTTTATTATTTTTTGCACCAGGGTAGCTGCAGGCTGGGGATGCCAGCACTGCTTGCTTTGCCCCGAGCTGTAGCTCTGTTATCTCTCCGCTTTGGGTCTGCCCTGGCATCATGAGCCCAGCACTGAATCCTGCAGCTCCCAGAACTCACCAGGAGCTGCTGCTGTTTCAGCAGGGCATTTTCACTGCTCCAGGGCTAACCTGCTCCAAAAATTACTCAATACCCTCACCCCGAAGGTAGGTAGCCTTTGCCCAAAGCCCCTGCACGCTGGCAGAACAGCAGAGAGCCTCCTTAAGAGGGCAGAGAAGGGAGGAGAAAGCGTCGGTCCCTGCCCATAGCAACCCCACCTCCCGGGTATTTCACCTTCCTTACAAGGCTAAACCCGCAGCTTCTCCGCTCCCTCGGGCCCTTAAAAGCAGCCGAGCAGGGAAGCATCGGGGTGGCCCTGCGCAGAGCAGCAGGGAGGTGTGACAGGATGCCATGAATCCTGACCCAGGTTTGCATTGATGCAGACCTGCCAAAGCAAGGGGAAACCAAACTCCACGAGAAATCAATGAGAGGCGGGGAAAAGTGCAACAATAACAGGTAAATATGTTTTTTTTGTTTCATTGGAGAAGCCACAGTCATTGGTTTGGGTTTGTTTTAAAAATTGTTACTGTAAGTCGATGGCTAAAACCTAGGGACTGAAAAATGCATTTACTAACATCTGAATAAAGGCTGGTCTGACTCTGACTTCAAAAGCAGCACTGGGTTAAAATCTCAGACCAAGAGATGAATTCAGGTGCCTCTGAAGAAATTCTGAATTTGCTTTGTAGGCATTCACACCTGGTAAAAAAAAATATCTGCTTTTCTCTTTTTGCTGTCTCTGCTATTGCTAAAGGTTTTTCAGAAGTGGTATGCACATTGCTTTGGAGGGAAAAAAAAAAAAAAGAGTGGCAGAACTAAAAACTTGAGTGAGAATACAGTGAACTGCCTCCATTGAGACAGTTCAGATGCACTCCTACCCCTGTGCTTGCAGTGGTGCTGGTTCTGCAGAAAGATCCATACCCACTGAGCTGGAATATGTGATATCTGGTTGAGATTACTATAGGTGGTGTTTGGGATTTATTCAGGTTTTTTGTCGAGTTTAATTGAAACAAGCTGAAATTGTCTATGCATTCTATGAGCTGTTTCTACTCTCTGATCATCCTGTCTCTCTGAAGGGTAATTGTAGGGCTGATGAATCTGAGCTGGAAAAGAAGAAACACCTTGGTAGTCGAAAATTGCAGCCCTTCTGTGTGTCATGCTGCTGCTGAAAATCAGGGGCTGAAAGATGTAAGACTTTGCCCCTTGTCTCTAAGATGCACTGAGGTGTTTTGCAAGCATAATACTGCTGACTTCAGCAGAATTTTAAGATACAGTACTCGAGGTCTGATTTACATCTTTGCCAGGCTAGAGGACTTACAGATGGTTTTATTCACCAGGCAAAATGGAAAACTGGCCTTTTGAGAAGAACTGCTGGGAGCTGTGAGCAGCCAAGAGAGGAGGATTGATTACCTGCCAGCTCCTGCAGGTTCTCCCTGAAGGCTTCAGCTGAACCTCCCAGCCCCGCGTGCCGCAGCGAGGGGCCGGCAGCCAGGCATGGAAGTCTTGCGCCGCTCCTCCGTCTTTGCTGCAGAGGTGATGGAGGTTTTTGACAGGTCTCCTACTGACAAGGAGCTGGTGTCCCAAGCCAAGGCTCTCTGCAGGGACTACATAAATTCGAGGTTAATTCGAGCAGGTGTCAGCTGGAGCAAACCTGAGCACAGTGCCCCAGTGCCTGGGGGGAAGCTGGCTGAGGTGTCCACCATACTGCTGCGACTGGGTGAGTCCCTGGGGGGATGGATGGATGGGAACTGAATCCTCTGTGGAGCAATTCATAGAATCATAGAATCACAGAATTGGCTGGGTTGGAAGGGACCTCAGAGATCATCAAGTCCAACCCTTGATCCACTCCCCCCGTGGTTCCCAGCCCATGGCACTGAGTGCCACATCCAGTCTCTTTTGAAATATCTCCAGGGATGTAGAATCCAACTAATGGGTGCCAAAAGTTTTTTCATATGATGGTTAGAGGGTTTTTTTCTCTGCTCTGGGCGTTCAGATTTGGCTTTGGTGACCTTCCTTAAACAGCTCTTTACTGGTGTTTCCTCAGTCCCTTGGAGCACTGCTCAGCACAGTCTTTCTGCAGAGCTACGTTTTTTTTCTGAGGACTTGCAACAACTTAAAAGCATTATACGGTCCAAGAAAGCCCAGCAGTAAACTAATTTTATCTTCATAGGGCTCCAGCTGTGTAGCAGTTGTCAGAGCAGTCTCAGTAGTCTCTCAGCTTGGTGTTTCATCAGGTCTTGCAGTGTTTTGCCAGACACCAGTGATTTGGCTGCTGTAACACAACTCAAGCTGGCATCAAGTAGAGTACTGCTGCCTCTGGACCTGAGCTTCATCAGTTGCTTGCCCAGATGTAAGGTTGTTTAATTTGGAGGGCGTTGCTTCCACCTCATATGTTGGAGATTTTTATTTCAAAAGCCACTTTTCAATGACCGTGTGTTTATTTTCCTTTGCCTGCCTTAATCATTCAGCAAGATATAAGTCCTCTTGCTTTTTTGGGGATAAAGGAAGACTAGGCTGATGTTTTCTGGCATATACTGCCACTCAGTGCCCACATTAAATTAGCTGCCCCTGCTGATGGCCAGGGCTGAAAGGAGAGTGGTTGGGAGGCTGTGCTTTAGGCTGTTACATGAAGACAAGCTCTGAAGTTGTGCTTGTGAAGAGGAGCACTCTTGAAATGCTGGCAGTTGCCTGGGCTTTAGCCTTCTATGTACTCTAGCCCAGCTGTTTGTTTGATGGGATCCTGTCACCTTCATTCTTGGAATTTGCTCCCAACATCCCTCTTTGCCTTCAGCCTGGTGGATCTGCTCACATCTGGCTTGGAAGCTGCCACTAACATTTGCATCTGAGGTTTTAGCAAGGTGAATGTTGGTCCCTTATCCCTTGTAGCAAGTGATAGGAGGAGAGGAAATGGTCTCAAGTTGCATCAGGGGAGGTTTAGGTTGGGTATTAGAAGAAACTTCTTCACTGAAAGGGTTACCAAGCAGTGGAACGGGCTGCCCAGAGAGCTGGTGGAGTCACCAACCCTGGAGGTGTTTGAACAACATGGAGATGTGGTGCTGAGGGACATGGCTGAGCACCAGCCTTGGTGGAGTTAGGTTAATGCTTGGACTCAATCATCTTTTCCAACCAAAAAAATTCCATGGCTTAATTCCACCAAACTTAAAGAATGTCTGGTAAAGTGACCTTCAGCTGGGCCTAATCCATGCTGGATCAGGCTGCTCTGCCCAGTGTCTCCCCTTCCTTTCTACTTATGTTTGATATTATCCCAATTTTCTTTTTAAGGCATAGATGTCATTCTTTTAAATTGAGTTTTCTTCTTATATTTGTTCTTTCTTGCTTTTTCTCTCCTATCCTGACTTCTCTTTTTTCTTTCCAGTGGGGTTCTTTGGGTTTTGGTTTTTTTTTGTTCTTCTATCAATCTTGCTGCTTCTTTGTCCTCTGTTTCTTCCCTGCCTAGGCTGGAGTTCAGATTTGTCTGCTTTCAACCAGATTTTCTGTGGGTGGCCAAGAGCATGTTAAAGGGCAAGCAGGTGGCAGCCAGGATCTGAAGGTGTCTCCAGGATGACTCTCCTGTTGCTTATTCATGTCCAGATGGAAAGATTTGGCTGATAGTTGCAGGAACTTGGCACCTTCTCTTAGCAAATCTGTTTGAAGAGTGCCATGTGGTACCCATGCAACAAGAATGCTGAGCAGTCCTCTTTATCAGGATGAAGAGTTGTTTCTAAATCATTTGGTCAGAAATGCTGCCTGCTTTATAGAATCATAGAATAGTTTGGGTTGGAAGAGACCTTAAATAGCATATTTCAACCCCTCTGTCATAGGCAGGGACAATTTCTTTTCCCCTTTGTGGCTGTAATCATCATCCAGCCACCTGACTGGAACAGTAGTCCTTAGCTGGGTTCTAAGCAGTGCCACAGACAGACCAGATTTTTTCTCTGTAATAGTGCAGAGAGTTTGTGGAGATGAAAACTGAGAGTATTTCCTAGCACTCTACCACTTGCCAAGGCAGTAGAGAGGCCAGTGAACTGGCTGGTGGGCCAGCAGAGGTGCTGAGCACAGGTAATGCAGCTGCAAGGTTTTGCTCAGTGAGGATAAGGATGTGGGCATGGTGAGAAGCTCAAAATGAGCTGGCAATGTTGTGCTTGCAGCCCAGAAAGCCAACTCTGACCTGGGCTACATCAAAAGCAGTGTGGCCAGAAGATCAAGGGAGATGATTCCTTCTACTCTGCTCTTGTTAGACTCTACCTGGAGTACTGTGTCCAGTTCTGGAGCCCCCAAGACAAGAACATGGAGCTCCTGGGGTGAGTCCAGAGGAGAGCCACAGAGATGATCAGAGGGCTGGAGCAGCTCTGCTATGGGAGCAGGCTGAGAGTTGGGGTTGTTCAGCCTGGAGAAGAGAAGGATCTGAGGAGACCTTGGAGCACCTTCCAGTGTCTGAAGGGGCTACAGGAAAGCTGGGGAGGGAATTTTTACTAGGGTATGGAGTCATAGGCCCAAGGGGTGATGGCTTTAAAATGGAAGAATGTAGATTCACATTGGAAATCAGGAAGAAATTCTCTCCTGTGAGGGTGTTGAGCCCCTGGCCCAGGTTGCCCAGAGAAGCTGTGGCTGCCCCATCCCTGTCAGTGTTCAAGGCCAGGTTGGATGGGGCTTGGAGCAACCTACTCTAGTTGGAGTTGTCCCTGCCCATGCAGGGAGCTTGGAACTGGATGAGCTTTAAGTTCCTTCCAACCCAAAGTATTCTGTGACTCATCCTACAGTTGGTGTAATTAGTGAGTCAGAGGTGGTAAAACCTAATGGCCAAATGAGACAGCCCAGACCAACCTGCCATGTGTCAGAGGTTTACCTGAACTGGTCTGCCCTGTGGCCATGGCCCAGGCTGCACTGAGCTGCTGTCTGGGGGCACTGTCTCTGAGGGCCTACCTGTTCCTCCACTACTGGAGGAAGGAGGAGAAGCACAAGAATTGCTCTGAGTCTTCCAGAGTGCACAGCTGGGCATCCAAACATGGACACTGCCACAGGCCCCACTGCCATGTGCTGCAGGAGAGGTCCTGGGACTGATGGAGCAGGGAGGCTCTGAGCCTGGGAATGCTTTTCTTCCCTTGCCTGCTTTTGTCTGCCCCATGGATTACTGCAGGGCAGGGTCTGCTTTTCAGCAGCATGTGTGCCTCCAACCAAACCCTGATCTCATCTGGGGCCTTCAGGCACTGCTTGTTAAAAGCTGTAGCAGTGGCAGGTTACCAAGTGCTTGAGCTCAGCCTCCTCTGCCTCCCTCTCAGCTATGGGCAGGGCTATCCCCATTTCCTTCAGTTTACAGGGAAGCTGGTGTGCTCCCCACCAGGAGCAAACAGCTGCTGAGCAGCTCAAGCAATGTTTCCTCTTATCAGGGCTGAGCATGTGTTGGTTGGTAGGGTTTCCTCTTGCTGTCAGACTGTGTGGGACAATCCCCCACCCCCACAGGGCCTGGAGAGCTTGTGTCTGTAGAGCTGAGTGCCAGTGACCAGTTAGGTGAACTCGGGACCAGTAGCTAATGACTGGCTGACAAGCTCCTGACTGGGGTGTTGTCTTCCTTTTCAGTCTCTACCTCAGTGAAATTTTCAGGAGGATCAGCTGCCTTCTGACCAGGGCAAGTCCTCTGGGTCTTGCAGGAGGAGGTAAAAGTGTTGTGACAGCTCTCCCCTTCCCCTGGCTGCTCTGGAGAAGCGTGCAGTGTCCTTATCAATCTGAACCAAACAGGACCCTCAGTGCACACAGGGCCATGATCCCATGCAGCCTTTGCTTTGTGTAATGCTCCAACAGCAGCTGTGCAGCACTCTGGATATCTGTGAACCCCTACAGGGAAAGGAATCTATTGGAAATTGGGCTTTATTTACTGCTCAGAAATGGTTTGGTTTGCTATAGAGCAAAAGCTTTACTGCTACTTCCCAAGCTCCATGGCTCACCTGTATGTGAGGGAGGTTCTCTGCTTCTCCATGGTATTTTTCTCCTGGTCTTTCAAGCTAGCTCAACACCTCCAGCTGTTTCCAGCTGAGGAGACAGCCTGGAGGTAAAAGCACACGTCTGTGTGTTTGTCAGGGATAGTCCTGTTGCTGAGGAGTCAGCCGAGCAAATCTCTTCAGCCCTTTGGAAGAAAGAAAGAACTCCTGATCTTCACTTGGGGCCTACGTGAGGGTTAAATAGCTGAGCTTATAGTCCTTTAGCTCAATTAATGCTGTGTAGCTCTGGGTGGATCCTTGGCTTTCATCAGCCTCCAGCATTCTTGAGTTGCTCTCATCTTTAGGTTTTGGGTTTTTTTTTGTTTGTTTTGTTTTTTTACAAGACTAATGGGGTGTTGAGAGAGGGTGTACCTCTCGAAAGCTTACACAGATGTACATTTTCACTTCTGAAGAAACGTGAGGTGGCTTTGCTTACCTGAGGCCTGTCTCCTGGGCTGGAGAAAAGGCAGGCAACCAACCTGGGAACATCATTGATAGCAAGGATTGCTGCAGCCTGTCCCCACTCCCTTTGGAAGTCCCAGGCACAGGAGGTAACAGGCAGACACCGTGTAGGTGGCGGGGGGGGGGGGTGTTGCGTGTCAGTAACTCCAATCACTCCGATGGCTGTTTAAAACAAGGCCGGGGGGATCCGAGGGGTGACCCTAGCTGCAGTTCCTACATGGTGAGAGCAGGACTTGGTGCTGAGCCTGCTGCCTCCTGTTTGTTTCCAGGGGATGAGCTGGAATACATTCGCCCCCACGTCTACCGGAACATCGCCCGCCAGCTGAACATCTCCCTGCACTCAGAGACGCTGCTGACCGACGCCTTCCTGGCTGTGGCTGCTCAGATCTTCACTGCAGGTACTGTGTGTCCTGACAGATGGAAAGGAGCAGGATGGAGCTGCCTCTCTCTCAAAGGAGGCATGTTGCTGGGATGGCCTGCAAGATGGGGCAGGGTTTCTGGAAGGGCTGTGGGCAGTTTGGCAGCGTGCCCTGTTGAGATGATTTAATGAGAGCTGCTCTGTTCTGGCAGGAAAATGCTCTGCTTTATTATATCCTCCTGGCAGGTTCTTCTTCATTCTAGAAGGCATCTCCTGCCCTTCCTCATTAGGAGGTGTGTTACCTCATTGCATAGGGAGAGCACTCATTCCAAGCACCTTCACTCACCATTGGCAACTGGAGAAGATTCATTACCTGGGAGTCTCCCTTGTTCCAGCTCATGGTGCTGATCATAGCTGCCAGGACCAACTCATCTCAAGGGAGTTCCTCTCTTGCTGGCCTCCTTTTTTCCTGCAATAGCCAGAGCTGCAATGGAGCCTGCCATTTCCAGTGCTGCTTTTCCTTTCTCATGCTGAGAGTTGGGAGCCTCAGCCCTGAAAGTTGGCCCTTCCAGGCAAGCAGGTGCTTTGAGTTTTCTTACTGCTTAGACACAAATGATTTTCTGCATCTATTTGGCTGGTCCTAGATGTGACTGTCAAAAGCCAAGGTACAGGCTGTGCTGTCTTCCTGTGAGGGAACTGCAGTCTCCCTGAAAACAGTCCCTGCCTGCTGTTGGGAATGCAGTATGGCTGTGGGGAGATAAGGGAAGAGGAATGTTTTATGTGGAGATTTCTATCAGGTATGTCCTGACATGGTTGTAGGTTTTCTGCAGTGTCTTGTGGCCTTCTTCATGGAGGGGAGAGCTGGAAGTGGGAAGGGAAGGAAGCCCACAGAAAACAAACAAACAAAACCAAACAAACCAAATGACATCTATTTGGTAACAGCAGAGTAGTGTGAAAGCACTGAGTCCAGTGACATTGGCACAGGAAGTGTCACTGGAGGCAGTGATTCTTCTTCTTTTGGGGGCAGTTGGTGCAGGGTAAGAGTTCAGGTTTCTGTGGAGCTGCATGGGAACCAGTGGCACCCTGGAGAAGTCCTGTGCTGGCATCCTGGACTTCAGATCTGAAGTGCATTGTGGTGAAGAGCACAGAGCCTCTCTAGAACCACTGAGAAGGATTCCTCAGGCACAGCTCCTGGCAGATGCTACAGGGCAGATTTACTCCCTGGCTCAGAAAACAAGAGCTGGGCAAGCATGTTGGGAATGTCATGAGAGGGTTTGAAGTGCTGGTGCCCTGCTCTGTCACTTGGTGTTGAGCTTTACTTGTATCAAGGCTTACAGAATGCAGGTCGAGTTTGCAGGCTCAGGTATTTGTATGACAGGTCAGTAGGTTGTCTTCCTAGATTACTATAGCTGACTACATCAGAACTGGCCCACATCAAAGCTGAAGTGACACAGGGAATTAATTAAGACAGAAGGGTGGATGGCTGCAGGTGGAGTAGACTGTGTGTGCTGCATGCTGCATAAACCTAGAGCCATAGAATTGCTCAAGCTGAAAAAGACCTTCAAGATCAGAGTCCAACCTCATCCTAACCCTATTTCTGTTGACCCACCACTAAGCTATGTCCCCAGGCACCATATCCAGATGATAATGGGACAGCATGCTGGGGACAAAGCCCTGCTGGCTTCTGGGAGTCCTGCTCTCACCAATGGATGTTGACAGATTCATTGAGAGGGATGTTTTGGCATTCTTCAGTCTCAACTCAGGAGTCAAGTGAAAGATGTGAGTGGTTTAAAATGCTTTTGTTGAAAGTAAAGCTTGAAATTGTAACTCTTAATTCTAAACCTGGGATTTTCAGGGTAGTAAGAATGGGATCTGGACTCAGCCCTTCAAGGCTGGCAATGCCAGAAGCCCAGGCTTAAGTCGTCTTGCCAGTGCTGCTCCTCACCTGAGGACATGGTGCTGCATAAATGTCTGGCAGCTGGCTGGATGCACAAGAGGTGGATTCAGACCATCTCAGTCTCATGCATGCTCTGTTTTTTCATTCTTCTTATCTCTGCTTCAGTACAACTAATGGGATGACCTGTGAGCATGCAGCTGGGGTTGTGTATTCAATTGCTTTTATCAGTTCATTGTTGTAGTCTCTTGCTGAGTGGCAGAGAAGGAGGAGTTTGCTGATTTTTAACATTCCTGGATCCCAAATGCAGTTTCAAGACTCAGCATTTAATGTTAAATTCAGCAAATCAGAGTTGGCTATGGCAGCCAGACATGCATTACTAATTTTTTTCACAGTTCAGAGGAAAGAGGCTTTTAATGAGCAGAGGAAACCAGAGGCTTAAGTGCAGTCTGAGTTTCCATGCCAATTGCCAATGGCTAAAGCATCTCAGCCTGTTTTTTACTGTCCAGTTTAAAAAAACAGCTGCAGTCTGACACTGCAGGGCCTACACAATCTGGGCAGCCCCAGTAGTCACTCACAATGCCTTTCCAGCAAGGGATTTTTACCCTATCTTGCTGGTGGTGTTTTCTCCTCAATCTTTTCCGTGGCCTTCCACACTCTGATCTGGTTTTGAGCCTTTACTCTGTAGCTCTGTGCTCACTTCTACAAATCTTGACTAAGCACTACCCTGGGTGCACCTCTCAAGAAGGTAAATCTGAGGACATCTGGCATCCTTGTTGGTCTCACTACTTGGGTATGTTGTGCCATATTTGACTTGTTACCATTCTCTGTTCCAGTTAGCTCAGGTTTGGCTTTTTTTCTGGTGTAGCAAAGACAGCTTGAATCCCAATGACAGCAAGATTAAGAGCTGAGAATATAGGCAGAAAGTGAGCAGGTCACAGAGCATGGTAAGGCTTCTAGTTTCCATACAGCCTGTTGGTTATTCTGGGTGAGGAGAACCCATCTGTGTGGAGCCTGGCACTGCAGGGCCCTGACCTGTTGTGAATGCTGAAGGATCTGCAGCATCACCACCTCTGTGACAGCACTGTTGGTTCTGGTGTCTGGTCCAAATATGCTGTGCAGCCAGCAGGAGGCTTTCCACTGAGTGTGCCAGGCTTTGGAGTGGGGCCTGGCAGAGCTGGCACTTACATCAGCTGTTTAGATAAATCCCAGAAGGAAGGGGTCACTTGGTGGGAAAACAGTAGAAGAAAAAGGAAATGTTTCCTAAAGGAAACATTTTTTTCCAGTCAGTAAGAGCTGCTAGGCATGAGGATGCTCAGAAGCTTTCATTTTGGGTTTGTATTGTATTAGGTGCTCACCACTTTTTAATCAAGAGTGTTTGGGCTGAAGTTAACCCTGTACAACAGGGTTGCACCATTAATGTGCTCTCAGGAGAAAAATTCCTTCCCTTGCAGGAGCAAATAGTGTTAGAAATGCCCCCCACCACTTCCTCTTCTCTTAGGCCTTACGAGTTGAGCTTTTTGACTTGTCTGCATCTTTATTTGTTTCTTTCTCTCCACCAGAGAGAAAATATATTGTGTCTGGCTGTACCCTCCCAGCTGTTGAAATGTAGCACTTGGTCATATTTCTCCTAGGTCTGACTTGCAAGTAAAGTTTTGGTGCTGAGTGAAGCAGAGGGAAGGTTATGCTCTGAGATGCTGCACAGTCCAGTCCCATGCTGCTTGAGCTCTCCCCTGGGGCAGGAAAGCTGAAAGGCAGTGGGAACACTTCCAGCAGTAGTCCTCTCCTGCTAATGTGTTTTCCCCTGGGCTCACCAGTATTTATATACCTTCACCTCCATGACTGGCCTGGAGTCTGCAACTTAATGCCTTCTAAGCAGCTTTTCACTTTTTCTCTTTCTCTCTCTCTTTTTTTTTTTTTTTTTCCCCATCTCTGTGAGCAGACATTCCAGAGCTTTCTCTGTTTTGATTGCTCCTTTCTGGACAAGTTTTCCATTCCCTCTTGTCAGCTCCTGTATATGCTTGTCTGCACAGTGGGCAGCTGTGAATAGATTGTGTTACTTGGGGATCAGTGCCCATTTCACCCAAAATGGATGGCAGCCAGACCTCCTGAGGGATTTGGAACGAGACAGTGTGTCTTCTCTGTTCCTGTGTCCTGGCAGGGTGCAATTCCAGCTTATGCTGAGGAATTCATGGAGCTTGTGTCACCCTAACACTGGCCTGGACATCACAGGGGCAGAAGCACTGCCAGCTCAGTTGATTTTGCCTCTTTGCTCCTGCCAGGGAAGTCACAGTGAGAGAGAAGTTAATGGAGCTGGTGTCCTGGAAATGTGCAGATGGGGACTGCTGTGGCCTTGCCCTGCCTGGGGGCTGAGTGGCTGCAGGAACCCTCCTGGGGCAGAGAAACCAGACACAGGGATGGCCCAGCTTTGGTCCAGAGCAGCTCTTAGAGGTGTCTGCTCTTCCCTTGCTTCAGGGCTCCCTTGTGTGAGCAAGAGCCCAAGCTGCTCCCTCCTGTCTGGGGCGACCAGCTCAGTCTCCATCTCTTTCTCTGGCCAGTGGCAGGGGAGTTTCCATGCAGAGAAATCAGGAGGGGATTTCCTCTTCTCCCAGCCCAGTGGCCCAGCTCTGCCAGGAAGAGGAAAGGCAGACTAAAAAGATTGGTTTGACCCTTGTAGACATCCTCTGTAAAGAGGAGGATAGTAGGAAGTGACTGCTGAGCCCTTCACATCCATCATCATGATAAGCATGGGCCAGCAGCTTGCCCTCTTTCTGCTGGCCTTGGGAAAGGGAGAGGGGCTCTGTATGCTGGGAACATTCCTCTCCTGCAGCTCCTGCAGCACTACATAGGCAAGGAGCCAGAACTGATGGGCTTTGTCCTCATCCTCCCTGGGGAGGACACCACTGGACATCTGTTGGGAAAACTGCTTTCCTGTGTTTTTGGAAAATCATGGATCTATAGAGTCTTCATCTTTTATAGGTTGAAGAAACAAGACTTTTTTGTTCTGTTGGAAAGAGATACTTGGGTTAAACAAAGTTAAACCAAGACTGCAGCTGTCTGTCTCTGCCAGGGTGGCCTCGGCACCCTGTCAGCCTTACTTTTTGCCATGTAAATATCTCAAAGCTAAAAGGACTTGCTTCAGATACTTAAGAAAGAGCTCTGACAGTAAAAGCATGGGAATAATCCAGTGAACTCTTCCCTGGAATTCTGGGTAACTGTTTCATGTAAATCAAGATGCAAGAAGACACATTCCTGCAGGGATGGAGAACTGTAAAAACTGACACTTGCTGGAGCTGAGTAGAAGCTGAGACTCTGGCCCAGGAGATTGTAGCCAGCAAGAGGTAACCCCTTAAAGCCTCTTTCATTGAGTGCAGAGGGACTGACCTGCAAGAGGACTGCCCGTTTCTTGCCAGGAGAAGTCCTTTGTCTAGTATTTTCTCATGTGGTTTCATAGCCTGTTCCTGGCTCATTCTGCTGGTTGTCATGGTGACATGCAACATGAGAAAGAGATAAATAGTGTGAATACCACACAGGCAGTGAACTTTGTGAGTGACAGCTCTGCAGAGTGTACTCAGAAAATAGAATAAGAATAGTGGCCAATTTTTAGCTATAATCATAGCTTCCTCTGATCTTGGAAATAGTGCTGGTGAAGGACAGAGTATCACAGGAGACCCAGAGCTGCTGCTGTTAATGTTGCTACAGAGCCTCACAAAAGGTTCATCTCTGGATTTTGATCTTATATCAGTCATGAATGGAAAAAGGTGGTTGTTTGGTTTGGGTTTTTTGTTTTTTTTTTTTTTTGAATACTGAATGTTTTTTCTTCAGTCTAACAAGCCATTCCTGTGGCTGATTTTTTTTAACAGTTTCTCTAAAGTTTAGTGCTTTTTTATTTAAAACAAAACATAAACCCAAACAAACGTATTTTTAAAAGTAGTAGTGCAGGTGTCTTTCCTGAGGCACTAAGTGGAAGGATTGTGGAAATTCTCTGAAACCTGCACATATTGTAAAGGAACGTGGGGAGCTCTGCTGCCAGGCATGAACAGGGTGAAGTCCCAAGCCTGGGGAAGGAGGTTCTGGGGAGACCTTATAGCAGCCTTATAGTATATAAGGGAGGCCTACAAGAAAGACAAGGAGAGTAATAGTAGGACCTGTAGTGATAGGACAAGGGGCAAGGGTTTTAAGGTGGAAAAGGATAGATTTAGGTTAGATGTAAGGAAGACATTCTTTCCTGTGAGGGTGGCTCTGGCTCCGGCAGACTGGCCGGGGAGGTTGTGGCTGCCCCATCCCTGGAAGTGTTCAGGGAGAGATGGGATGGAGCTTGGAGCAGCCTGGTCTAGTGGGAGGTGTTCCTGCCCATGCTGAGTGGTTGGAACTCCATGACCTTTATTAAGGTCCCTTCCAACCCCAACCATTCTATGATTCTATAATAAAGTAAGGGAGAGAATTCAGCTCCATAGCAGAAGGGTTGCATTTCCAGGGCACTCATCCTGATGAGGGACTGCTGCCTGCAGTGTGTGGGCATGGAGGATTTGTGCCCAGTGGTATTTCCAAAGTGTCTGGAAAACCCAGAAAGGTTGGCTGGTCTCCAGAGCTGGTCTCAAAGGCTCATAGCTAGCATGAACAGGAAGGTGACTGCTTCTGGGGAAACTTCTGTGGTGCTTGCAGGTCAGCCTGGCAGGAAGGCTGTTTTTTGGGAGATTAGATTAATGACTGCACTGCCTCCAGTGGGATAGGATATGAAATGTTACGTGCCGAAGGTAGAGTGGCAGAACTCTTGAAGCTACCTGGTTTTCAGTTTTCTGGGGCTGGGGTAGACCTCTTGAATCAAGGAGGACTGCCAGTCCTCTGGGCCCTGGAGCTTTGCCTCCCTGTTTTTACTCTTGTGTCACGGTAGAACCGACTGAAGATGCTTATCTCATGTGCTTTGTGTGCCACATTGTAAAAGTCTGATCTAGAAAAAAACAGCAATGCTTTGTCTTAGGGGTTGCCCCAGGTTTCCCTCTTTAAATTCAATTCTCTCCTGTGCAGCAGGTGCATGGCTGAGAGTTGGTGGCCACATAAACCATCCCGGTGCGCTTCATCCCTATTTTGGTGAAGTCTCTGGGCTGCTTTCTTCAGAGCTGTGTACTCAGTGATGATCCCCCCTTTCATTGCTCAGGGCTGAGCTGTGTGTGTGTAAATCAGCATCCCTTTTCTTCTTCTCCTAGGCATCACGTGGGGCAAGGTGGTGTCTCTCTATGCTGTGGCAGCAGGCCTGGCCGTGGACTGCGTGCGGCAGGCTCAGCCGGCCATGGTTCACACCATTGTGGACTGCTTGGGAGAGTTTGTCCGCAAGACCCTGGTGACGTGGCTGAAAAGGAGAGGAGGCTGGGTAAGAGATGCTATCTGAACTGTACAGACCAGAAAATATCCAGTTTAATGAAAGTCAGTGCCCCCACTGCAGCTTTATCCAGGAAAACATATAATGAGATTCACTTCCGTGGCTCTGTGGCCACCACTGTCCTGCTTGCACCTGTACTTGGCTCCATATGGCTCTTTTCCTGTCTTGTGGTCCCATCCTCAACAACATCAGCTGTTCTGCTCCTCAGCTTCTTGCATAGCTGTGCCAGACTAACTCAATCCTGACCCACCAGTGTCTCTTTGGTTCCTGACCTGAACATCTCTGGAGCTGCCAGTCATTTATAGAGGCAAACTGTAAATAGAGGTCATTCTCTAAGGCAGCTGTTTTCTAGAAACTGAATAAATAAGACCTGCCAGTTTTCTTTTTTCATATGCCTTGGAGTTCCTCAAGACAAAGTTTAGTATATTAATGTGAGTTCCTACCATAAGGAGTTTTAGAGGGCTATTAAAACCCAGTAGTTTGTGCCATTCCCTGACCTTACCCTGGCAATGCTCCATGAATAATTTCTTCTGGTGCAGCTCAAGATGTAGTGTACTTATGCTTTGGAGAAGGCTCAAAATCCATTGACAGTGGGAGGGCTCCTGGCTCATTCACTGTGCTGCTCTGCATTGGAGTGTGGCTCCATTTCATGTGACTTTTAAGCATCTGATTTCTTTGGTTCTCTCTAAGACCAGTGGGAAACAGAGCTCCTGTGGAGGATGGTTCAGAGCAGGAGCTTTGCTTTGGTGCTGTGGAATAGCCCAGGCACCTTTCCAGTCACCTCCCCAGGAGACTGGGGTGACTGGTTGGCTGTGTTAGTGACCAGGTACCAGGGTCTCTGTGCCTGTCACTTGGAGTGATGCAGCCAAAAGCACTTTGGTGTGTGATACATCCAAAATGCCTGGCAGATGCTGGCTGGAGCTACAGATTGCCATGTGACACCCCTGAGCTCCTGGGATGTCTTGTTCCCAAGACATACACTCTTTCCAAACTGAGCCATGGTAGCAAAGTCTCTCCTTTCCAAGAGGTGATATTTATTCTGAAGCCATGAGGAAATGGTCAGGCTTACCACCCCTCACAGAGCAGGAGAGAGGGACGTCTTTATCCAGACTGAGCATTGCTTCTCTCTGCTGAGACTTAGCAACTGTGTCTGTAGCTCATTCCATCCTAGTTTCTCCAGGAGCTGGAGGCACCTTTTCATGGAGGGCAGTTGGAAAAGTAGCACTCTTGTGATTTTGGATCTTTTGCATTTATGAAGTGTCATTGCCACATGAAATCATCCCTGCCCTCTCTAAAACTGTGTGACCTTGTGACCAGCTGGGTCAGGGAACTGTTTGGTTGGGCTGAAAAGTAACCTTTGATTAGAATGCCCTGATCTGTTTAATTTTGCATCCACACAAATAATTGTACTGAGGCAGGTGAAGAGGATATCCTGGGGAAGCAACTTACTAAGTAGCACTGTTCCCCTCCATGAAATCCCTGCCTCAGTGTCACTTGAGGCTTACTTGAACTGGGTACCTGTAGGGTTGGTTGAGATGTATTATCTGAAACCATTTTTCCTTTGGAAAAAGTCTGGTTTCAATAAAATGGAAGTGTTGCAAGGGAATGTGTCTCCTCCTAGTCTCCAACTATAATTTTTCTTTGTTTTGGTAAGACATGCATGTTCTAGTAAGTTAGCATCCTGTTTTGACTTGTGTATCATGTTATTTGAGTTCAAAATAGGGTGTTTTGATAGTTCCAAATGGCTATTTTTAGAATGTTTGTTGCACAGCAAACAAGCCAAGAAACGCATCCCCATGCTGGAAGTTGTTCTTTGCAGCTGAGGAGATAAGTCCTGTTTGCTGCTACTCCCTCCTGCCCCTCATCCCTCTCTGGATGGCCAGCATATTGCTGCTGGAGTTGCTGAACCAATGCTGCTGGCTCTTAGGATCTGGCCCTGAGCAAGTGAATCCAAGTGGCTGGAAAAGCTGCTGTGCTGTGCTGATTGCAGCCTCTCTGCAGTACCCTTATCAGCAATTGTGGGCTGCAACAAGGGGATATTTTCCCTCTGGAAATGAGTGGTTCCTTCATTCTAGGAAAGGCTGCTAGTCCTCTTGCCACCTTGTACTGCCTTTCCCTGAACATTCTTCCTCTCAGCACTGCAGTGTGGAATTTCCCAGCCTTGTTCTCAGATAGCCAGATGAAACAGCTCAGTAGGGGAGATCTGTTCACCTGCTGCCTGCCCCTGGCTGGGCCTTAGTTTGCCTTGGCATGCAGTCTCTGTTTCCCATGGGCACAGGGCTCTGGTCTCATATGCAGTGGCTCAGACTGAGGCTGCCAAGAGGAACCACTGTGCTGGGAGCTGTTCCAAAAACACCACCATGGAGCCCCAGGAAAGGCACCTAAAAGCCTCCACTCAGCAGTAGGTTCCCATCCTGCTTCCATAGGGTGGGGAAAGCCCCTACGTGCCAAAGCCCAACCCAAAAAAGACTTCTTCAGAGAAATTAGAATCTGTCCCTGGGGAGAGTTTGCAGCTTAAGTTTTACTGCAGAATAGATATTTTTTTAGCAGCTGTTACATACACTTGCTCCAAAGAAAAGCTTGTGACTTGAACTTGTTTGAACTGTTAATCACAGGAGTAAATCAAACTGCCATTGCAACAGTTTGTCAGTGTCTCACAAGAGGCAAAGGCTTTTTTTATTAAGTAGCTTTTAAGTTTTCAATTCCAGTGCCTTATCAGGTAAGCTTTATTTGGATAACAATAGCTAAGGCAATAGCTGAGCAATTTTGTTTATCCAAGCAAGCACCATACAAATGTCTAAGTTCTTCTGACTGCAGCTGCTCTTGGTTGGCCTCAGTGAGGTCATTGCCTTTGGTAGGGCACAGCACAGCTTGAAGGGCTTCACACTCTCATCTGGGAGTTAACCCTTTGCAGCTATAATCAACCTGGTTTCATATCTGAGCCTTGTTAGACACCTATAGCCCTTTGGAGCTCAGGTTGCTTCTTGATCAGCTGCCCTAACATTTCCATACATTTTCACACAGGTACTTGCCTGTCATCACCTCTCTTGACTAAAGAGGTGGCTTGACACAACTGTGTTTTAGGGACATGCTGGTTTGTTGAAATTGCCGAGGCTGAATCAGACCAGACTTGTCAAATGTAAGTAAGCAGGGAGAGTTTTCTATGCCATCACTTAAAGTAAAACATGCAGACCTGTTTTACTTTCCTGCACAATACAAATAGAGTGCCTCTAACCACTGGTAGCACACTGCAGCATCTTCTGTTGGATGCTGTCCTGGCTGCTCACTCTGCATGTGCTTTTGTTACCCTACAGGCAGCAGCATTCCCACACCTTAGTGTTCAGCCTCAGGAGTGCTCCATGTGCTGATTGAGCTTCCTCCTGTCATCCTGTTTCTTCCCATCCTTGAGTGCCTGCATTCATTCCTCCTGCAATCTCCACTTGTCACAGGCTCAGTGTCTTCCTAAAGCTCCTCAGACACCAGCAGAGGAGGAGGGATTCAGCATGCCAGCCTTTCAGACTTCATTGTGAGGAACTGCTGGAATTGTGTGGGAAGCTGTTGTGGCTGCTGGTGGCCAGACCTTTTGTCTGTAGATGCTGGTAGAGTTGGTTAGTGTGGCTGTACCCACTAATCCAACACAGAGATCTGTCCTTTCAGTCCCCCTTTTGTTTGCTTCTTATTGCTATCAAGGCTGGTCAGGCAAAGCTCTTGAACAATGGAAAAGGTTATTGGAGTATGGAATCCTCACTTTATGGGAGGAACATCTCAGGGTTGAGAGTCTGACTTTCCTCTGCTTGCTCAGTGAGAGTCTTGTGTTAAAAGGGAGCTTGGAAGACTGCAGAGCTGAGCTGGTAAAGAAAAAGGTTTGGGGGCTGATAAATTTTTGCCTTCTTGTGACCTGATTCTTGTTGACACTTGCCACTGCAAACTGTGTGGATGTGCTAACAGTACCACCCTCTGTGACAGGACAACAGTCCTGATCTCCTTGTGCTCAGCTTCAGTTGAGCCCCAAACTCAGTTATATTGTTAGCAGAACTTCAATTCATTTCCCTCACTGGAAGATGCAATTTTCTATCTGCCACTCTCCTATTTGCTGTATTATCCAGATATTTCCCACCTTTTCTCTCCAGTGCCAGCTGAGATCCTGTCTTTGTGAAATTGCTGGATTGTTGTTGCTTTCTCTTCATTGCAGGACAGTTTCTATTCTTGCTCACACTTGAACCCAGCAGCCCAAGAGATCTTTAAATCTGGCCCATGCATCTGGGAGGGATCTCTGCCAGCATACATCTTTCCACAAACAAAACTTGCATTTCTTTAGATATAAACTGGGGGCTGGGTTGCTTGAATGAATTCCAAGCACAACGTTAAGGCAAGAGAAAAAGACCAAGCAACTTGAGCTGATATTAAACAGGACAACCTCTGGAAAGCATCTTGCTTTACAGAAAAGGATGAGAATGCTGAAGTTGCCAAGGCTTCCTACCTCTTCTGAAAAAAGAAAGTTTCTTTTATTGAGCTATTCAAAATGGAAAATGGTTGACAGTCTTCCTGTAGCATTTCTTTCCCCAGGGGTGGCTGTAAAGGGGGATCCCTCACCTTGTTTTGGTGAAGAAAACGTATTTTGTGGAGCTTTGAGTCTGATTTAATAATCTGCAGTGTGGAAGTGTCAGTGCAAGTGTTGGGGGGTGTTGGCAGAGCAGTGCTGACACGGGGCTGTGGGGTGGGGAGAGTCCCTGGGGATGGGGATGTGGTTCCAGGCATCTCCCTGATGATCCATTTCCTCCTCATTAGGCAGACATCACAAAATGTGTGGTGAATACTGACCCCAGCCTGCGCTCCCACTGGCTTGTAGCTGCTGTCTGCAGCTTTGGTCACTTCCTCAAAGCTCTCTTCTTCGTCCTGCTGCCCGAGAGATGAATCCAGAGTCATCACCTGCAGCCCCCCTACCCTGTCTCCTCCCTTGCTCCAGGAACAGTGGCAATGGCAATTTCTGAAGAGGAGGAAGAGAAGAACCTGGACAAACAAAAGGCTTGTTCTCCTCTCCCTTCAGCTGGGAGCAGCTAAGCTTCTACAGTCTCCTTTTCAAAGCTCCAGGAGCCTCTCCCACCTCTAATCCTTTCAAAAGTCTTGTTTCCCTGGGTGACCTGTGTGTGTGGCCTGGACACAGCCAGTCCCAGGACATGGACTGTCAGACACCTGCTCCTTGTAGCTGTGGTGCATGCTTGTGCTAGGCAGAGGGGGGGGAGGAAGGCAACATGATTTGAAATGGGATAGAAAACAGGAGAGGGGGAGAGTCCCTCCTTCTCTCTGGATGATTCCCCTCCTGGTCCTCAGCCTCACCTTGTGTTGTTTCTTGTTCCCTTTGTGCTCCATCTCCTCCTCAGTACCCAGCTCTGACTTGCTGGGCTCTGCCCACAGCACGGTGGAGGGGGTCATGCAGCTGGGGGATTCTTAATGGGATGAAAACAAATATAATGGCATCAGATGCTTCTCCTTGATGTGTCTTGGAAATAAGACTGAGTGCAGGGCAGGACTAGAGGGAAGCTGCCTGTGATATGGTTTGTAGGTATCTCTTGTTGACCCCTCTCACACACTCTTCCAGACAGGGAAGCAAGGGGCAATGCCTGCCAGCAACAACTCGGGACTGAATTTCATTATGAAGAAAAATATTTTCTCTGCTGAGATTTCATCAGAGCTAAGCATGTCAGTAGGAAAGGCTGGGGGGCATGGGCAGGAATTAGCAAAACTGTAAGTGATCTTTTGGAGGGAAAAAGATGTGTCCAAAGTAGCTGATCTGTGTTTCTCCTTTAATGTCTTGCTAAAGTGCAACTTGCAGTCATCTGTACGGCAAACAATAAAAGAAAATAGGTGGTGTTTCACTATTGCAAAGAGTATTGTATTTGTTTCCAGAGTTAAACATTCCAAAAAAGGCCAGAACAGTGCACAGACAAACACTTGAGCCATGCTAAAAATACTTCAGCTTTTCCCCTGGCAGAACATGTTAACATGTTAAAACTACAGCTCACCCGATTCATACTAGGAGGAGAAATCCTCCCCCCCTTCCTTTGTTGCCATTGGCAGTTCCCAGGAAGACTTTGGCTTTGGTGGGGTTATAGTGACCAAGCTCCCAGTTTGGATGCAGATGGTGCCCTAAGGTTGGTGCGTTTCTGGGTGTGTGTGTAAAGCTTACAGCAGTTTCCCAAATGAAACCAAAGTCCCGGAGGTGTCACTGTTTGAACAGGAGGAACTAAAGCAGGAGGGCTTTGGGACTCTGAGAGGGGCAGAAGGCAAAGGGAGGGATCTATTCCCTCCCATTTCCTGCCATATTCTATAAAGATGGGGAAAGGCAGCAGCTCCTCCCTCCTTTCTTTCTGCCTCCTTCTCTCCTTACCACCACCTTGCCACCTGCTCCTCAGAGCCAGGATCTACTGGGTTGTCTATAGATAATTATATATAGATTTGGATATATATCCCTTGTTACTTTATCCCTTGTGTTATTACCTTTCCCCTCTGTTAGTAAATCTGTATCCAGTTGTTTTCAGTTTCCAGCTTAAGGTCTCCAGTCTTTATTCCCCTTTTACCTTCTGTGTGTGTGGGGGGGGAATAGAGAGGAATTCTGTCCTTAGGTTTGTGGTCCTCCCAAACTGCTAAGCCGAGACAAAGGTTTTTGTGTTGAGTTTGTTGTTTTGTTTTGTTGTTTTTCTTCCTGGCAAAATTCTCTTGGCTTTAGGAGTTTGCCTGGCACTTCTCCTACATGGGATTTTCCTCCTCAGATTCCTGGTAGATCTGGCTGTCAAAACTTAGACCAGCTATAATGTATGTGGTGAGCTCTAAAGTCCTCTCATGTTGAACAGTAGTACAAAGAGGATCCTCTCTGATCTGTAATAGATGCTGTAAAAACAGTTGAGTTCATTGCAGGGGGATGCAGCTTCGTGATCTTTAAAGGAGCTTAGAAAAAAAGTAGACTTTGGATTTCTGGAAATACCCTGGTTGTGTGCAGACTTTGACTTGGGACAGTTTTGCAGCTCCTGACATCCAGTTTGCCTTATCATGCCTAATGTTTTATGAAGTGCATGTGTAATGAAGCCAGCAAAGTCAAACACTGGGACTATCAAGATCTTTCTCAGTTTAAATGCTGTTTTGAATTGTAATACTTAATGCTATGGCTGCTTTTCCAGTGAGCAAGTTATATCAGAGGAACTGTTAAGGAATGGGAAGAGTTAAATAGACCAATTAACTGGGCTTAACAAAAAGATAATGATAAGCCAAATAAAGCAGCAGTGCTGGAAAGGAATGTGTGTGGGTGGGAATGGGGTTACACAGGCAGACAAAGACTCAGTCTGGAAACTGCTGATAATGTAGAACTCAGAAACAGGCTTCAGACTCCTCTGACTTTTGTCTTTCCTGGTGTATTTGCTACTCCATGCAACACTCACACTGGAGCTGAACAGTGTGCTGCTCACCTGGCACCTGGTGTTAAACCAGAATGAGACTTACACCCTTCTCACTCCTGCAGTAACAACATCAACACCACCCTTGCTACCAAAATAAACAGCAAACAGAATTGTGCCCAGTGCTTTGCATTTGGGAAGCAGCAGTCCTGAGCCTGACTCAGCCTGGTGTTGATGTTGCATTCAGGTTTAGTTGCAGTAGTTGGGCATTTCAGAGAACTCCCTTTATAAGCTCAACAGTTCTGGGGCTCTGTGATTTTTTTCTTTTCCCTCTTTTGTCCAGTCCTAAATGACAGGAGACATCAGGGTTTGTTGTTTATCACCTCAAGAAACATTTTCCTTTTATGTGAAGGCCTTGGCAGTGTGTCCAATTGATTTGGCTGTTAGAGAAAATGAAGAAGACCAAGTCCCAAGGTCAGTACTGTTACACTTTGTATTGAAAGCCTGAGTGCTGTTCCTTTTCCAGCATCAATACTTGAAACCCTACAAACTAGCCACCTCACACTTTCTTCAGTTCTCTGCTTGAGAAAACTGCTTGTAGTCAAAGTTGCCTTCATTTTTTAGGCTGTTTTGCTTGTGTCATGTGTTCCAAGTGAGATTTACCAAGACACAAACTGTCTTGGGGGGTTGGCTCCCTGTCCTGGTAACTTTTTCTTCCCCTTTTGTTGAAGTCAGAACAAAGGGGGGGGGGGGGGCAGACCCCCTTTTAGCAAGGGCATAGGTGGCTGCTTTTCACCCTGTTGGCACATGTAGAACCCACCAAGGCTTTGCTGCTGCCTGCCTTGCTTTCCCAGCAGATGGGCTGGGGGCACAAGGGGGAGAGAAGGGAGGGGAGGCTATTGCTATGGAGGCTGGAGGGATGGGATATGCCTGGGGAGTAGCATTATTATTATTATTATTAGATTATCCTCTTCCCCTCCAGTGCCATCTTCAGTAATTTCCTTGTAATAGACCTACAATCAGTCAAGGGAAGTACTTGCTTTATCAAAAAGGCAGGAAGTAGGAAAATCTCTCCTGGCTTGGCTGTTTCAATGGCAGACATTGGAGCAATGCTGTCACAGCCTAGACCTGATGTTGCTTCATCCACAGCCCTTACACCTCTCCCAGCTCTCCCTTCTCAAACAGTGACAGTAGGTTCACCTTCTTGAAAGCAACTAGAGGAACCGAAGTGATCTCAGTCTTGCAACAGATGTCACTTGTGTTCCTGCACTGCTTTTTCTCCTGTAAATGGAAAGAAAACAATCTGTGAAGCCCTTAATTTATCAGACTTGCATCTGTATTATATTCTGAAGTGCAGAACAAGAGTGTCAGGGAGTGACTCTGGGGTTTTCTGGAAAACTGCAGTACCAAACTTCCTCATTTTCAGACTTCTTGTTTAGATCCTGAGAAAAACCTCTGCCTGTTACTTATTTATATTCCTCTTTGAGTGTGCCAGGCTTGCACGTGGTAATTTCTGTGCACAATTAAACTGAATATGAAGCAGGTTTCAAGTCCCTAAGACATCTTTCTGAAAAGATCAGGCCTTTAAGGCATTTCAACAGCTTTGCCAACAGCTTGCTTGATGTGGCTCCTTGAATTTCCTTACTGTTGTTTTCTTAAATCTGGTATTTACAATTTTCACAGGCATAAATTTGCCACAGATTAATTATTTTCTTAGGGCAACATGAAAACAATGCAAGCTACTAAATTAAAGACAATAACTCAGTAATATACTGGACTTGTAGCAGAGTCTCCAAATTCCTTCTCTGCAAGTGGTTTGACAGATGGGGTTTAAATACTCCCTCAGGAAAGCCTGTAACCTCCTTAACTCTAAACAATTTGACCCATTGGGATTCTGAGACCCTAGCACAGATAAACAGAGTGATCCTTGCTTAAACTTTACACCATCACTCAGGACTTGAAGTGCATTGCATGTTCAAGCAGAGTCTGTGGGAAATAAGAGTGATTGTATGACATGCAGTCCATGTTCAGGCAAGGTCAGATGAAAAAAAAAACACACCAAAACTTCCTCTCTCACAGAGAAAAAAACAAAAAAAGTCTTGGGAAGGGAATTTCCAGCTTCCTTACAATTGTATTTAGCTCAGAAGAAACTTCATCTCTTTACTGTGCCCACAGAGCAGCAGCCAGCATTAGAGCTTCTCTCCATCACAGGAAGACTTGGTAATCTCTCTTATAATAACAAGTCCTGTTTCTAGGCTTAGAAACAAAGTACTGAAGAGCTCAGTCCCTTGTTTAAAATGTCCATATCTCTCCCTGCCTCATGAACTTCACTTATACTTTGATTAAGATCCATATTTTCTACCTCCAGAGCCCCCCCAACCCCCTGTCAGAAGATGGCTCATGTTGGGCTTGGTCTCAAGCCCCTTTCAGTCAGCTGGAGGGCAACTGCTTTGGACTTCAGAGGATGATGGGCATGGCTGAGGACCTTGGTCATCACTGACCTGATGAGAGCTGAGAGGACAGAACCTTGGCAGAACCAGGCCCTGCAGGAGCTCTCTGTCTTGCAGCACAAGGTATCTTGGCCCAGGTAGCCAAGAAGGCCAATGGCATCCTGGGCTGGCTCAGGAACAGCGTGGCCAGCAGGTCCAGGGAAGGGATTCTGCCCCTGTGCTCAGCCCTGGTGAGGCCACAGCTTGAGTCCTGTGTCCAGTTCTGGGCCCCTCAGGAAGTTCAGGAAGGAGATTGAGGTGCTGGAGCAGGTCCAGAGAAGAGCAAGGAGGCTGTGAAGGGATCCAGCACAAGTGCTGTGAGTTGAGGCTGAGGGAGCTGGGGGTGTTGAGGCTGGAGAAGAGGAGGCTCAGGGGAGACCTCATCACTCTCTCCAACTCCCTGAAAGGAGGTTGGAGCCAGGGGGGGGTTGGTCTCTTTTCCCAGGCAACTCTCAGGAAGACAAGAGGGCAGGGTCTCAAGTTGTGCCAGGGGAGGTTTAGGTTGGAGATTCGAAAGAATTTCTTTCTGGAGAGGGTGATCAGGCATTGGAATGGGCTGCCCAGGGAAGTAGTGGATTCTCCGTGTCTGGAGATCTTTCCAAAGAGCCTGGATGTGGCACTGAGTGCCGTGGGCTGGGAACCACGGGGGGAGTGGATCAAGGGTTGGACTTGATGATCTCTGAGGTCCCTTCCAACCCAGCCAGTTCTATGATTCTATCTCCCCTCATTTTCATTAGGCAGGGCAGATCCATTCTCCTGATGCTCTGTGACACTGTCCAGGCAGTGTAAAGCCTCCCAAAAGTTGGCCTTGAAGCTCTCTCAGGATCAGACTGTTGCCTTTTTGCTCCTAACATGGAGGCATGAGTTGAGGCTGCATGGGGGCTGCCAGAGGAACACTTTGTTCCCACTTTCCACCAGAACTGAGCCTGGATTTTCTGGTAATCTAGAGAGGGGTTTAAAAGTAAAACAAAACAAAACAGAACAAACCCCAAAATATCCTTTGATCTCCTTGGCACTTCAAAAGGAAAACTAAATCACTGGTAAGCTGCTAAAACATACTTTGCTCCCAGTTTCTTAGCCTGGAGATGGCCTTTTCAAGCACTTTTCAAGCCAGGCAAACTCAGCTCTTGAAGAGTAGGTTTGCTGCCAGAGCTCCTGGGGAAAGGTGTCAGAGCTTTCCCTTTGAAGCTGGAGAATGTTGCACCCATGTGAGTGAATGCTCAGGTCAAGCAATTTCCAAAGTGGAGGAGAGCTGGGCTGGGGTTCACATTGTTTAATCCTGAGCTTAGCAGAGGTTGTGAGGCTGCCATCCAAACAGGTGGAATTGTGGCTCTGCTGAGTTTCAGAAATGAAATTTGATCCTCCCGTCTTTCACTTGAAAGATTTAGCAAAGTGCCTCCAATTTCCCTTAGTGACATCTCCAAGGACAGGGACGTCATCAGGCTTTGAAGGAGTGAAATACTGGGCATCTTGTCTGGAAGAAACGTTTTGAGAGGTGGCTCTGGGCAACTGGAGAATGGGAGGAGTCTTCCCATGCTTGCAGTCTCTTCTGAAGCCTTCCCTGGCTATGGTTGGGCTCAGGCTGTGGTGAGTGAGTTGCTGGTAGCTTCAGGCCTGCTCTGGGACAGCCAGGGTTGCTGGGACAGTAGCAGGAGGAGCAGGACCCTATGCAAATGCTGCTTTCTTCAGCTTTCCCTGTTTTTTTCTGGTGACTAGAGATGAACCAGCTACTCAGGAAAAGGCATGGTGCAGACAAATGTGATTTACAGTCACAGGCTTCCTGGCCTTGCTTTCCAGGAGCAGGAGCATTGAGAGTGCACAGAAGACTGAGAAAAACATCTTGGAAGAGTAAAGTCATTTAAAAATGTGCCTGTTCTCCAGGGAGAACATAAACAGAGCCTTTGGAAAAAAACCCTGACATCCTCTGCTCCTCAGTTCAACCTGTTGAAAACATGTTATTTGACTTAAAAAGAAGTCTGGGAACCTAAACATCACCCTCAGCAATTCAGCTTGGGTCTCCCTGAGCCAATCCTAAAGGCTGCAGGCAGTTGTCTTCATCTTCCAGGCAGCAGCAGTGATGCTGAGTAGAACCCCCACAGGAAGATGGTCCATTTTCTTTTAAAATGTTTGCAGCTAAGATCTCTAGTGCCCTGGTGATATGTCCCCTCTAAAGCATTAAAAATAAAGCCATGAAATAAAGGAGGCCTGTGCAACAGAAAGAAAACAGAGTTTGAGCTGCCTTTCCAGCTTGGGATGCTGTTTCTGCAGATACAGACTTTGATGGGCATGAGTTTGTGAAGACTCCATGGCACATCATCCCACCATGATGTTATCTGCACAAACTCAAACCCTCAATGAATGGAGGGTTTGTGCTCTCTGGATAGCAGCCACCTCACTTGCCCAGCCAGTGTCACACTGGAGAAGAAAAAGCAGATGGCAGAACAGAATCAAGTCTGCCTTCAATAATGCCCCTCTGGCTTTTCTTCCTCCTCTTCTCTGCTGTCCAGGCCAGCTCAGCCTCGTGCTCACTGGATGCTGACAGTGGGGTGATGGTGACAGCCAGCCCTCCCATCTCTGGCCTCGTGAGGAAAAGGGAATAAAAAAGATCCCAGTTCCTACCTTGATGCAATGTGCCCTCGGTTTCTGTGACTCCACGCTCTCCTGAAAAAACGTGTCCAGAAGTGTGCATCCCCTTGCTGCTTACTCCTCCTCCGTCTCCCCTCATGTTGCCTGGGCTGTGGCAGTGGTGGGGCAGCAGGGTCAGTGAGAGGAGCAGAGCTCTCAGGACCTCCAGGTGAGCCTCTTGCTGTCAGACACCTGGGCAGGCTACACAAACATGCAGCTCTTACCCCAAAGCAGCTTGGTCTGACCCATCCTGGGGATGAAAGGAGCAAGAGAGAGGAATCCTGAGGGCAGATTGTGCAGGCCAGGGCTG